>NC_141539.1:56397500-56715000 GCF_021556685.1 Rattus norvegicus
AAAAGACTTCTATTCTCTTCTCCTCTGTTACATGTGCCGAAGACACCGTCAAGATGTGGAAGGTATCTAATTCAGGTTAGTTGAATAAAAACATGGACACTTAGAATGATCAGTTAATTCCTAATCGGTTATTTCAGATGAAATGATTATGTGTTATTAATTATATGCAGTGTCAGAGGATACAAGATGTATCAACCTAGCCAAGAGGCTTACCACACTCTTCTGTTTATTCCTGGCTGACATAAAATTAAATTCTTTATTTTTTTAAATCTGAAAAATTTTTATTGGATATTTTATTTATTTACATTTCAAATGTTATTCTCTTTCCTGATTTCCCCTTTGGAAACCCCCTATCCTATTTTCCCTCCCCCTGCTTCTATGAGGATGCTCTCCCACCCACCCACCTTCCCATTTCCACCCCCCCCCCAACCCTGACATTCCCCTACACTGGGGCATCAAGCCTTCCCAGGACCAAGGACCTCTCCTCACATTGATGTCCGACAAGGCCATCTTCTGCTACATATGCGGCTGGAGCTATGGGTCCCTCCAAGTGTACTCTTTGGTTGGTGGTTTATTTCCAGGGTGCTCCAGGGAGTCTGGCTGGTTGATGTTATTCTTCTTATGTGGTTGCAAACCCCTTAAGCTCCTTCAATCCTTTCTCTAACTCCTCCAGTGGGGGCCCGGTGCTCAGTCCAATGGTCGGCTGTGAGCATCCACCTCTGTATTTGTCAGACTCTGCCACAGCTTCTCAGGAGACAGCTATATCAGGCTCTTGTCAGCATGCACTTCTTGGCATCCACAATAGTGTCTGAGTTTGGTTACTGTATATGGGATGGATCCCCAGATGGGGCAGTCTGCGAATGGCCTTTCTTCTGACTCTGCATCACTCTTTGTCTCCTTATTACCTCCCTTGAATATTTTGTTCCCCCTTCCAAAAAGGAAAGAAGCATCCATATTTTGGTCTTCCTACTTCTTGAGCTTCATGTAGTCTGTGAATTGTATCTTGGGTATTCTGAGCTTTTAGGCTAATATCCACTTATCAGTAAGTGCATACCATGGGTGTTCTTTTGTGACTGGACTACTTCACTCAGGATGATATTTTCTAGTTTCATCCATTTGCCTATGAATTTCATGAAGTCACTGTTTTTGATAGCTGAGTAGTACTCCATTGTGTAGATGTACCACATTTTCTGTATCCATTCCTCTGTTGAAGGACATCTGGGTTCTTTGCAGCTTCTGGCTATTATAAATAAGGCTGCTATGAACATAGTGGAGAATGTGTCCTTGTTGTATGTTTTTGGGTATATGTCCAGGAGATATGGGTGAGATGTCCAGGTGGGGGAGGCTCTGAATGGCCGTTCCTTCAGTCTCTGCTCCAAACACTGTCTTGATATTTCCTCCTAGAAATATTTCTGTTCCCCCTTTTAAGAAGGCCTGAAGAATCTGCACTTTGGTCGTCCTTCTTGAGCTTCATGAGCTTCATGTGGTCTTTAGATTGTATCTTGTGTAATTTGAGCTTTTGGGCTAATATCCATTTCTCAGTGAGTACATACCATGTGATTTTTAAAATTTTATTTATTTATTTATTTATTTATTTATTCATTTATTTATTTTTTTGTGATTGGGTTACCTCACTCAGGATGATATTTTCTCTTTCCATTCATTTGCCTAAGAATTTCATGAAGTCGTTGTTTTTGATAGCTGAGTAGTACTCCATTGTGTAGATGTAACACATTTTCTGTATCCATTCCTCTGTTGAAGGGCATCTGGGTTCTTTGCAGTTTCTGGCTATTATAAATAAGGCTGCTATGAACATAGTGGAGCATGTGTCTTTGCTATATGTTGCAGCATCTTTTGGGTATATGTCCAGGAGTCCTCAGGTAGTACTATGTCCAATTTTGTGAGGAACCTCTAGACTGATTTCCAGAGTTGTTGTACCAGAACTAAAGTCTCCCAACCAAAAAACCAGGGCCAGGTGGGTTTAGTGCAGAATCCTCTTAGACCTTCATAGAAGACCTCACACAAATGCTGTCAAAACTGTTCCACAAAATAGAAAGAGAAAGAGCACTACCCAGTTCCTTCTCAGAAGCCACAATTACACTTATACCTAAACCACACAAAGCCCCACAAAGAGAACTTCAGACCAATTCCCTTATGTTTGGGAGACTTTTAATAATTGCTTCTATTTCTTTAGGGCTATGAGACTCTTTAGATGGTCTTCCTGTTCTTGATTTAACTTTGGTACCTGGAATCTGTCTAGAAAATTGTCCATTTCTTCCCAATTTTCCAGTTTTGTTCAGTATAGGATTTTGTAGTAGGATCTGATGATTTTTTTGGGTTTCCTCAATTTCGGTTGTTATGTTTCCCTTTTATGTTTCTGATTTTGTTAATTTGGATAGACTCTCTGTGACCTCTGGTTAGTCTGCCTAAGGGTTTATCTATCTTGTTGATTTTCTTAAACAAGCAGTTCCTGGTTCTGTTGATTTTTTTTTGTATAGTTCTTCTTGTTTCTACTTGGTTGATTTCAGCATTGAGTTTGATTATTTTCTGCTGTGTACTCCTCTTGGGTGTATTTGCTTCTTTTTGTTCTAAAGCTTTTAGGTGTGCATCAAGCTGCTAATGTATGCTCTCTCCCGTTTTTACTTGGAGGCACTCAGAGCTATGAGTTTTTCTCTTAGCACTGCTTTCATTGTGTTCCATAAGTTTGGGTATGCTGTGCATTCATTGTCATTAAATTCTAAAAAGTCATTAATTTCTTTCTTTATTTCTTTCATGACCAAGTTATCACTGAGTAGAGCATTGTTTAACTTCCATGTGTATGTGAGCTTTCTGTCCTTTTTGTTGTTATTGAAGACCAGCCTTACTCTGATAGGATGCATGAGATTATTTCAATCTTTTTGTATATGTTGAGGTCGGTTTTGTGACCTATTATATGCTTAATCTTGGAGAAGGTACCATGAGGTGCTGAGAAGAAGGTATATTCGTTTGTTTTAGGATGGAATGTTCTATAAATATATGTTAAATCCATTTGGTTCATAACTTCTGTTTTTAATCTATGTCTCTGTTTGTTTTCTGTTTCCATGATCTGTCCATTGATAAGAGTGGGGTGTTAAAGTCTCCCACTATTACTGTGTGAGGTGCAATATGTTATTTGAGGTTTAGTAGGGTTTTTTTTTTATTAACTTGAGTATTTCTTATATACATTTCGAGTGTTATTCCCTTTCCCGGTATCCGGGCAAACATCCCCCTCCCCCCTCCCCTTCCTTATGGGTGTTCCCCTCCCAACCCTCCCCCCATTGCCACCCTCCCCCCAACAGTCTACTTCACTGGGGGTTCAGTCTTAGCAGGACCCAGGGCTTCCCCTTCCACTGGTGCTCTTACTAGGATATTCATTGCTACCTATGAGGTCAGAGTCCAGGGTCAGTCCATGTATAGTCTTTAGGTAGTGGCTTAGTCCCTGGAAGCTCTGGTTGCTTGGCATTGTTGTACATATGGGGTCTCTAGCACCTTCAAGCTCTTCCAGTTCTTTCTCTGATTCCTTCAACGGGGGTCCTATTCTCAGTTCAGTGGTCTGCTGCTGGCATTCGCCTCTGTATTTGGTGTATTCTGGCTGTGTCTCTCAGGAGCGATCTACATCCGGCTCCTGTCGGTCTGCACTTCTTTGCTTCATCCATCTTGTCTAATTGGGTGGCTGTATATGTATGGGCCACATGTGGGGCAGACTCTGAATGGGTGTTCCTTCAGTCTCTGTTTTAATCTTTGCCTCTCCCTTCCCTGCCAAGGGTATTCTTGTTCCCCTGTTAAAGAAGGAGTGAAGCATTCACATTTTGATCATCCGTCTTGAGTTTCATTTGTTCTAGGCATCTAGGGTAATTCAAGCATTTGGGCTAATAGCCACTTATCAATGAGTGCATACCATGTATGTCTTTCTGTGATTGGGTTAGCTCACTCAGGATGATATTTTCCAGTTCCAACCATTTGCCTACGAATTTCATAAAGTTGTTGTTTTTGATAGCTGAGTAATATTCCATTGTGTAGATGTACCACATTTTCTGTATCCATTCCTCTGTTGAAGGGCATCTGGGTTTTTTCCAGCTTCTGGCTATTATAGATAAGGCTGCAATGAATATAGTGGAGCACGTGTCTTTTTTATATGTTGGGGCATCTTTTGGGTATATGCCCAAGAGAGGTATAGCTGGATCCTCAGGCAGTTCAATGTCCAATTTTCTGAGGATCCTCCAGACTGATTTCCAGAATGGTTGTACCAGTATGCAATCCCACCAACAATGGAGGAGTGTTCCTCTTTCTCCACATCCTCGCCAGCATCTGTTGTCCCCTGAGTTTTTGATCTTAGCCATTCTCACTGGTGTGAGGTGAAATCTCAGGGTTGTTTTGATTTGCATTTCCCTTATGACTAAAGATGTTGAACATTTCTTTAGGTGTTTCTCAGCCATTCGGCATTCCTCAGCTGTGAATTCTTTGTTTAGCTCTGAACCCCATTTTTTAATAGGGTTATTTGTTTCCCTGCGGTCTAACTTCTTGAGTTCTTTGGATATTTTGGATATAAGGCCTCTATCTGTTGTAGGATTGGTAGAGATCTTTTCCCAATCTGTTGGTTGCCGTTTTGTCCTAACCACAGTGTCCTTTGCCTTACAGAAGCTTTGCAGTTTTATGAGATCCCATTTGTCGATTCTTGATCTTAGAGCATAAGCCATTGGTGTTTTGTTTAGGAAATTTTTTCCAGTGCCCATGTGTTCCAGATGCTTCCATAGTTTTTCTTCTATTAGTTTGAGTGTGTCTGGTTTGATGTGGAGGTCCTTGATCCACTTGGACTTAAGCTTTGTACAGGGTGATAAGCATGGATCGATCTGCATTCTTCTACATGTTGACCTCCAGTTGAACCAGCACCATTTGCTGAAAATGCTATCTTTTTTCCATTGGATGGTTTTGGCTCCTTTGTCAAAAATCAAGTGACCATAGGTGTGTGGGTTCATTTCGGGGTCTTCAATTCTATTCCATTGGTCTATGTGCCTGTCTCTGTACCAATACCATGCAGTTTTTATCACTATTGCTCTGTAATACTGCTTGAGTTCAGGGATAGTGATTCCCCCTGAAGTCCTTTTATTGTTGAGGATAGCTTTAGCTATCCTGGGTTTTTTGTTATTCCAGATGAATTTGCAAATTGTTCTGTCTAACTCTTTGAAGAATTGGATTGGTATTTTGATGGGGATTGCATTGAATCTGTAGATTGCTTTTGGTAAAATGGCCATTTTTACTATATTAATCCTACCAATCCATGAGCATGGGAGATCTTTCCATCTTCTGAGGTCTTCTTCAATTTCCTTCTTCAGTGTCTTGAAGTTCTTATTGTACAGATCTTTTACTTGCTTTGTTAAAGTCACACCGAATTACTTTATATTATTTGGGTCTATTATGAAGGGTGTCGTTTCCCTAATTTCTTTCTCGGCTTGTTTCTCTTTTGTATAGAGGAAGGCAACTGATTTATTTGAGTTAATTTTGTACCCAGCCACATTGCTGAAGTTGTTTATCAGCTTTAGTAGTTCTCTGGTGGAACTTTTGGGATCACTTAAATATACTATCATATCATCTGCAAATAGTGATATTTTGACTTCTTCTTTTCTGATCTGTATCCCCTTGACCTCCTTTTGTTGTCTGATTGCTCTGGCTAGAACTTCAAGAACTATATTGAATATGTAGGGAGAGAGTGGGCAGCCTTGTCCAGTCCCTGATTTTAGTGGGATTGCTTCAAGTTTCTCTCCATTTAGTTTAATGTTAGCAACTGGTTTGCTGTCTATGGCTTTTACTATGTTCAGGTATGGGCCTTGAATTCCTATTCTTTCCAGGACTTTTATCATGAAGGGGTGTTGAATTTTGTCAAATGCTTTCTCAGCGTCTAATGAAATGATCATGTGGTTTTGTTCTTTCAGTTTGTTTATATAATGGATCACGTTGATTGTTTTCCATATATTAAACCATCCCTGCATGCCTGGAATGAAGCCTACTTGGTCATGGTGGATGATTGTTCTGATGTGCTCTTGGATTCGGTTTGCCAGAATTTTGTTGAGTATTTTTGCATCGATATTCATAAGGGAAATTGGTCTGAAGTTCTCTTTCTTTGTTGTGTCTTTATGTGGTTTAGGTATAAGAGTAATTGTGGCTTCGTAGAAGGTATTCGGTAGTGATCCATGTGTTTCAATTTTGTGGAATAGTTTGGATAATATTGGTATGAGGTCTTCTATGAAGGTTTGATAGAATTCTGCACTAAACCCGTCTGGACCTGGGCTCTTTTTGGTTGGGAGTCCTTTAATGACTGCTTCTATTTCCTTAGGAGTTATGGGGTTGTTTAACTGGTTTATCTGTTCCTGATTCAACTTCGGTACCTGGTAGTTGTCTAGGAAATTGTCCATTTCCTGAAGATTTTCAAGTTTTGTTGAATATAGGTTTTTATAGTAAGATCTGATGATTTTTTGAATTTCCTCTGAATCTGTTGTTATGTCTCCCTTTTCATTTCTGATTTTTTTAATTTGGACGCACTGTCTGTGTCCTCTCGTTAGTCTGGCTAAGGGTTTATCTATCTTGTTGATTTTCTCAAAGAACCAACTTTTGGTTCTGTTGATTCTATGGTCCTTTTTGTTTCTACTTGGTTGATTTCATCTCTGAGTTTGATTATTTCCTGCCTTCTACTCCTCCTGGGTGTATTTGCTTGTTTTTGTTCTAGAGCTTTTAGGTGTGCTGTCAAGCTGCTGACATATGCTCTTTCCTGTTTCTTTCTGCAGGCACTCAGCGCTATGAGTTTTCCTCTTAGCACAGCTTTCATTGTGCCCCATAATTTTGGGTATGTTGTACCTTCATTTTCATTAAATTCTAAAAAGTTTTTAATTTCTTTCTTTATTTCTTCCTTGACCAGGTTATCATTGAGTAGAGCATTGTTCAATTTCCACGTATATGTGGGCATTCTTCCCTTATTGTTATTGAAGACCAGTTTTAGGCCGTGGTGGTCTGATAGCACGCATGGGATTATTTCTATCTTTCTGTACCTGTTGAGGCCCGTTTTTTGACCAATTATATGGTCAATTTTGGAGAAAGTACCATGAGGAGCTGAGAAGAAGGTATATCCTTTTGCTTTAGGATAGAATGTTCTATAAATATACGTTAAGTCCATTTGGCTCATGACTTCTCTTAGTCTGTCTACGTCTCTGTGTAATTTCTGTTTCCATGATCTGTCCATTGATGAGAGTGGGGTGTTGAAATCTCCCACTATTATTGTGTGAGGTGCAATGTGTGTTTTGAGCTTTAGTAACGTTTCTTTTACATATGTAGGTGCCCTTGTATTTGGGGCATAGATATTTAGGATTGAAAGTTCATCTTGGTGGATTTTTCCTTTGATGAATATGAAGTGTCCTTCCTTATCTTTTTTGATGACTTTTAGTTGAAAATTGATTTAATTTGATATTAGAATGGCTACTCCAGCTTGCTTCTTCTGACCATTTGCTTGGAAAATTGTTTTCCAGCCTTTCACTCTGAGGTAATGTCTGTCTTTGTCTCTGAGGTGTGTTTCCTGTAGGCAGCAGAATGCAGGGTCCTTGTTGCGTATCCAGTTTGTTAATCTATGTCTTTTTATTGGGGAGTTGAGGCCATTGATGTTGAGAGATATTAAGGAATAGTGATTATTGCTTCCCGTTATATTCATATTTGGATGTGAGGTTATGTTTGTGTGCTTTCATTCTCTTTGTTTTGTTGCCAAGACGATTAGTTTCTTGCTTCTTCTAGGGTATAGCTTGCCTCCTTATGTTGGGCTTTACCATTTATTATCCTTTGTAGTGCTGGATTTGTAGAAAGATATTGTGTAAATTTGGTTTTGTCATGGAATATCTTGGTTTCTCCATCTATGTTAATTGAGAGTTTTGCAGGATACAGTAACCTGGGCTGGCATTTGTGTTCTCTTAGGGTCTGTATGACATCAGTCCAGGATCTTCTGGCCTTCATAGTTTCTGGCGAGAAGTCTGGTGTGATTCTGATAGGTCTGCCTTTATATGTTACTTGACCTTTTTCCCTTACTGCTTTTAATATTCTTTATTTTGTGCGTTTGGTGTTTTGACAATTATGTGACGGGAGGTGTTTCTTTTCTGGTCCAATCTATTTGGAGTTTTGTAGGCTTCTTGTATGCCTATGGGTATCTCTTTTTTTTAGGTTAGGGAAGTTTTCTTCTATGATTTTGTTGAAGATATTTACTGGTCCTTTGAGCTGGGAGTCTTCACTCTCTTCTATACCTATTATCCTTAGGTTTGATCTTCTCATTGAGTCCTGGATTTCCTGTATGTTTTGGACCAGTAGCTCTTTCCGCTTTACATTATCTTTGACAGTTGAGTCAATGATTTCTATGGAATCTTCTGCTCCTGAGATTCTCTCTTCCATCTGTTGTATTCTGTTGGTGAAGCTTGTATCTACAGCTCCTTGTCTCTTCTTTTGGTTTTCTATATCCAGGGTTGTTTCCATGTGTTCTTTCTTGATTGCTTCTATTTCCATTTTTAATTCCTTCAACTGTTTGATTGTGTTTTCCTTGAATTCTTTCAGGGATTTTTGTGACTCCTCTCTATGTGCTTCTACTTGTTTATTTATGATTTCCTGATATTCTTTCAGGGATTTTTGTGTCTCCTCTCTATGGGCTTCTACTTGTTTATTTATGTTTTCCTGGAATTCTTCCAGGCATTTTTGCGATTCCTTTCTTTAGGCTTCTACTTGTTTATTAATGTTTTCCTGTGTTTCTCTAAGGGAGTTCTTCACGTCTTTCTTGAAGTCCTCCAGCATCATGATCAAATATGATTTTGAAACTAGATCTTGCCTTTCTGGTGTGTTTGGACATTCCATGTTTGTTTTGGTGGGAGAATTGGGCTCCGATGATACCATGTAGTCTTGGTTTCTGTTGCTTGGGTTCCTGTGCTTGCCTCTCGCCATCAGATTATCTCTAGGGTTACTTTGTTCTGCTATTTCTGACAGTGGCTAGACTATCCCTATAAGCTTGTGTGTCAGGAGTGCTGTAGACCTGTTTTACTGTTTTCTTTCAGCCAGTTATGGGGACAGAGTGTTCTGCTTTCGTGCGTGTAGTTTTTCCTCTGTACAGGTCTTCAGCTGTTCCTGTGGGCCTGTGTCTTGAGTTCACCAGGCAGGTCACTTGCAGCATACAAGTTGGTCTTACCTGTGGTCCCGAGGCTCAAGTTCACTCGCGGGGTGCTGCCCTCGGGCTCTTTGTGGCGGCAGCAACCAGGAAGACCTGTGCCACCCCTTCTGGGAGCTTCAGTGCACCAGGGTTCCAGATGGCCTTTGGTGTTTTCTTCTGGTGTCCGAGATGTATGTATAGAGAGCAGTCTCTTCTGGTTTCCCAGGCTTGTCTGCCTCTCTGAAGGTTTAACTCTCCCTCCCACGGGATTTGGGTGCAGAGAACTGCTTATCTGGTCTGTTTCCTTCAGGTTCCGGCGGTGTCTCAGGCAGGGGTCCTGCCGCTCCTGGGCCCTCCCCCACGGGAGCCCAGAGGCCTTATACAGTTTCCTCTTGGGCCAGGGATGTGGGCAGGGGTGGGCAGTGTTGGTGGTCTCTTCTGCTCTGCAGCCTCAGGAGTGCCCACCTGACCAGGCGGTGAGGTCTCTTTCCCACGGGGTCTGGTAGCAGAGAGCTGCTGCAGGCCGGGATCCGAGGGTGTGGGACTTCTGGTAAACACAGGACGTGCCCGGTCCTAGAGGAATTCTGCCTCTGTGTGTCCCGATTTCACCAGGCAGCTTTCTTGCAGCAGACAAGTTGGTCTTACCTGTGGTCCCGAGGCTCAAGTTTGCTCGTGGGTGCTGCCCATGGGCTCTCTGTGGCGGCAGCCAGTAGGGTTGTTTTTATGAATATAGGTACCCTTGCATTTGGAGAATAGATTTTCAGGATTGAGAGTTCGTTTTGGTGGATTTTTCCTTTGATAAATATGAAATGTCCTTCCTTATCTTTTTTGATAACTTTTGGTTGGAAGTCAATTTTATTCGATATTAGAATGGCTACTTCAGCTTGTTTCTTGGGACCATTTGCTTGGGAAATTGTTTTCCAGCCTTTTACTTGAAGGTAGTGTCTGTCTTTGTCTCTGAGGTGTGTTTCTTTTATGCAGAAAAATCTGGGTCCTCTTTACATACCCAGTCTGTTAGTCTGTGTCTTTTTTTTCCCCCCAGAGCTGAGGACAGAACCCAGGGCCTTGTGCTTGCTAGGCAAGCGCTCTACCACTGAGCTAAATCCCCAACCCCAGTCTATGTCTTTTTATTGGAGAATTGAGCTCATTGATGTTAAGAGATATTAAGGAATAGTGATTGTTGTTTCCTGTTATTTTTGTTGTTAGAGGTGGAATTATGTTTGTTTGTTTCTCTTCTCATGGGTTTGTTGCAAGAAGATTACTTTTTTGCCTTTTCTAGGGTGTAGTTTCCCTCCTTGTGATGGAGTTTTCCATCTGTTATCCTTTGAAGGGCTGGATTTGTGAAAAGATACTGTGTAAAATTGACTTTGTCATGGGATATCTTGGTTTCTTCATTTATGTTAATTGAGAGTTTTGCTGGATATATAGCCTGGGCTGTATTTGTGTTCTCCTAGGGTCTGTATGATATCTACCCAAGATATTCTGGCTTTTGTAGTCTCTGGTGAGAAGTGTGGTGCAATTCTGATAGGTCTGCTTTTATATGCTACTTGACCTTTTCCCCTTAATTGCTTTTAATATTTTTTCTTTGTTTTGTGCATTTGGTGTTTAATTAGTATGTGACAGGAGGAATTTCTCTTCAGGTCCAGTCTATTTGGAGTTCTGTAGGCTTCTTGTATCTTTCTGGCATCTCTTTCTTTAGGTTAGGGAAGTTTTTTTTTTTTTTCTGTAATTTTGTTGAAGATCTTTACTGACCTTTCTATACTATATTCACTCTCTTCTATACCTATTATCCTTAGGTTTAACCTTCTCATCGTGTCCTGGATTTCCTGTATGTTTTGGGTTAGGAGCCTTTTGCATTTTACATTTTCTTTGACGGTTGTGTCAATGATTTCTATGGTATCTCTGCCCCTGAGATTCTCCCTCCTATCTCTTGTATTCTGTTGGTGATGCTTGTGGCTATGAACTCTTCCCTAGGTTTTCTATCTCCAGGGTTGTTTCCCTTTGTGATTTCTTTATTGTTTCTATGTCTATTTTTAAATCCTGGGTGGTTTTTTCAATTCCTTCACCTGTTTGGTTGTGTTTTCCTATAATTCTTTAAGGGATTTTTGTGTTTCTTCTTTGAGGGCTTCTACTTGTTTACCTGTATTGTCCTGTATTTCTTTAAGGGAGTTATTTATATCCTTTTTTAAATCCTCTATCATCATCATGAGATGTGATTTTAAATCCAGATCTTGCCTTTCCGGTGTGTTTGGGCATCCAGTATTTGCTTTGGTGGGAGAACTGGGCTCTGATGACGCCAAGTAGTCTTGGTTTCTGCTGCTTAGGTTCCTGTGCTTGCCTCTCACCTCTGGTTGTCTCTGGTGTTAGCTTGTTTTGCTGTCTCTGACAGTGGCTTGACCCTCCTGCAAGCCCGTGTGTCAGCACTCCTGTAGACCTGTTTTCTTACAGCTGGATCTGGGTACAGAGGGCTGTGGGACCAGTTCAGCTCCGGGCATAGGCAGAAACCAAAAGGGTCTTGTCCCAAGCTGCTCCTGGGTTTGTATGTCCTGAGGTCTGCCCTCGGGTGGCTCAGAGCAGAAGAGTTGAGCTTACTTATGCTCTCTGGTGTGTTAGCACACCTGGCAACTGGCTTTTAGCTCTGGGTGCAGGCAGAAACCAGAAGGGTCCTGCCTCTGACTGCTCTTAGTTTCCTGTGCCCAGAGGTCTTGGGCCAGGAATATCAGCAGAAGTGGAGGTCTCCCCTGAGTTCTCAGGAATATCCACACTTCTGAGAGTCCTGCTTTCTCCCTCACAGGATTTGGGTACATAGATCTAAATGATGGATCATCATTTAGCTATTACAGATATCTGTACAAGAGATGCCAGTGTTTTATGTGATTTCAACTAGAGTCGATATTATCCAAGACTGTTTTTTTTTTTATCATGTATCAGAGAATTTTAACACTTAAAGAAATGTTATAAACTATCTAGGCCAGTTTTTGAATTTTACATGAAGCCCAGAAAAAGAGTATGTTTTTATTCTAATCACCATGTCTACTGTGGTTCTAGATACTAAATTATAACACAAGACTTCGGATTCTGATTTCAAAATTGTATCTCTTATTCTGTGTAGCTTCTTTAAAGGAATGAGAGATTATAACTTGTGGTGTTTTAAATTTTTTTTATTTTTAGAGAACGTTTATTTGTAATTTTAAGGTTCTTTTTTTTGCTTTGTTTTTATCAATATAAAGTTTGTATTTCAGGAAACATTTTAAAGTCTTTGCAAACTCTAACTTCAACAAAACTTGATTTTTTCATATATTCTTGTATTTTAATGCTTTTTCTATATTCTCTCTACCAATTCCTTCATCATATGTCTGAAATTTACCCTTAATGCATCTTCTCATTTGAAATTTTTAGGAAAAATGCCATTGTTAGAAATATTGTTCTATTCTCCCTTCATGCAAACCCCTTCTCCCTTCTGGTCTGCACGCCCACCAGGGCAAATTGTCCCTCTCAACATCCCACAGTCTCTAGGTCTTTCAGGACATCTGGTGTAAGCAGGATAACAGGTAAGACATCCACCCAAAAAACTTCACCAGCTGGGACCCCCAAGAAGCTCGGCAGATGCAGGACCCCTCTACTCTACACGAATCCCAATCTCCCTTCCAGTCTGCACCTCTGCTGGGGCAGATCTGCATATCTGACCTTCTCAGCATCCCACAGTCTGCAGGTCTCCCAGGAGATCTGTTGCAACCAGGGACACAGTGGGCAGACTCCAGACACCCAGACCAGTTAATACCAGAGATAACCAGATAACTAGAGGCATGTGGAAGAACAGAAGCAACAGAAGCAAATATACTTTGGCATCATCAGAACTCAGTTCTTCCACCACAGCAAGCTCTGCGTACCCTAACATACCTGAAAAGTATGATGCTGACCAAAATATCCCATCTCATGAAGATAGTAGAGACCTTTAAGGAGGATCTGAATAACTCAAAGAAATATAGGAAAATATAAGTAAACAGAGGAAACAAACAAATCCCTTAAAGAAATACAGGAAAACACAACAGGTGAAGGAATTGAACAAAGCAGTTGAAGACCTAAAAATGGAAGTAGAAACAATAAAGAAATCACAAATGGAGGAAATCCTGGAAATGGAAAACCTAGGAAAGAGATCTGGAGCTACAGATGCAAACATCAATAGCAAAATACAAGGGATAGAAAAAAAAGAATCTCAGTGTAGAAGATACTGTAGAAGAGATTGACACAACAGTCAAAGAAAAAGGAAAGCATGAAAAACTCCTAACCCAAAACATCCAGGAAATCCAGGCCACAAACAAAAGGCCAAACCTAAGAATAATCAGAATAGAGGAGAGTGAAGATTCTGAAGATTCCCAGCTTAAAGAGCAAAAAACAAAACAAAATCAAAAACAAAAAAAGCCTCAAACAAAAACAAAAACAAAGAAACAAAATAACCTTTGACAAAAATCATAGAATAAAACATCCTTAACCTGAAGAAAGAGATGGCCACAAATGTACAAGAAGCCTACAAAACACCACATAGACTGAACCAGACAAGAAAATCCTCCTGTCACATAATAATCAAAACACTAAATGCACAGAAAAAAGAAAGAATACTAAAAGCTATACGGGAAAAAGGCCAAGTAACACATAAAGGCACATAAAGGTAACATATAAATTCTATCAGAATTATACCAAACTTCTCAACAGAGACTCTAAAAGGTAGAATATCCTGCACTGATGTCATGTGGACTCTAAGAGAACACAAATGTCAGCACAGGCTACTATACCCAGTAAAACTCTCAATCATCGTAGATGGAGAAACAAAACCAAATTTAAACAATATGTATCTACTAATCCAACCCCATAGAGGATTCTAGAAAGAAAACTCCAACCCAGAGAGGGTATCTACAGCAAAGTGGGGTGAGGGGGGATGACAAAAAATTAATCATCTCACAAGAAACCCCAAAGGAGAGAATCACACACACACACATAATTCTACCTCTAACAACAAATATGACAAGAACTCACAGTCTTCCATCTTTAATATCTCTCAACATCAACAGACTCAATTCCTCAATAAAAAGACATAAGCTAACAGACTGGATATACAAGGAGAATCCAGCATTTTGCTGCATACAAGAAACACACCTCAATGACAAAAACAGGATTACCTCAGAGTAAAAGACTGATTTAAAAGTTTGCCAAGCAAATGGTCCCAAGAAACAAGCGGAGTTGACATTCTAATATTCAATAAAATAGACTTTCAACCCAAAGTAATCAAACAAGATGGAGAAGGACACTTGATAGTCATCAAATATAAAGTCTATCAGAAGGAAGTCTCAATTATGAAAATCTATGCCCCAAATGCAAGGGTACCCATGTTTGTTGGTTGATGTCTATATGCAGCTGAGGGCAAGTTAAGTTAAGGCCCGTGATTGGACAGTAAAAAGTAAGGTGCAGACAAAGTTTTGGTAAGGAGATAGAGAAGAGGAAAGAAGGGAGAAGAACCAAGAAGGAAGCAGAAAAGGGTGACCCAGATCCATGTGGTCTTAGGGCCATACTTAGTTATGAATATTTCTTAAGGGATGCATTTCTACAGGTCAATTTATCTTATCTATGTGGGCAGTTTATATCTTTATCAATTGGTTGTGAGTTTATTGTGTGGATGTACTGTGGATTGAGAATTTAACATAAATCTGATTGCTAAATTGCGGCTTATTGAGTTATTTTATCAGGTTGTTGGGAGTTTACACTATAAACACCAGGGGAAGTGGGGAGGGTAGTTGTTGGGAGTGTGGGCAGAGTCTGTGACAGGGTGTTTCAATAAACCAGCCACTGCTGGACCTCTAGTGTTCTGATTTTACCCAGTACCTGGGACCAGAGAGTTCACAGTTGGTAGAAGGACAGCCAGGAGAGGGCAGCTAGCAATGGGGGCTGAGAGACTGATGGGGCTAGAGGATAACAAGAGATAAGGTGTTGTGGTGCCACACTAAAACAGGCTGCTGCTGAGATGAAAGTACCCTGCAAATGCCATGTGGCCCTATGGTTCTGGCTCTAGTGTGGGATAAAAGAACCATATATATTTAATAATTACCACAACACATGTTCACAAAAGAAACTTGACTAAAGCTCAAAACACACACTGAAACTCACACAATAATAGCAGGAGACTTCTATACCCTACTCCCATCAATCGGCAGGTCAATGAAACAGAAACTAAACAGAGACATAGTGAAACTAACAGAAGTTATGAACCAAATGGATTTAACAGATATATTCAGAACATTTCACCCTACAACAAAAGAATATACCTTTCTCTCAGCATCTCATGTTACCTTTTTAAAAACTGACCACATAATTGGACACAAAACAAACCTTAACAGATACAAGAAGTTTGGAATAATCCTATGCATCCTATCAGATCACCACGGACTAAGGCTAGACTTCAAGAATAACAAAAACAACAGAAAGCCCACATACCAATCAAAACTGAGCAACTCTCTACTTGGGTGGGGAAGAAATAAAAAAATCAGACTTTCTATAACTCAATGAAAATGAAGACATATCATACCCAAACTTATAGGACACAATGAAAGCAGTGCTGAGGAAAATTCATAGCACTAACTGCCTTTGTAAAGAAATTTGAGAAATCCTACACCAGTAACTTAACAGCACACCTGAAAGCTCTAGAACAAAAAGAAGCAAACACACCCAAGAGGAGTGGACAGCAGGAAAGAGTCAAGCTCAGGGCTGAAATCAGCCAATTAGAAACAAAGAGAACAATATTAGGAATCAACAAAACTAAAAGCTGGTTCTTTGAGAAAATCAACAAGATCGGTAAACCCTTAGCCAAGCTAACCAAAGGACAGAGACGGTATTCAAATTAACAAAATCAGAAATGAAAGGGGCAACATAACAGCAGAAACTGAAGAAATTCAAAAAATTATCAGATCTTACTACAAAAGCCTTTACTCAACAAAACTGGAAAAATCTAGATGAAATGGATTACTTTCTAGGCAGGTACCATGTATCAAAGTTAACTCAAGCACAGATAAGCTAAGTCCCATAAGGGAATAGAAATAGTCACTAAAAAACTCTCAGCCAAAAACTGCCCACGGCCAGGTGGTTTTAGTGCAGAATTCCACCAGATCTTCAAAGAAGAACTAATTCCAACACTCCTCAAACTATTCCAAACAATAGAAACATAAGGAAAACCAACTAATTCATTCTGTGAAGCCACAGTTAAACCACACAAAGATCCAAGAAAGAGAGCTTCAGAGCAATTTTGCTTATGAATATCAATGCAAAAATACTCAATAAAGTCCTAGCAAACTAAATCCAAGAAGATATCAAAAACATAATTCACTATGATCAATTAGGCTTCATCCCAAGGATACAGGGATGGTTCAATATATGAAAATCCATTAGTGTAATTCACTATATAAACTCAGAAAATAAATCATGTGATCATCTCATTAGTTGCTGAAAAAGTATTTGACAAAACACAAAACCCCTTTATGTTAAAAGTATTGGAGAGAACAGGAATTCATGGCCCATGCCTAAACATAATAAAAACCAGTAAATAATAAAATAATAATAAATGCAAACCAACAGCCAATGTCAAATTAAATGGAGAGATACTTGAATCAATCCCACTAAAATCAGGGACAGAATAAGGATGTCCACTCTCTCCATATCTATTCAATATAGCACTCAAAGTTCTAGCTAGAGCAATAAGACAACAAAAGGAGATCAAGGGGGCACAAATAGGAAAAAAAAGATGATACAATAAAATATATAAGTGACACCAAAAATTCTACCAGAGTACTTCTAGAGCTGATAAATAACTTCAGCAAAGTGGCTGGATATAAAATTAACTCAAACAAATCAGTAGCCTTCCTTTATACAAATGATAAATGGGCTGAGAAAGAAAATAGGAAACAACAAGCTTCACAATAGCACAGATAATATAAAAACATTTTGGCTTAACTCTAACCAAACAAGTGAAAGATCTGTATGACAAAAGCTTCAATTCTCTGAAGAAAGAAATCAAAGACCTCAGAAGATGGAAAGATCGCCCATGCTCATGGATTGGCAGGATTAATACAGTAAAAATGGCCATTTTGCTCAAAGTAATCTACAGATTCAATGTAATCCCCATCAAAATTCCAACTCAATTCTTCATAGAGTTAGAAAGAGCAATTCTCGCTTCCTGGTTGCTGCCGCCGCAGAGAGCCCGTGGGCAGCACCCGGCGAGCGAACTTGAGCCTCGGGACCACAGGTAAGACCAACTTTTCTGCTGCAAGAAAGGTGCCTGGTGAAATCGGGACACACGGAGGCAGAATTCCTCTAGGACCGGGCACGTCCTGTGTTTACCGGAAGTCCCACACCCTCGGATCCCGGCCTGCAGCAGCTCTCTGCTCCCAGACCCCGTGAGAGAGAGAGACCTCACCGCCTGGTCAGGTGGGCACTCCTGAGGCTGCAGAGCGGAAGAGACCACCAACACTGCCCACCCCTGCCCACATCCCTGGCCCAAGAGGAAACTGTATAAGGCCTCTGGGCTCCCGTGGGGGAGGGCCCAGGAGCGGCAGGACCCCTGCCTGAGACACCGCAGGAAACTGAAGGAAACAGACCAGATAAGCAGTTCTCTGCACCCAAATCCCGTGGGAGGGAGAGCTAAACCTTCAGAGAGGCAGACAAGCCTGGGAAACCAGAAGAGACTGCTCTCTGCACATACATCTCAGACGCCAGAGGAAAACACCAAACCCCATCTGGAACCCTGATGCACTGAGGCTCCCGGAGGGGGCCGCGCAGATCTTCCTGGTTGCTGCCGCCACAGGGAGCCCGAGGGCAGCACCCCGCGAGTGAACTTGAGCCTCAGGACCACAGGTAAGACCAACTTTTCTGCTGCAAGTGATCTGCCTGGTGAACTCAAGACACAGGACCACAGGAACAGCTGAAGACCTGTACAGAGGAAAAACTACACGCACGAAAGCAGAACACTCTGTCCCCATAACTGACTGAAAGAGAGGAAAACAGGTCTACAGCACTCCTGACACACAGGCTTATAGGACAGTCTAGCCACTGTCAGAAATAGCAGAACAAAGTAACACTAGAGATAATCTGATGGCGAGAGGCAAGCGCAGGAACCCAAGCAACAGAAACCAAGATTACATGGTATCATTGGAGCCCAATTCTCCCACCAAAACAAACATGGAATATCCAAACACACCAGAAAAGCAAGATCTAGTTTCAAAATCATATTTGATCATGATGCTGGAGGACTTCAAGAAAGACGTGAAGAACTCCCTTAGAGAAACACAGGAAAACATTAATAAACAAGTAGAAGCCTACAGAAAGGAATTGCAAAAATGCCTGAAAGAATTCCAGGAAAACATAAATAAACAAGTAGAAGCCCATAGTGAGGAGACACAAAAATCCCTGAAAGAATTCCAGGAAAACACAATCAAACAGTTGAAGGAATTAAAAATGGAAATAGAAGCAATCAAGAAAGAACACATGGAAACAACCCTGGATATAGAAAACCAAAAGAAGAGACAAGGAGCTGTAGATACGAGCTTCACCAACAGAATACAAGAGATGGAAGAGAGAATCTCAGGAGCAGAAGATTCCATAGAAATCATTGACTCAACTGTCAAAGATAATGTAAAGCGGAAAAAGCTACTGGTCCAAAACATACAGGAAATCCAGGACTCAATGAGAAGATCAAACCTAAGGATAATAGGTATAGAAGAGAGTGAAGACTCCCAGCTCAAAGGACCAGTAAATATCTTCAACAAAATCATAGAAGAAAACTTCCCTAACCTAAAAAAAGAGATACCCATAGACATACAAGAAGCCTACAGAACTCAAAATAGATTGGACCAGAAAAGAAACACCTCCCGTCACATAATTGTCAAAAGACCAAACGCACAAAATAAAGAAAGAATATTAAAAGCAGTAAGGGAAAAAGGTCAAGTAACATATAAAGGCAGACCTATCAGAATCACACCAGACTTCTCGCCAGAAACTATGGAGGCCAGAAGGTCCTGGACTGATGTCATACAGGCCCTAAGAGAACACAAATGCCAGCCCAGGTTACTGTATCCTGCAAAACTCTCAATTAACATAGATGGAGAAACCAAGATATTCCATGACAAAACCAAATTTACACAATATCTTTCTACAAATCCAGCACTACAAAGGATAATAAATGGTAAAGCCCAACATAAGGAGGCAAGCTATACCCTAGAAGAAGCAAGAAACTAATCGTCTTGGCAACAAAACAAAGAGAATGAAAGCACACAAACATAACCTCACATCCAAATATGAATATAACGGGAAGCAATAATCACTATTCCTTAATATCTCTCAACATCAATGGCCTCAACTCCCCAATAAAAAGAAATAGATTAACAAACTGGATACGCAATGAGGACCCTGCATTCTGCTGCCTACAGGAAACACACCTCAGAGACAAAGACAGACACTACCTCAGAGTGAAAGGCTGGAAAACAATTTTCCAAGCAAATGGTCAGAAGAAGCAAGCTGGAGTAGCCATTCTAATATCAAATAAAATCAATTTTCAACTAAAAGTCATCAAAAAAGATAAGGAAGGACACTTCATATTCATCAAAGGAAAAATCCACCAAGATGAACTTTCAATCCTAAATATCTATGCCCCAAATACAAGGGCACCTACATACGTAAAAGAAACTTTACTAAAGCTCAAAACACACATTGCACCTCACACAATAACAGTGGGAGATTTCAACACCCCACTCTCATCAATGGACAGATCATGGAAACAGAAATTAAACAGAGATGTAGACAGACTAAGAGAAGTCATGAGCCTAATGGACTTAACGTATATTTATAGAACATTCTATCCTAAAGCAAAAGGATATAACTTCTTCTCAGCTCCTCATGGTACTTTCTCCAAAATTGACCATAAAATTGGTCAAAAAACGGGCCTCAACAGGTACAGAAAGATAGAAATAATCCCATGCGTGCTATCAGACCACCACGGCCTAAAACTGGTCTTCAATAACAATAAGGGAAGAATGCCCACATATACTTGGAAATTGAACAATGCTCTACTCAATGATAACCTGGTCAAGGAAGAAATAAAGAAAGAAATTAAAACTTTTTAGAATTTAATGAAAATGAAGGTACAACATACCCAAACTTATGGGACACAATGAAAGCTGTGCTAAGAGGAAAACTCATAGCGCTGAGTGCCTGCAGAAAGAAACAGGAAAGAGCATATGTCAGCAGCTTGACAGCACACCTAAAAGCTCTAGAACAAAAAGAAGCAAATACACCCAGGAGGAGTAGAAGGCAGGAAATAATCAAACTCAGAGCTGAAATCAACCAAGTAGAAACAAAAAGGACCATAGAAAGAATCAACAGAACCAAAAGTTGGTTCTTTGTGAGAAAATCAACAAGATAGATAAACCCTTAGCCAGACTAACGAGAGGACACAGACAGTGCGTCCAAATTAACAAAATCAGAAATGAAAAGGGAGACATAACAACAGATTCAGAGGAAATTCAAAAAATCATCAGATCTTACTATAAAAACCTATATTCAACAAAACTTGAAAATCTTCAGGAAATGGACAATTTCCTAGACAGATACCAGGTACCGAAGTTAAATCAGGAACAGATAAACCAGTTAAAGAACCCCATAACTCCTAAGGAAATAGAAGCAGTCATTAAAGGTCTCCCAACCAAAAAGAGCCCAGGTCCAGACGGGTTTAGTGCAGAATTCTATCAAACCTTCCTTGAAGACCTCATACCAATATTATCCAAACTATTCCACAAAATTGAAACACATGGATCACTACCGAATACCTTCTACGAAGCCACAATTACTCTTATACCTAAACCACATAAAGACACAACAAAGAAAGAGAACTTCAGACCAATTTCCCTTATGAATATCGACGCAAAAATACTCAACAAAATTCTGGCAAACCGAATCCAAGAGCACATCAGAACAATCATCCACCATGACCAAGTAGGCTTCATCCCAGGCATGCAGGGATGGTTTAATATATGGAAAACAATCAACGTGATCCATTATATAAACAAACTGAAAGAACAAAACCACATGCTCATTTCATTAGATGCTGAGAAAGCATTTGACAAAATTCAACACCCCTTCATGATAAAAGTCCTGCAAAGAATAGGAATTCAAGGCCCATACCTAAACATAGTAAAAGCCGTATACAGCAAACCAGTTGCTAACATTAAACTAAATGGAGAGAAACTTGAAGCAATCCCACTAAAATCAGGGACTAGACAAGGCTGCCCACTCTCTCCCTACTTATTCAATATAGTTCTTGAAGTTCTAGCCAGAGCAATCAGACAACAAAAGGAGATCAAGGGGATACAGATCGGAAAAGAAGAGGTCAAAATATCACTATTTGCAGATGATATGATAGTATATTTAAGTGATCCCAAAAGTTCCACTAGAGAACTACTAAAGCTGATAAACAACTTCAGCAAAGTGGCTGGGTATAAAATTAACTCAAATAAATCAGTTGCCTTCCTCTATACAAAAGAGAAACAAGCCGAGAAAGAAATTAGGGAAACGACACCCTTCATAATCGACCCAAATAATATAAAGTACCTCGGTGTGACTTTAACCAAGCAAGTAAAAGATCTCTACAATAAGAACTTCAAGACACTGAGGAAAGAAATTGAAGAAGACCTCAGAAGATGGAAAGATGTCCTATGCTCATGGATTGGCAGGATTAATATAGTAAAAATGGCCATTTTACCAAAAGCAATCTACAGATTCAATGCAATCCCCATCAAAATACCAATCCAATTCTTCAAAGAGTTAGACAGAACAATTTGCAAATTCATCTGGAATAACAAAAAACCCAGGATAGCTAAAGCTATCCTCAACAATAAAAGGACTTCAGGGGGAATCACTATCCCTGAACTCAAGCAGTATTACAGAGCAATAGTGATAAAAACTGCATGGTATTGGTACAGAGACAGGCAGATAGACCAATGGAATAGAATTGAAGACCCAGAAATGAACCCACACACCTATGGGCACTTGATTTTTGACAAAGGAGCCAAAACCATCCAATGGAAAAAAGATAGCATTTTCAGCAAATGGTGCTGGTTCACCTGGAGGTCAACATGTAGAAGAATGCAGATCGATCCATGCTTATCACCCTGTACAAAGCTTAAGTCCAAGTGGATCAAGGACCTCCACATCAAACCAGACACACTCAAACTAATAGAAGAAAAACTAGGGAAGCATCTGGAACACATGGGCACTGGAAAAAATTTCCTGAACAAAACACCAATGGCTTACGCTCTAAGATCAAGAATCGACAAATGGGATCTCATAAAACTGCAAAGCTTCTGTAAGGCAAAGGACACTGTGGTTAGGACAAAACGGCAACCAACAGATTGGGAAAAGATCTCTACCAGTCCTACAACAGATAGAGGCCTTATATCCAAAATATACAAAGAACTCAAGAAGTTAGACCGCAGGGAAACAAATAACCCTATTAAAAATGGGGTTCAGAGCTAAACAAAGAATTCACAGCTGAGGAATGCCGAATGGCTGAGAAACACCTAAAGAAATGGTCAACATCTTTAGTCATAAGGGAAATGCAAATCAAAACAACCCTGAGATTTCACCTCACACCAGTGAGAATGGCTAAGATCAAAAACTCAGGTGACAGCAGATGCTGACGAGGATGTGGAGAAAGAGGAACACTCCTCCATTGTTGGTGGGATTGCAGACTGGTAAAACCATTCTGGAAATCAGTCTGGAGGATCCTCAGAAAATTGGACATTGAACTGCCTGAGGATCCAGCTATACCTCTCTTGGGCATATACCCAAAAGATGCCTCAACATATAAAAGAGACACATGCTCCACTATGTTCATCGCAGCCTTATTTATAATAGCCAGAAACTGGAAAGAACCCAGATGCCCTTCAACAGAGGAATGGATACAGAAAATGTGGTACATCTACACAATGGAATATTACTCAGCTATCAAAAACAACGGCTTTATGAAATTCGTAGGCAAATGGTTGGAACTGGAAAATATCATCCTGAGTGAGGTAACCCAGTCACAGAAAGACATACATGGTATGCACTCATTGATAAGTGGCTATTAGCCCAAATGCTTGAATTACCCTAGATGCCTAGAACAAATGAAACTCAAGACGGATGATCAAAATATGAATGCTTCACTCCTTCTTTAACAGGGGAACAAGAATACCCTTGGCAGGGAAGGGAGAGGCAAAGATTAAAACAGAGACTGAAGGAACACCCATTCAGAGTCTGCCCCACATGTGGCCCATACATATACAGCCACCCAATTAGACAAGATGGATGAAGCAAAGAAGTGCAGACTGACAGGAGCCGGATGTAGATCGCTCCTGAGAGACACAGCCAGAATACAGCAAATACAGAGGCGAATGCCAGCAGCAAACCACTGAACTGAGAATTGGACCCCCGTTGAAGGAATCAGAGAAAGAACTGGAAGAGCTTGAAGGTGCTAGAGACCCCATATGTACAACAATGCCAAGCAACCAGAGCTTCCAGGGACTAAGCCACTACCTAAAGACTATACATGGACTGACCCTGGACTCTGACCTCATAGGTAGCAATGAATATCCTAGTAAGAGCACCAGTGGAAGGGGAAGCCCTGGGTCCTGCTAAGACTGAACCCCCAGTGAACTAGACTGTTGGGGGGAGGGTGGCAATGGGGGGAGGGTTGGGAAGGGAACACCCATAAGGAAGGGGAGGGGGGGAGGGGGATGTTTGCCCGGAAAGTGGGAAAGGGAATAACACTCGAAATGTATATAAGAAATACTCAAGTTAATAAAAAAAAATTTTTTTAAAATAAAATTTGTTTCCCTGGAGTCTGTGGTAAAATAAACTGATTGAGAAATGGTATAAAAAAAAGCAAGAAAGAGCAATTCTCAATTTCATATGGAAAAACAAAAAACGCAGCATAGTAATAAGAACTTCTGGAGGAATCACCATCCTTGACCTCAAGCTCTATTACAGAGCAATAGTGATAAAACAAAACTGGATGGTATTGGTACAGAGACAGACAAACCAATCAATGGAATAGAATTGAAGACCCAGAAATCCACACACCTATGGTCACTTGATCTTTGACAAAGGAGCTAAAAGCATCCAGTAGAAAAAAGACATCATTTTCAACAAATAGTACTGGTTCAACTGGAGGTCAGCATGTAGAAGAATGCAAGTTTATCCATTTTTACCTCCTTGTACAAAGCTCAATTCCAAGTGGATCAAGGACCTCCACATAAAACTAGATACACTGGAGCTAATAGAAAAGAAAGTGGGGAAGAGCATTGAACAAATGGGCACTGGGGACATTTTCCTGAACAGAACGCCAATGGCTTATGCTCTAAGATCAAGAATTGACAAATAGGACCTCATAAAACTGCAAAGCTTCTGAAGACAAAGGTCACTGTCATTAGGACAAAATGGCAACCAACAGATTGGGAAAAGATATTTACCAATCCTACATCTGATAGAGGGCTAATATCCAAAATATACAAAGAACTCAAAAAGTTAGACTCCAGAAAACCAAATAACCCAATTAAAATACGGGGTAGAGAACTAAACAGAGAGTTCACAATAGAGAAATCTCAAATTGCTGAGAAGCACTTAAAGAAACGTACAAGTCCTTAGTCATCAAGGAAATGCAAGTCATAATAACCCTAAGATTCCACTCACAGCAGTCAGAGTGGCTAAGATAACAGCCGATGCTGGGGAGGGTGTGAAGAAAGAGGAACACTCCTCCACTGCTGGTGGGACTGCTACAACCACTCTGGAAATCACTCTGGAGGTTCCTCAGAAAACTGTAAGTAGATCTACCTGAAGACCCAGCTATACAACTCTTGGGAATATATCCAAAAGATGCCCCACCATGCCACAGGGACACATGCTCCACTGTGATTTTAGTGGCCTTATTTGTAATAACCAGAAGCTGGAAACAACTCAGCTGTCCCTCTAACAAAGAATAGATGCAGAAAATATGGTTCCTTTACACAATGAAATACTATTCAGCCAGTAAGAATGAAGACATCATGTGTTTTGTAGGCAGATGGATGGAACTAGCAAATGTCATCCTTTGTGAGGTAACCCAGACTCAAATGGACATAAGTGGTTTATATTCAGTAATAAGTGGATATTAGCTGAGTATACAGAATACTTAGGATACAACACACACAACAAGGAGAAAGGCCCAAGTAAGGATGCTTCAATCCCACTTAGATGGGGGAAGGAAAAAATCATGGAAGACAGGGGGAGGGAGGGTTCTTGGTGGGAGAGGGGAGAGGAGGAAGGGAAAACAGGATTAGGTATGGCGGGGGCCGGGGAGCCCAGAGGTCCAGTAGAATGAATAGAAATATGTAGCCTTGGGCGGGGAGGTGGGAGGTGGGAGGTGGGAGGATCCTCTAGAAAGTACCAAAGATCTGGGAGGTGAGAGACTATCAGGACTCAATGTGAGGGATCTTAGATGGAAATGCCCAACACTGGGGAGGGGGAACTCTTAGAGTCCACTTCCAGTAGACAGACATGGCCTCAAGTGGAGGGAAGGGTTTACCAACCCAGTCAAAATTTCGGACCCAGAATTGTTTCTGTCTAAAAAAACTGCAGGGACAAAATGGAGAAGAGTATGAAGGAAAGGTGGTTCAGTGACCAGCCCAACTTGGGATCCATCGCATGAGGGTGGTAGGGGCAACAATGGCTTGACACTCTTACTGATGCTCTAGTGTGCTTACATACAGGAGCCTAGAATGGCTCTTCTTTGAGAGGTCCAACCTACAGCTGACTGAGACAGAAGCAGATACTTACACCCAACCATTGAACTGAAGTTGGGGATCCCTGTGGTTGGTTTAGGGGAAGGATTGAAGAAGCTGAGGAGGAGGGATCCCTATAGGAAGACCAGCAGTCTGAACTAACCAGGACCCCAGGGATCTCCCAGACACTGAGCCACCAACCAGGCAGCATACACAAGCTGGTCCAAGGCCCTTGGCACATACATAGCAGAAGACTGCCTGTTCTGGCCTTGGTGGGAGAATACTCTCCTAAACCTAGAGACTTGAGACCCCAAGGAGGGGGCAGACCTCTTGAGGCAGAGTACCCTCTTGGAGACAGGGGGAGGAGGAATGGGATGAGGAACTGAGTGAGGGGGACCTGGAGGGGGGGTCAGTTGGATAGTAAGTAAATAATTTTTTAAAAAATACTGTCTTATTCATAGCTTTGTCCTAAAATTTTTTGTTCCCATTTGTTCCTGCTGGCATAGGGTATTCTAAAGAATAAAAATGTACATTTAGAATTAATAGAGTGCTTCTTGGAAGAAGCATTTGTTACAAAGATTTTATTTATTTAATCCTGGGAAAACAATATTATTGACTGCCCCCTAGAGGCATTGCAGATGTGGATGCGGTGTCACATCTGCATCGATAGGTGGCAGAGAGGAGAGAAGCTGTGTCTCTGCTCAGTGTTCTGACCTGATCCGAATGACTAGTATCCTAACATTCCCTGAAAAAAAAAAAAAGCCCGAGATTACAACTTGTCCAGTGTCAGGGATCCGGTCAGGAAGCTAGTCTAAAATGACACCAGTCTCATGATATGCAGACCTGGATGGGCTCCCAGGATAGGGATCAAGCTAGATGCTAGAACCCCTCCTGGGATCCTGGGGCCCTGGGTGGAAGTGAGCCAGAGACAGATGACCCTTACATGGGTCCACTCTGGCTGGCCTCATAAGGAGAGAGCCAGAGATGACCAGCCATGGGACCTGGACAGGGAGCTATATTGAGATGGCCATGAGTCTGATGCTACACAGGACTGGGAGGAAAGACCATGCCTGAGATGACCCCTGTCTGGTCCCATAACGCATGAGCAGGGAATAGTACTCTTGGGATATGATTGCAGATACTCAAGAGACCCTGGGCACCTTTGAGAGAAGCAAGTCAGTGGTGGAGAAAGGGAAGAGAAAAAGAAACAGACGGATATGGGCACAGTGAAGAGAGCCAGAACAGAAGAGTTGAGAGTAATGATGAACAATCTGGAGTAAGATGTCACCTGAAACCACGGTGAGGTCCAGGCCTATGTGTGGCCCTGCAGTAGCAGGCAGGACAGGCAGACATCCCTTGTCAGGGCTGCAGCTCCAGGGACATAATGTCTGAGTGCTGTGCAGAACTGGCCCTAGCCCTCACCTGGCATCACGAGAGAGCTGTCTCTGGAGACATGAAAGAAAGACAGCTGAATCTGCCCCTAGCCGGCTGCATTACTTGAGAGAGAGGATCCTTACAGGAATTGTGGGTGAGCTGGCCCCAGTGATGCAAGCGTGGGAGAGCTGGCCCAGCAATTTGTCTGCCTTGTAGCAGGGTAGGAGATGGAGAGTTGCTCTTTTACCCTTGTTCCTTGCTACCTATGGCAAATGGGAGAGCTGGACCTGGAGCAGGACAGATGGTTCTATCCCTCACATGCTGTAGCTCTCTGGAGAGTGGTCCCTGCACTTCACCTGGGTACCACAGCAGAGCTAGCCTTGGATATGAGGGCTGCTGGCCCCAAGGGGATGGGCTCTGGAGAGCTGGTCTTGCCTCTTGTCTGTTGAGTGGTGACACAGACAAGGGACAGGCACTCTCTTCCCCTCTCTTGTCCTTTGACATCTATGGCAGGTAGGAGAGACGGCAGCAGGGTAGAGTTGGCCCTGGTCGCAGAGGTTGCTGGTGAGCTGGCCTCGAGGGTAGAGAGCATGAGACTAGGAGAGTCTGCAGGCTGACCAGCTGAGATAACTTTCAGCTTCAGAACCAGAGCTTTGAATTGGCCCACCCAACCATCTACCCCATAGATGAACTGCTGGAGTGCATGAAGGGGTCAGTCCTAGAGATTCAAAAATATAGGATCTCCATGATGCAGACCAAGAGGATATCCAAGAGGAGTCCCAGTGAGGTTCTAGTATTGATAGAGTAGCAGAAGCCAGAGGACTCATACCAGACCAATGAGTCAGAGCAATGAACATTGGCAAGGAAACAACCGTGGACAGAAGTGTATTCAGGGCAACCCACTGTGACCCACTGTGACCCACTTCAGCTACAACAACAAGATTTTTTTCTTTGTTGTTGGGGGAAATTGCAAGGGTGGAAGATGGGTACAGAGGGAGGAATAGATGAGTGGGATTGAGGTGCATGATGTGAAATAAAACCAATAAAGAACCAATGAGAAGTATTTTTTAACGGACATGATTGAAATGATACTTTTAGTACCAAGATTAGGAATTGGTAACCATCCAAAAATAAATTTAAAAGGCTGCCTCTCAGCTCCCCAAACCTCCTTCATAAGAATATCTTCTTTAAAAGTCTTTGCCAAGTCTTCTTATTTTGAATAACTGGAAATTTCAAGAAACATGAACTTAGAACTGAGTGCTGTGACAACTGATTTTAAGCATTGCTGGATTAAGGGATAACCAGATCTATGGTATAACAGTTTCTAGATGTGTCTCACTACGGTTATTAAAGAAATTGTTATTTTAATTGGCTGAATGAGTAAAAATTATTGACTCAGTGAAGCCATGAATATCACAAAAGTGTGGAGGAAGGGTGACTTGGCTGTGCTTGAGCTGACATGTATGTCTGCTTTTATGATCAGATATTGATGTTCCTGATTTTTAAGACTTTAGACTTGTAATTATGACTGCTCTGGGTCTCAGGCCTTGACTTCCGACTGGAACTATGGCTTTCGTGGGCCTCCAATTTGTACTCCACAGATCAGCCGAGAAACTGTCATAGTCATGCAAGCAGAATCTTAGTATTTTGTTTTTGAATCATTATATTGCTCCTGTGTCTCTGGAGAACACTTACTAATATTACTTGGGAGATATTGTCTGTGCCTTCAAGAGTGGCTCAGTCTATTACAAACTCTGCATTAAAATACGTCTGATTATACAGTACATGACCATTGAGGAGATGTGACAGTATATACGTATGTAAAATTATCTTTTATTTGTCTTTCTGATTGTTATCTTAGGGGCTTATGGTTAATGTAGGCCTAGTCACAGAAGCCTCTAGCCTCCACCCAATCTAGTCTAGGCCTAGATGGCTTCAGCCTCTGAGACTTACTGCTGAATAAGCTCACCTGTTCTAGCTCTTTCTGAAGTCTGGATTCTCTCTTGGCCTCTGCATGAATTGCTCTCCTTGGCCTCATACTAACTTTGACAGTCTGTTCTAATCTTTGGCTCCTTCTCATTCTCTGGCTTGTTCTGTCTTTACCTGTGTTTAGTTTGTTCTCTCTGTAAAACTGTCCCAGTAAACCATCCTCCTTCCCTTTTTCTCTCTCTGTACTGCTCTCTCTTAAGTAGCCTCTGTTTCCTGTCTGTTCTCATGAGAGTTGGGCATATCCTATTCTGTCAGATCTTTCTCTGATTCATCACTTTATCTGTCACTCAAGTAGACATCACCTTCAAACATGGGTGCTTCCTTCTACAAACTAAGTTAACCTTCATTGTTTGGGATTACAAGTGTGCACTACATGTGTGTCTGCATTCCAGCCAGAGGGATTGAAGGTGTGAGCTAAGGCCTGAGCCACACCACACCTAGAACCGGGTTTTTTGGTTTGTTTGTTTTGCTTTTTTTTAAGTAAATAGCACAAAAAACATAAATACTTTAATATTTGACTCTATAATGTGCATATTTCATAGATAATGCGCTATTTATTTTGGAGATCCAGGCTCTGGATCTGGAGGGAAGAATAAGGAAGAAAGAAACCAGGTTCTGTACTGTGGATGTGATAGAACATGGAACATTGAGTGTGTACCCCTGGGAAAGTACAATGTCTTTGGGACATCAACAGAAACTGGCATACCATTTTATAGGCACTAATAAATGACAACATATGGAAAGATACATCATTAATATGAATAAAATTATTACATAATATTTTGGTTTTTGCATGATTATTTTGACATTTCATTATTTAAGGTTTTGACTCTATAAACTAAATTATAGCTTTCATTTTAATGTGAAAATTCCAATTAAACAATACAGATTGAATATACATGATGTTTTTATATTACTAATATAATGATTTACAAAGTACGGCTGTGAACCAGGCACTCGACCAAGTAGTAAATCTTTACAAATCTAATGTTATCATCTTTCAGATATTTATACTGTTTTGACATGACAAAGTTTTATAGTTGTGCAAATTTATAACAAAAATTGTTTATGTTTATTTTAAGAAAAAACTATGTGATTTTAGTACAGAAGAAAAAAGTAAAAGTTACTCATTTCCTTTGTCCCACTAAATTAGCAAATAAGGAGGCAAAACACTACAGCTAGAAAAGCCAGGGAGTCTGTTTATAAATTTTAAGAATATTCACAGGAGAGGGGATGCTGTCTTTATGCTGTACATAAGAAAAGAACAAAGGTTCTGCAAACAGTGACTTAAATGTTAATCCAGTTTGAGAAAGACTTGTATTCCTCTATGAAACCAGATGGCAAAGATTACATCTTTTGCCCTAAAATGACTAAATTCGCCGTGATAGAAAGAATGGATTATGGAGAGAACTTAGATCTGCCAAGGTGCAAGAAACAGAAAGATACGAAAGCATTGAGCATCGGCGGTCCCTGGTGGCATCCCTGCGAATCTGTGGAAATGTTCCAAGACTCTCTGACAACCTCTGCAGCAGATGTTTTAAATCTCAGGTTGAGGGGACACATGTTACATGGATCCCTGAAAAGGCGGTTTGGAGACTCATAGCTGGAAGGGCATCAGCACCGTGGCTGTTCATCTGAATGTCTTTTAGTTTGTCATTTACATCAGTTGACTTCCAACCCCGGGCCCTGAAAGAATGGATGAGAAAGGATGGGACCACTTGGAATCACTTGAAGGGTCTTATAGGAAGAAGAGAAACTAGAATCTTACACATTTTCTTTAAGTATTTCAAGGTAATATTTTATACTAAAGGAAGCAAAGTAAAGGAGGTATGCACCATCAGATCCACAATGTCGTCCAGTAAATACAGGCATAGAGGTAATATGGTACCCATCTAAATGACAGAATCAAGGATATCTCAGTCCTTTATCTAATGGATTCAGGGCCTGCCTAAAAATCATGATCAGAAAAGGGAAATGTTACCACAGACTCAAAACGATGTGGTGAATGCTCCAGCCATAACTCTCTCCCTACTTAGTCAATATGGTACTCGAAGTCCTAGCCAGAGCAATCAGACAGCAAAAGGAGGTCAAAGGGATACAAATTGGAAGGGAAGAAATCAAAACATCACAATTTGCAGATGATATGATAGTATACTTAGGTGACCCCAAAAGTTCCACCAGAGAACTACTTAACCTGATAAACAACTTCAGCAAAGTGTCAGGGTATAAAATTAACTCAAACAATCAGTAGCCTTCCTCTACTCAAAGGATAAACAGGCTGAGAAAGAAATTAAGGAAACGACACCCTTCACAATAGTCCCAAATAATATAAAATATCTTGGTGTGACTTTAACCAAGCAAGTGAAAGATCTGTATGACCAGAACTTCAAGTGTCTGAAGAAAGAAATTGAGGAAGATCTCAGAAGATGAAAAGATCTTTCATGCTCATGGATTGGCAGGATTAATATAGTACAGATGGCCATTTTGCCAAAAGCAGTCTACAGATTCAATGCAATTCCCATCAAAATTCCTACTCAATTCTTTATAGAGATAGAAAGAGCAATTTGCAAATTCATTTGGAATAATAAAAAAACCTAGGAGAGTGAAAACTATTCTCAACAATAAAAGAGCTTCTGGGGTAATCACCATCCCTGACTTCAAGCAGTATTACAGAGCAATAGTCATAAAAACTGCATGGTATTGGTACAGAGACAGCAGATAGATCAGTGGAATAGAATTGAAGACCCAGAAATGAACCCACACACCTATGGTCACTTGATCTTTGACAAAGGAGCTAAAACCATTCAATGGAAGAAAGACAGCATTTTCAACAAATGGTGCTGGTTCAACTGGAGGTCGGCATGTAGAAGAATGCAAATCGATCCATTCTTATCACCCTGTACAAAGCTTAAGTCCAAGTGGATCAAGGACCTCCACATCAAACCAGATACACTCAAACTAACAGAAGAAAAAGTGGGGAAGAGTCTCGAACACATGGGCACTGGGGAAAATTTCCTGAACAAAACACTGATGGCTTATGCTCTAAGATCAAGAATCGACAAATGGGACCTCATAAAACTGCAAAGCTTCTGTAAGGAAAAAGACACTGTCATTAGGATAAAAGGGCAACCAACAGATTGGGGAAGGATCTTTACCAATCCTACATCTGATAGAGGGCTAATATCCAAAATATACAAAGAACTCAAGAAGTTAGACTCCAGAGAGCCAAATAACCCTATTAAAAATGGGGTTCAGAGCTAAACAAAGCATTCTCAGCTGAGGACGGCCAAAAAGTACCTAAAGAAATTTTCAACATCCTTAGTCATCAGGGGAATGTAAATCAAAACAACCCTGAGAGTCTACCTCACATCAGTCAGAATGGCTAAGATAAAAAAGTCAGGTGACAGTAGATGCTGGCAAGGATGTGGAGAAAGAGGAACACTCCTCCATTGTTGGTGGGGTTGCAGACTGGTACAACCATTCTGGAAATCAGTATGCAGGTTCCTTAGAAAATTGGACATTGCACTACCTGAGGACCCAGCTTATACCTCTCTTGGGCATATACCCAAAAGAGGCTCCAACATACAACAAAGACACATGCTCCACTATGTTCATAGCAGCCTTATTTATAATAGCCAGAAGCTGGAAAGAACCCAGATGGCCTTCAACAGAGGAATGGATACAGAAAATGTGGTACATCTACACAATGGAGTACTACTCAGCTATCAAAAACAAAGACTTCATGAAATTCATAGGCAAATGGATGGAACTAGAAAATATCATCCTGAGTGAGGTAACTCAATCACAGAAAAACACACTTGATATGCACTCATTGATAAGTGGATATTAGCCAAAAAGCTCGAATTACCCAAGATACAATCCACAGACCACAGGAAGCTCAAGAAGAAGGATGACCAAAATGCGGATGCTCTCACTCCTCCTTAAAAGGGGAAAAAATATCCATAGGAGGGGATATGGAAGCAAAGTTTAGAGCAGCGACTCAAGGAATGGCCATTCAAAGCCTGACCCACAGCGGCCCATATATATATACAGCCACCAAAATTAGATAAGATGGATGAAGCTAGAAAATCCATGCTGAAAGGGTATATATATATATATATATATATATATATATATATATATATATATATATATATATCCTGAGAGACATCCAAAACATGTCCAATACAGAGGTCAATGCTAGCAGCAAACCACTGAACTGAGAACAGGACCCCCTTTGGGGGAATTAGAGGAAGGATTGAAAGAGTTGAAGGAGCTTGCAACCCCATAAGAACAACAATGCCAACCAACCAGGGCTTCCAGGGACTAAACCACTACGGAAAGACCTTACATGGACTGACCGAGGGCTCCAACTGCATATGTAGCAGAGAATAGCCTTATTGGGCACCAGTGGAAGGGGACGCCCTTGGTCCTGCCAAGTTGGACCCCCCAGTGCAAGGGAATATGGAGGGGCAATAAGGGGGATGTATAGGGGGAATACCCGTATGGGGGAGGGGGGAGGGGAGGGAATGGGGGCTTATGGACAGGAAACCGGGAAGGGGAATAACATTTGAAATGTAAGTAAAGAAATATATCTAATAAAAAATTTAAAAAAGGAGTGAAAGGATTTCTGTTTATTGAATAAACAAAGCTGTTTATTCCCACAGCACCAGAGACTTTCAGAGGAAGGGAGATGTTGCCAAATGCATTTTGAAGGACAATCAGAGTGTTAATTCACAGCTGTAATTTTTCTTTAGTGTCTCACTTTATATGTCACAACATGTTTGGATAAATACAGATGTGAATCAACGGGATGATGTGTGAAATTGACATGAAAAACTTTAAAACTGCCCGAATTACCTTACCACTTTTTACAATACAGATAGGATGGTACTGAAGCAACTTAAAAATAATCATTTGTTCAGAATTTGTCTCCTTCTCCTTCCTTCTCTGTGTCTCTACCCTGTTTTCTATGCCTTCTTTCTGGATTCCCCTTTCTCTCTTTATTCCAGACATTTCCATTTAGAATCCTGGAAAAATAAATAGTACAGAGAGGAATTCCATGCTTTCTTTGGAAGGAAAATGCCCCAAGAGTTCAATAACGCTCTATAGAAACAGTTAGTGGTGGGGGGCCTCCCTACTACATTTAAAACAATATTATCAGGCATGTCAATTAAAAGCCTTGTGGGATTGGGTGTGGCGAAAGAAGCAGGTCTCTATAGAGCACAGATAAAATGCTCTATCGAGCAAGCCTCTCTGTGAAGATGGGCCTCTTTCCCTGTATTTTATTAGAACGATGACTCTTCTCTCTCTCTTTTTATTCACTCTGTTATTGACATAACCTTAGTGTTCTGGCAACTTGTCTCAGGATAACGGACCGTATCCCCACCTTTCACTCTGTGAAAGATGAGGAAATGCTGATCTGGATGCGTTCCTGAAGGGACACAGAGAAGGTTCATGAACCTTAGAGTTACAGTGTGTGAAGCGGGGTTGTTCCAAGAACTAGTTTGGATAGCAGAAAGCACATGACTTTCCATTTTAGGACCCTGTTTCCTAACATTTTGTATGACTGACCACCCAGGATAATGAAGTATTGTTGTATCTTAAGTGGGTGGCGCTCACATATTTATTAATCATTATGATTTAATGGCATGTCTAGTAAAAAATTACAGCGTGTGTTTTTATAACCAATATGTACCTTTGCAGTGAAGTTAAAAAAAACTATTAGTGAATCCAGTATTATTTTTCAGAATATTTGAGATTTTCAAAAGTACACTGTTAAGAATGACACTTCTAACTTTTTTGCGTGTGCCTATGGGAGTGTGTATTTGCATGTGTTGGGTGCATTTGCTTGTGAGAGTGCCCAGTGATGTGTGTGAATGTATGTGAAGGCCTGAGGTTGATGTCAGGTGTCTTCCCTAATCAAACATCATCTCATTGATACAGATTTTTTTTAATCAAACCCAAGGGTTTGCCAATGTGGCTATCCAGCTTGCCCTGGGAAGATCCTGTCTTCACATTCTGAGATCTAGAATTACAGGCCGACCACCAAACCCACCTGGCTGGAATGTGCTGACTGGGGATCCAAATTCTGCCACTCACAACTTTGTCTCCTGACTTATAGCCCCAGCTTCATTTGTAGTGGATTTTTTTAAAAATATAGTTCATTTATGTAACAGTATATAGAAACAAATGTCTGGAATTATATACTAGGTTTTAAATTTTCTTATACATATGGCTATCATGCCTGAACACCATTGTGCAGGAATTGAGATTCTTCTTTAAGTGTCAGTAGCAGCAGAATGCCTGCATTCTGTACCATTCATGACTTAAGCACAAGGAGGTCGATCTCTTGGATATTAGCAATGAGGTTTCACCCCAAATGTCTCCATATACATTGAAATTAACACAATTGATATGAATGTTTAAGGCTGTAAGACATGGCCACAGTTTTTCAGTTTGTCTTCCAGACGACTTCTACTTGGAAATGTAATTTAAACCAAAGAAGATTAAGGGGGGCAGTGATAGAATCAGTGGGCTAAGGTCCCTAAGACTGGTGTCCTTAGTTGAATTCCCAGGACCAGCATGGTGCAAGTTGACAGCCACCTTCTTCAAACTGTCCTCTGACAACCATTCGCATGCCATGGTATTTGCACACCTGAATCAATTAATGAAATAAATTAAAATAATCAGTAAATAAAACTTTAAAAAGAACTAGCATGAGATGGGAAAGAATGGCATTCTTACCTCACAGCTAGTCAAGGTCGCCATTATGCATGGGCTCGTTCTGAATAGATGATTTATTCTTAGGATTTGTGTACATTAAATCATTTTTTAGGGACAACAATGATTCTTGAAAATTGTACTTGCATCCTCTCTGGGCTTTTTCTCTTTTTAATCTGTTACTGGGTTAAGGGAGTCTGCAGTACTATACTTAAGAGAGTCGTTTCTTTTTACTGGACCCATGTTTTGTCAGCTTGCTGTTATAATGGTAACAGTAGATTCTGATATAGATGAGAAAAAATAGGTCATTTAATTGTTTAAAGATTGAGTAGATTCTCGGACAGAACTTCAGTGAGACGGGTATTAGTTAGAATGAAGAGGGAAACAATGAAATCCTCAGGAGCTCTGGAAAATTATTCACCAAATCACTCTCCATCCTGAAACAGCTAACCAATATATTTTGAGTGTCAAAAGTGGTACTTATATAAAACCTAAATTTAGGATATGTACCTCTAGAAAACTATTAATTTCTTCTTTGTTTCTGATCTTTTTTTCTTCTATATATTAACCTATGGTGCTCTGTGGAATTTTTATTTTATTTTAATTTTTTATTTATTCATTTTATTTGTTTACATTTCAAATGTTATTCCCCTTCTCAGTCCCCCACCACAAACCCCTGACCCCATTCTCCTCCCTTTTGCCTCTAAGAATGTGCTCCCCTACCCACACACTCTTACCTTATCCCTCTAGCATTCTCTGGAGCATCAAGCCTCCACAGGACCAAGCGCCTCCCCTCCCACTGATGCCAGATGAGGCAGTCTTCTGCTACATATGTAGTAGGAGCCACAGACTGGCCCATGTATTCTCTTTGGTTAGTGGTTTAATCCCTGGGAACTCTGGGTGGTTTGGTTAATTGATATTATTGTTCTCCCTATGGGGTTGCGATCGTCTTCAGATCCTTCAGCCCTTCCCCTAACTCTTCCATTGGGGTCCCAAATGGTTGGCTGTGAGTATCTGCATCTGTTTTGGTCAGGTACTGACAGAGCCTCTCATAGGACAACCATACCAGGCTCCTGTTTGCAAGCACATCTTGGCATCAGCAATAGGGTCAGGGTTTGGTGTCTGCAGACGGAATGAATTGCACAGTGGGGTGGTCTCTGGAGGATTTAAATATATAAATATATATATAAGTGTGTTTAAATATATAAACATACTTAGAAAATATTATTAAGACATTGGATAATATTTCCAATAAATTTGCGACTGTCTATCTTTCAGTACTTTTAGTATAGGAGGGGAAAGCTATTGCTCAAGAATCTAGCATTTACTTTAATGAAATTATCCATGTATAAACATGCACTTGTTCCAAACCACCACCACCCCTAAATGAAAGCTCCAAATAAGAGACTTTGCCTGGATATGGAATTCTTAGATGTTTCAGATGACTGAACACCCAATTCCTTTACACACTCTGGAAGCACAGGTTCCCATACTCTCAAAGTTTTTCAGTGGGGATGCAAATGCACTGTCAGCCAAGTGTTAGAACACTTGAAAATAGACCAATCTTGATTAGACATATCTTAGCCCTGCGACCTCACCTCAGATATTCAGCTAGTTACTGAGTAGTTATCAAACATGCCACATGGCCCATTACTTATCATCTACAAAGTCGAACTCTTGAAAATACACATTTCTTTCTTTCTTTTTAAAATGGTATTGACTTTACACCTCATTCACTGCCCTCCCTCCCAATCACCCCCTCTCACAATCCTCCTCCCTTCCTTCTTCTCCCCCTTCTTCTCTGAGAGGGTGGGGATCCCCTGGGTATCCCACTACCTTGGCACATCAATTCTCTATGGGGCTCGGCACATCCTCTCCCACTGAGGCTGAACAAGGCAGTCCAGCTAGAAGAATGTATACCACAGACAGGCAACAGCCTTTGAGATAGCCCCTGCTTCAGTTGTTTGGGATACATTTGAAGACCAAACTGCCCATCTACAACATATGTATGGGGAGGCCTAGGTACAGCCTGTATATGCTCTTTGTTTGCTGGTTCAGTCTCTGAGAGCATCAAGAGTCCAGGTCAGCTGACTCTGTTGGTCTTCTGTGGAGTTCCTATTCCCTTCAGGGCTCACAAGTGACACCTCAGGTTCTACCCACTGTTTGGCTGCAGAGTCCATTGCTGAGTGGAGCCTCTCAGAGGGCAATCATGCTAGACTCATGTCTGCAAGCATATCAGAGTATCATTAATAGCGTCAGGGATTGGGGCTTGCCCATGGGATGGGTCTCAAGTTGGCCCAGTTATTGGTTGGCCATTCCCTCAGTCTCTGCTCCACCCCTAGTCACTTCACTTTTTATAGATAGGATAAATTTTGTATTGAAAGTTTTGTGAGTGGGTTGATGTCTCTATTGCTCTGCTGGGGTTCCTCTTCAGGTTCCATATCCTCAGTGTTGTGAGTCACAGCTAAGGTCGCCTCATTTATTCCTGAACATCTCCCCTATTCCAGGTCTCTGCACGTCCTGGAATGCCCCCCACTGTCTAACCCCCCTCAATGAGTTGCAGTTTTGGAAATCCATTTGGCAGTTTCTCAGAAAACTGGGAATAATCCTATCTCAAGACCCAGCTATACCACTCCTGGCCATGTACCAAAAAGATGCTTCACCATCCCCAACAGACACATGTTCAATTATGTTCATGGCAGATTTATTCATAATCGCCTGAAACTGGAAACAACCCAGATGTCCCTCCACTGAAGAATGGATAGAGAAAATGTGTGCATCTACACAATGGAATTCTATCCAGCTATTAAAAGCAAAGACATTGTGAATTTTGCAGGCAAATGGGTGGAACTTGAGAATATCATCCTGAGTGAGGTAACTCAGAACCAGAAAGACATGTTCGGTATGTACTCACTTGTAAGTGGATATTAGCCAAGAAGTACAGGATGCTACACACTCCACAGACCTAAACAAGAAGGAAGGCACAAGCAAGGAAGCGTGAATCTCACTTAGACGAGGCAATAAAATAGTCATAAGAGGCAGATGGAGGGAGGGACCTGGGTGGGAGAGGAATGGGGAGGGAATGGGGGGCTCAGAATTAGGTGCGGGGAGGGATGAGAGGGATGGTGATGGCCATGAGAATGAAAATACACGTTTCTCTTGAAGTGGGTCCAGCCTTGAGTGAGAAGAGTGAACCAGGCTCTCAAGACGTCTTCTAAGTCCTCACAAAAGTGACACCTTAGCCCAGCCATTTTTGAACAATCTCATCGGCTTCTTTACAGAGATATCTGAAATCTTTCAACAATGAAGTTCATCTAATTGCAACTGGGCTGATAAAATATGTGCCCCAAGCAAAATATGTTTGCTCTGGCTTCCATCACAGTTTTTAGTGTGCTCATGAAGGGCAATGCTTGTGTCTAATTCTCCAAACTTTCTGCTGAAAAACCGATTTTTATAAATTTACCAAATTTGTTTCCCTCCCTCCCTGAAAGCTAATGACAGGGCCTGACACTTACTTTTCAAATGCACTTACTCTGATATTTCGAAATGATCTCAAAAGAATGATTAATGGCCTGTGGGGGTTGACAACATAAATCTGCTCCATTCTGCCTAATGCAAGCTCTTGCCGGAGGAATGTTACAGCCTGTAGCTGTGGAACCCGGTGACAATGAGCAGACTTCATCAGATGTGAAATCTTCAAAAGGCCTAACTGCTTAATGTGGACACAAATTTATGTTTTCTTGACTTGTTATCAAAGACACAGTTAACTATTTTCTCTAGAAACTGTCTAATATATTACCACGTTACCAAGGAGAATACCTTTTTTCAAGAGTTTCAAATATGCTAACACATGAGCAATAGAACATTTTAATTACTAGGATCACTTAAATATACTTTTTATGTTAGAGAGAGCGTGCGCAGTGGATGGGGGTGGCCAAAACAGTGAATCAGAAATATGGTAAGTGGGTTTCAATAGTGTGGTGAAAAACAACAGGGTTTGGTGAAAACATTGATGAGAAAAATGTTTAATATGAAAAATAACTTCTTGGGAGCCTTATACCTACAAATTAATTAGTAAAACAAAATCAATCTCTAAATTGTCAAGCTAGATTATTTGTGTATTAGGGAGCATGATTATATAAGCACACACAACATACCATAATGTTTTAAAACTAGAGGCTTGGAATTGAATGACAAAAATCATAACTCCATGTAGGCAAAGGCAGGTAAACCTCACTGTACCTCATTTAATTCAGCTCTAAACAAGACAAGACCAATAACTACTTTATAGGTGTATAATGAATATCAAATGACTTAATCCTTGAAGAAGTCTTAGAAGAATATCTGGAAAACACTCAATATCATTACTATAGTACATTTAGGGAAGCGGTTTATCAATAAAGGATGTTAACTGAATAGAAATACAGACAGGAAGTATTGCATTTCCATAGCTGCCTTCACAGATGATTGTTATGTAAGAGTCACTAATATAGCCTAGTATGTGAAGACACATGACCACACTCACAGCTAATAAACCTATCTAAACACAATGGAGATGAAATTAGGATGTTTATGTGTAAGTGATTTTAGTTTTAATTAATATGGTTTTCCAGAAACAACAGCTAAGATACCCCAGATTAAGTGGATTACCAAAGAAACACTATTGCATGCCAGAGCTGAGCTTTGAGTTGAGATCTTCTGCCTGTGATAACGTATAGCATCCTTCGGTTGCATACCAAAGAAAGGTATAGTGGTCTTCAGGTTGAAGGATTCCAAGTTTTTTTTTCTTTGAGGAAATGCCATATTGATTTCCATAGTGGTTGTACAAGTTTGCACTCCCATCAGCAGTGGAAGAGCGCTCCCCTTTCACCCTTGCCAGCATGAACTGTCACTTTTGTTTTGGGCCCTAGTCATTTTCACAGGTATAAGATGAAATCTTAAAGTAGTTTTGATTTTCATTTCCCTGATGGCTAAGGATAGTGCACATTTCTTTTAGAGTTTCTGGGCCATTTGTGAGTCCTGCCCCGAGAATTCTCTGTTTATATCTGTACCTCATTCTTAATGTTGGGTTATTTGGTTTGTTGATCTCTAGTCTCTTGAGTTCTGCATATACTTTGGATATTAGCTCTTTATTGGATGTGGAATTAGTAAAAATCTTTTCCCATTCTGCAGGTTGCTGTTCTGTCCTATTAATGGTCTTCTTCTCTTTACAGAAGCTTTCAGAGTTAGTAAGGTCAACATTTATTAATTGTTGACCTTAGTGCCTGTGTTACTGGTGTTCTGCTCGGGAAGTTGTGTCACAATTATTCCCTCCTATCTCTTCTATCCCAAAGCTTTAATAAATAATTTCTTTCTATTCTCTTTATCTTAAAATGTGTGCAGCAACTAGTAAATAGTGTCAGCTCAGGGTCAGAGAACTTCGTGTCTATCAGAATGATGAAAGATACCTTAGATCTGAGACTTGTTTTGTGTGATTTTTTCAACTTACATTATGCAGAAGTGGACATAAAGGACTGAAGTAGCATTGGGCTACCATTGTGTATACGAATTATAGACATTTCTAAAATCTTTAGAGTGAAATGGGAGTTTCATACTAGAGTTAGTCTCAGCATTGAAGTGTGGTGAAATCGTGATTTGATGGAGAAATCCAATAACTGAATTATATGATATGTTAACACTTTAAAAGCAGTGCAGTCCAATTATGAAGACATTCTTAAAATTTAGTTCATATGACATTCTTTACATGTCCCATAGTTAGTCTATAGATCTCATATTTATATGACATTCTTTAAATGTCCCATAGTTGGCCTACAATCTCATGTTAAGTGCTAAAACAACCATATTTCACAGGGAGTCTTTGAGAGCTACATCAGGGACAATGTTAACCTTCATTGTAAAGATAACAGGTCTATTACTAGAAATATTTACAACCACAAAGACCAAAGATCTATCAGCTTTACTGTAGTAGAAAGATAGAAAGAAGACTTGCTGGTGATAAGAAGGAAAAGTGGGTCTGAGTTTTAGCTCAAAGGTTTTTGTCTGAGAAACTAGTTGGTAACTAGGAGTTGATATCAAATGGCCTAAAAATCATCTCAGGCAGTTTGATATTTCTGTATCATTAATTTATGGTTATAGACTCCTAAGAGTGGTTGTACAAGGACCGCAAGCATTTCACACAAAGACATGTTCATCAGACACCTGAATAATTAAAATAAAAAACTATCTCTAGGCTCTTCAAAGTGACATCAGCCACATGCAGAAAATATCTCTTATTTGTTCCTAAAACTTGACGGTATACTGAGGCCAGTCGTTTCCCACCCCTAATGACTTTCGTGTTTAGGAAAAGAGGCATCAGTGTCATAGTGCAGACTATATGTCAAAGGTAACACATGATCGTCTGTATTCATGGAGATGATTTTCCAGACTCCCAAGGAAAGCTCAAAGTCTGCAAATGCGCAGGCACACCATGTACAGCTGCCTAGTATTTACTCGCTTACGTCTTCCAGCAACTGTAAGTCATCTCTGCATTACTCATAAGGATAAAGAAAGCATGTAAATACCACGGACACAAACCATGCCACTTTAAAATAACAAATAAGGAGAAAAGGCTGTATACATTCAGCATCCATTTCCGTGTTTGTAATATGCAGTAGGGTAAATTTCTTACTGCAGACTCCATGATCATAGAAGTCTGAGTGTATACGTTTCTAAAAAGGAAATGGATTTATAGTCAATCACAAATTAAAAGTAAATTTGATAACAAAAATTTATAAGTAAAATCTCTGACCATATATTATTGGAAGTGGCTGTATTTTTGCTTGTACTATGCAAAAATATTGTTCAATAATAAAGTAATAATTACTACTAATAATGCTAATTAATATTTGCTTTTATTGTCGCTAATGCAATAGTTATGTATACATGCCTCTGTGTGAGTGAAAGTGCTTCCGAGAACCAATGACATTGGATCACCCTGAAGGTGGAGTTACAGGTACCACATCTGAGTCCTCTACAAGAGCAGAAAGTAAATGCTCTTAACCACTGACTTATGTCTTTTCTCCAAGTAATACTACTAATGGTTTTCAAAAATAACTTAGTAGGTATTTCTCAGAGATGGTATACAAATAACAAAAAGGGCAGGGAGTGCTGCTAGTGATCATGGACAGACTAAATTATCTCCCCAACCAAATGTGACTCCACAAGCATCAGTGGGAAACTGTAAGAGGAGTCAAACAACCTGGTAAGGGTATGGACAGCTGGACGCCTCAGATACTGCAGGGGACAGCTTCTCTGTGAGGTCACCTCTGTATAGCAGCATAGTAGAGTCAGTGATTTACTGCATAATCTGGCCACTTCAGTTGTAAGTTTTGTGTGTATGTGGTTTATTGGCTTTTCATTCAAAATATTTTGTGACTTTTCTCAGATCCTCCACAACTTCCTACACACTTAGCTTCAGGCGCTCTCTCTCTCTCTCTCTCTCTCTCTCTCTCTCTCTCTCTCTCTCTCTCTCTCTCTCTCAGTATCCCAAAACCAGTAATCAAAACACACACACACACACACACACACACACACACACACACACACACACACTAAATCCATGGAGTTGATTGTGTGTTGGCCGCCCATACCTGAGCACAGGGCCTGCCCTGGAATGTGACTGATATACCCAGTGACACGTTACTGGAGGAAAATGATTTTTTTTCTAGCTTCTTGATCGAGTGTGGGACTTGGTGTCTGCTTCCCCTTACCAGTGGTAGGATTTTATCTGCAGGTCTTGTGTGTGCTGTCATGGCCTCTGTGAATTCATATGTGTATCTATCCTGTTGTTTCCGGTAGCTGCTGCTTTCTTGGAGTTATCTGTTACCTCTGGCTCTTACAGTCATACTGCCTTTTCTTTCATATACATCCCTGGGCTTTGAGGAAGGGGTTTGATGAAGACATCCCAACGAGGGCCTCATGCTCAAAGGCTTTTACTCTCTAAACACTGTCCAGTTGTGGTTTTCTGTGGTTTTTTTTTTCCTCCTCTACTGCAAGAAGAAGCTTCTTTAATATGGGTTGAATGAGGTTTATGGGTATAGCAATATTTCATTAGGAGTCATTCTGTTGTCTTAGTAGAATAATAATAGTAGATTTCCCCAAAGCCCATATTCTATTTATTTGTATGTTCTTGGTTACTTTAGCAGTGTCTGGGTTTATGGGTTTCACCTCCTGGAGTGAACATAAATCCAATTAAATAGTGGTTGGTAACTTCCGTAGCTTTTGTGCCACTATTTCACTGGGCTATCTTACAGACAGGTCACTGTTTGAAGTTAGGTTTGTAATGAAGAAAACCTAACATCACTTTACAACCTGTGCATTAATAATTTTACACACAGGCTTCCTCCTTAAGATATCAATAAAGTCCCACACCCATGGATCCCGGCCCGCAGCAGCTCTCTGCTCCCAAACCCCGTGGGAGAGACCTCACCGCCTGGTCAGGTGGGCACTCCTGAGGCTGCGGAGCGGAGGAGACCACCAACACTGCCCACCCCTGCCCACATCCCTGGCCCAGAGGAAACTGTGTAGGGCCTCTGGGTTCCCATAGGGGAGGGCCCGGGAGCGGCAGGACCCCTGCGCCTGAGACACCGCCGGAACCTGAAGGAGGCAGACCAGATAAGCAGTTCTCTGCACCCAAATCCCGTGGGAGGGAGAGCTGAACCTACAGAGAGGCAGACATGCCTGGGAAACCAGAGGAGACTGCACTCTGCGCACATCCAGACGCCGGAGGAAAGCACCAAACGCCATCTGGAACCCTGGTGCACGGAGGCTCCCGGAAAGAGCGGCACAGATCTTCTCGGTTGCTGCCGCCATGGAGAGGACTTGGGCAGTACCCCATGAGCACACTTGAGCCTCGGAACCTCAGGTAGAACCAAATTTTCCCCTGCAAGAGGCCTGCCTGGTGAACTCAGGACACAGAGAGGCAAAATTCCTCTGGGACCGGGCACTTCCTGTGTTTACCGGAAGTCCCACACCCGCGGATCCCGGCCCGCAGCAGCTCTCTGCTCCCAAACCTCTTGGGAGAGAGACCTCACCACCTGGTCAGGTGGGCACTCCTGAGGCTGCAGAGCAGAGGAGACCACCAACACTGCCCACCCCTGCCCATATCCCTGGCCCAAGAGGAAACTGTATAAGGCCTCTGGGTTCCCGTAGGGGAGGGCCCAGGAGCGGCAGGACCCCTGCACCTGAGACACCGCCAGAACCTGAAGGAAACAGACCAGATAGACAGTTCTCTGCACCCAAATCCCGTGGGAGGGAGAGCTAGACCTACGGTGAGGCAGACACGCCTGGGAAACCAGAAGAGACTGCACTCTGCACACACATCTCGGACGCCAGAGGAGAACACCAAACCCCATCTGGAACCCTAGTGCACGGAGGCTCCCGGAAAGGGCGGCGCATATCTTCCTGGTTGCTGCCGCCGCAGAGAGCTCGTGGGCAGCGCCCCGTGAGCAAACTTGGGCCTCGGGACCACAGGTAAGACCAACTTTTCTGCTGCGGGTGACCTGCCTGGTGAACTCAAGACACAGGACCACAGGAACAGCTGAAGACCTGTAGAGAGGAAAAACTACACGCCTGAAAGCAGAACACTCTGTCCCCATAACTGGTTGAAAGAAAACAGGAAAACAGGTCTACAGCACTCCTGACACACAGGCTTATAGGACAGTCTAGCCACTGTCAGAAATAGCAAAACAAAGTAACACTAGAGATAATCTGATGGCGAGAGGCAAGCGCAGGAACCCAAGCAACAGAAACCAAGACTACATGGCATCATCGGAGCCCAAGTCTCCCACCAAAATAAACATGGAATATCCAAACACACCAAAAAGCAAGATCTAGTTTCAAAATCATATTTGATCATGATGCTGGAGGACTTCAAGAAAGACGTGAAGAACTCCCTTAGAGAACAAGTAGAAGCCTACAGAGAGGAATCGCAAAAATGCCTGAAAGAATTCCAGGAAAACATAAATAAACAAGTAGAAACCCATAGAGAGGAGACACAAAAATTCCTGAAAGACTTCCAGGAAAACACAATCAAACAGTTGAAGGAATTAAAAATGGAAATAGAAGCAATCAAGAAAGAACACATGGAAACAACCCTGGATATAGAAAATCAAAAGAAGAGACAAGGAGCTGCAGATACAAGCTTCACCAACAGAATACAAGAGATGGAAGAGAGAATCTCAGGAGCAGAGATTCCATAGAAATCATTGACTCAACTGTCAAAGATAATGTAAAGCAGAAAAAGCTACTGGTCCAAAACATACAGGAAATCCAGGACTCAATGAGAAGATCAAACCTAAGGATAATAGGTATAGAAGAGAGTGAAGACTCCCAGCTCAAAGGACCAGTAAATATCTTCAACAAAATCATAGAAGAAAACTTCCCTAACCTAAAAAAAGAGATACCCATAGGCATACAAGAAGCCTACAGAACTCCAAATAGATTGGACCAGAAAAGAAACACCTCCCGTCACATAATAGTCAAAACACCAAACGCACAAAATAAAGAAAGAATATTAAAAGCAGTAAGGGAAAAAGGTCAAGTAACATATAAAGGCAGACCTATCAGAATCACACCAGACTTCTCGCCAGAAACTATGAAGGCCAGAAGATCCTGGACAGATGTCATACAGACCCTAAGAGAACACAAGTGCCAGCCCAGGTTACTGTATCCTGCAAAACTCTCAATTAACATAGATGGAGAAACCAAGATATTCCATGAAAAAACCAAATTTACACAATATTTTCTACAAATCCAGCACTACAAAGGATAATAAATGGTAAAGCCCAACATAAGGAGGCAAGCTATACCCTAGATAAAGCAAGAAACTAATCGTCTTGGCAACAAAACAAAGAGAAGAAAAGCACACAAACATAACCTCACATCCAAATATGAGTATAACAGAAAGCAATAATCACCATTCCTTAATATCGCTCAACATCAATGGCCTCAACTCCCCAATAAAAAGACATAGATTAACAAACTGGATATGCAACGAGGACCCTGCATTCTGCTGCCTATAGGAAACACACCTCAGAGACAAAGACAGACACTACCTCAGCGTGAAAGGCAGGAAAACAACTTTCCAAGCAAATGGTCAGAAGAAGCAAGCTGGAGTAGCCATTCTAATATCAAATAAAATCAATTTTCAATTAAAAGTCATCAAAAAAGATAAGGAAGGACACTTCATATTCATCAAAGGAAAAATCCACCAAGATGAACTCTCAATCCTAAATATCTATGCCCCAAATACAAGGGCACCTACATATGTAAAAGAAACGTTACTAAAGCTCAAAACACACATTGCACCTCACACAATAATAGTGGGAGATTTCAACACCCCACTCTCATCAATGGACAGATCATGGAAACAGAAATTACACAGAGATGTAGACAGACTAAGAGAAGTCATGAGCCAAATGGACTTAACAGATATTTATAGAACATTCTATCCTAAAGCAAAAGGATATACCTTCTTCTCAGCTCCTCATGGTACTTTCTCCAAAATTGACCATTTAGTTGGTAAAAAAACGGGCCTCAACAGGTACAGAAAGATAGAAATAATCCCATGCGTGCTATCAGACCACCACGGCCTAAAACTGGTCTTCAATAACAATAAGGGAAGAATGCCCACATATACGTGGAAATTGAACAATGCTCTACTCAATGATAACCTAGTCAAGGAAGAGATAAAGAAAGAAATTAAAAATTTTTTAGAATTTAATGAAAATGAAGGTACAACATACCCAAACTTATGGGACCCAATGAAAGCTGTGCTAAGAGGAAAACTCATAGCGCTGTGTGCCTGCAGAAAGAAACAGGAAAGAGCATATGTCAGCAGCTTGACAGCACACCTAAAAGCTCTAGAGCAAAAAGAAGCAAATACACCCAGGAGGAGTAGAAGGCAGGAAATAATCAAACTCAGAGCTGAAATCAACCAAGTAGAAACAAAAAGGACCATAGAAAGAATCAACAGAACCAAAAGTTGGTTCTTTGAGAAAATCAACAAGATAGATAAACCCTTAGCCAGACTAACGAGAGGACACAGACAGTGCGTCCAAATTAACAAAATCAGAAATGAAAAGGGAGACATAACTACAGATTCAGAGGAAATTTAAAAAATCATCAGATCTTACTATAAAAGCCTATATTCAACAAAACTTGAAAATCTACAGGAAATGGACAATTTTCTAGAGAGATACCAGGTACCGAAGTTAAATCAGGAACAGATAAACCAGTTAAACAACCCCATAACTCCTAAGGATATAGAAGCAGTCATTAAAGGTCTCCCAACCAAAAAGAGCCCAGGTCCAGATGGGTTTAGTGCAGAATTCTATCAGACCTTCATAGAAGACCTCATACCAATATTATCCAAACTATTCCACAAAATTGAAACACATGGATCACTCCCGAATTCCTTCTATGAAGCCACAATTACTCTTATACCTAAACCACAGAAAGACACAACAAAGAAAGAGAACTTCAGACCAATTTCCCTTATGAATATCGACGCAAAAATACTCAATAAAATTCTGGCAAACCGAATCCAAGAGCACATCAAAACAATCATCCACCATGATCAAGTAGGCTTCATCCCAGGCATACAGGGATGGTTTAATATACGGAAAACCATCAACGTGATCCATTATAGAAACAAACTGAAAGAACAAAACCACATGATCATTTCAGTAGATGCTGAGAAAGCATTTGACAAAATTCAACACCCCTTCATGATAAAAGTCCCGGAAAGAATAGGAATTCAAGGCCCATACCTGAACATAGTAAAAGCCATATACAGCAAACCAGTTGCTAACATTAAACTAAATGAAACTTGAAGCAATCCCACTAAAATCAGGGACTAGACAAGGCTGCCCACTCTCTCCCTACTTATTCAATATAGTTCTTGAAGTTCTAGCCAGAACAATCAGACAACAAAAGGAGGTCAAGGGGATACAGATCAGACAAGAAGAAGTCAAAATATCACTATTTGCAGATGATATGATAGTTTATTTAATTGATACCAAAAGTTCCACCAGAGAACTACTAAAGCTGATAAACAACTTCATCAAAGTGGCTAGGTATAAAATTAACTCAAATAAATCAGTAGCCTTCCTCTACACAAAAGAGAAACAAGCCGAGAAAGAAATTAGGGAAATGACACCCTTCATAATAGACCCAAATAATATAAAGTACCTCGGTGTGACTTTAACCAAGCAAGTAAAAGATCTGTACAATAAGACTGAAGGAACTCCCATTCAGAGCCTGCCCCACATGTGGCCCATACATATACAGCCACCCAATTAGACAAGATGGATGAAGCAAAGAAGTGCAGACCGACAGGAGCCGGATGTAGATCGCTCCTGAGAGACACAGCCAGAATACAGCAAATACAGAGGCGAATGCCAGCAGCAAACCAGTGAACTGAGAATAGGTCCCCCGTTGAAGGAATCAGAGAAAGAACTGGAAGAGCTTGACGGGGCTCGAGACCCCAAAAGTACAACAATGTCAAGCAACCAGAGCTTCCAGGGACTAAGCCACTACCTAAAGACTATACATGGACTGACCCTGGACTCTGACCCCATAGGTAGCAATGAATATCCTAGTAAGAGCACCAGTGGAAGGGGAAGCCCTGGGTCCTGCTAAGACTGAACCCCCAGTGAACTAGACTATGGGGGGAGGGCGGCAATGGGGGGAGGGTTGGGAGGGGAACACCCATAAGAAAGGGGAGGGGGGAGGGGGATGTTTGCCCGGAAACCGGGAAAGGGAATAACACTTGAAATGTATATAAGAAATTCTCAAGTTAATAAAAAAAAAAAAGGAACTTCAAGACACTGAAGAAAGAAATTGAAGAAGACCTCAGAAGATGGAAAGATCTCCCATGCTCATGGATTGGCAGGATTAATATTGTAAAAATGGCCATTTTACCAAAAGCGATCTACAGACTCAATGCAATCCCCATCAAAATACCAATTCAATTTTTCAAAGAGTTAGACAGAACAATTTGCAAATTCATCTGGAATAACAAAAAACCCAGGATAGCTAAAGCTATCCTCAACAATAAAAGGACTTCAGGGGGAATCACTATCCTTGAACTCAAGCAGTATTACAGAGCAATAGTGATAAAAACTGCATGGTATTGGTACAGAGACAGGCAGATAGACCAGTGGAATAGAATTGAAGACCCAGAAATAAACCCACACACCTATGGTCACTTGATTTTTGACAAAGGAGCCAAAACCATCTAATGGAAAAAAGATAGCATTTTCAGCAAATGGTGCTGGTTCAACTGGAGGTCAACATGTAGAAGAATTCAGATTGATCCATGCTTATCACCCTGTACAAAGCTTAAGTCCAAGTGGATCAAGGACCTCCACATCAAACCTGATACACTCAAACTAATAGAAGAAAAACTAGGGAAGCATCTGGAACACATGGGCACTGGAAAAAATTTCCTGAACAAAACACCAATGGCTTATGCTCTAAGATCAAGAATCGACAAATGGGATCTCATAAAACTGCAAAGCTTCAGTAAGCCAAAGGACACTGTGGTTAGGACAAATCAGCAACCAACGGATTGGGAAAAGATCTTTACCCATCCTACAACAGATAGAGGCCTTATATCCAAAATATACAAAGAACTCAAGAAGTTAGACCGCAGGGAAACAAATAACCCTATTAAAAAATGGGGTTCAGAGGTAAACAAAGAATTCACAGCTGAGGAATGCCGAATGGCTGAGAAACACCTAAAGAAATGGTCAACATCTTTAGTCATAAGGGAAATGCAAATCAAAACAACCCTGAGATTTCACCTCACACCAGTGAGAATGGCTAAGATCAAAAACTCAGGTGACAGCAGATGCTGGCGAGGATGCGGAGAAAGAGGAACACTCCTTCATTGTTGGTGGGATTGCATACTGGTACAACCATTCTGGAAATCAGTCTGGAGGTTCCTCAGAAAATTGGACATTGAACTGCCTGAGGATCCAGCTATACCTCTCTTGGGCATATACCCAAAAGATGCCCCAACATATAAAAAAGACACGTGCTCCACTATGTTCATCGCAGCCTTATTTATAATAGCCAGAAGCTGGAAAGAACCCAGATGCCCTTCAACAGAGGAATGGATACAGAAAATGTGGTACATCTACACAATGGAATATTACTCAGCTATCAAAAACAACGGCTTTATGAAATTCGTAGGCAAATGTTTGGAACTGGAAAATATCATCCTCAGTGAGGTAACCCAATCACAGAAAGACATACATGGTATGCACTCACTGATAAGTGGCTATTAGCCCAAATGCTTGAATTACCCTAGATGCCTAGAACAAATGAAACTCAAGGCGGATGATCAAAATGTGAATGCTTCACTCCTTTTCTAAAAGGGGAACAAGAATACCCTTGGCAGGGAAGAGAGGGGCAAAGACTAAAACAGAGACTGAAGGAACTCCCATTCAGAGCCTGCCCCACATGTGGCCCATACATATACAGCCACCCAATTAGACAAGATGGATGAAGCAAAGAAGTGCAGACCGACAGGAGCCGGATGTAGATCGCTCCTGAGAGACACAGCCAGAATACAGCAAATACAGAGGCGAATGCCAGCAGCAAACCACTGAACTGAGAATAGGATCCCCGTTGAAGGAATCAGAGAAAGAACTGGAAGAGCTTGAAGGGGCTCGAGATCCCAAAAGTACAACAATGCCAAGCAACCAGAGTCCAGGGACTAAGCCACTACCTAAAGACTATACATGAACTGACCCTGGACTCTGACCTCATAGGTAGCAATGAATATCCTAGTAAGAGCACCAGTGGAAGGGAAAGCCCTGGGTCCTGCTAAGACTGAACCCCCAGTAAACTAGACTGTTGGGGGTAGGGCGACAATGGGGGGAGGGTTGGGAGGGGAACACCCATAAGGAAGGGGAGGGGGAGGGTGATGTTTGCCTGGAAACCAAAGAATTATTATTAAGTATTAAATAAATTTAAAAAAATATTAAATTCCAATTAAAAAAAGATATCAATAAAGTTTGGTCGCAGCTAGGAAAAAAAATAATTTTACACACAGTACCTTTTTGTAGAGAATGTATGTTTTATAATTATAACTAAATTTCTTTCAGTTAAGTAATAGCTAAGACAATATACTCTAACTCTGCAGAGAATAGGAATGTACTGCAACATAGACGATTCGGAAATTTCGATATTCAATCCAAGAGGCTAAATGAAAAAGATAGCATATCATTCTATTTAGACATTTTCTGCGTTGTCTGATGTGGGGAAGTGATGAGTATTTATCAACTGCACCATTTCAGTGGGGGAAATTTGAGTTTACAGAAACACTGCATCACTGTGCATTTCTGTAGGATGCATATAAACTTAGTAAAACTCAAATGTACTGTGAAAAGCTAAAAATGAATTTGTGTAAATTACTGCTCAGCCTATTTGATCACTGTTACAAATTTTGCAGAAATAATGTAGTATCTTCCTAATGTTCAAACACTTGTGCTGGTACCCACTGTCTAGGCTGTTGTTCATTAATACTGACATGAATAGCTTTATTATGTTACTACTCCCAAGTTTAAGTATTTTCCTTTTGCCATTGGTGTCTTAAAAGGACAAACACTGAAACTATGCAAGTACTACTTGTCTTATTCTTTCCCCTACTAGTTTTAGCAACCGTTTATTCTTTATGCAGAAATTGTTAATCTAATGTGATTATATGTTTCCATGGTTCTTCTGCATCTATGTATTGTTAACCTTTATAAAGAATTATCACTTCAATATTCACTTAAAATTTCATAATAATAGGCATTCATGAATAATTTATTTACTAGATTTTACTTAAATTGTTCTAAATCTGGCTATTGTAAAATTTCAAGTTGATTCCATGTGACTAGATGTTTAACACTGTACACTATACTTTTCTTTAATTATTTTTTAATACTACATTTTCCAGGTTTTATTTTACATATCTTGACACTGAAGCAATTCATCTTTTTCAAGGAATCCAATGCCCTCTGGTAGAATATTAATTAGAAAGCATGATATTAATTCAAGATATATTTACTGCTGCTGAGATAGACTATTTTATGTCCTCTCAGTGAAAGAAATTGCTCAGGTTTCTCCAGAAAATTAGGATCAACAGGATATATATATTTACACATATGTGTTATACATACAAATAAAGTCACAGGTAAGAGAAAGGTACAGGCATGGAGAGACTCATCTGCTTTAAGGACCTTGCTCTTACAATGGTGGAACTTAGCAAGTTCAGTATCTGCAGAGGAAGCCAAGAGACTGAGCATCTTCAGAGAGATAACGTTGCTACCACAGTCTTATAGGTAGCAGCCTGCATGCATGGCTCCTTCTTCAGGGGACGTGTATATATAGCGGAACCACATTATGACTATGCTATTTGAGATTCCATTTGAGTGGTGCTATTCAAAGTACCATCAAAGTGGTTTCGGAATAGTAAATGAATCGGTGGAGGGACAGAAAACCGTAAATGAAGCGTGAACACTCTGCATGGATTCTTGATAGCATGCCACGGCCCCATCTCTAGTCAGCCAACCCTTCTCGCCCCTTTGAACACCCTAAGGCATTTCCAGAAAAGTAAGAACTTTCCTTAAGTGCTAGCTGTTGCATTACCTTTCAGGGATTATGAATGGAAAAACAAACCACATAAACGTAATAAAAAGTAAGTTTATTTAAAATAGCAAAAGGAAAAGCACAGCCTTCACTGAAAAGAGGAAACGTTAAGACTTAATTAACACATCTTCTCTTCAAGTGAAAGCAGAGATGACCCTGCCTTGACAGAAGAGGCTAGTGTGACAGATGGCCAAAAGGGATACAATGTTTGCTTTGAAAATAAACCAGACAAATATGAATAAAGCTAGCCTTAATGTGCATTATCTTTTCTTAAACCATGACAAAGTTTCTTCCTAGAGATTATCCATCATTGTGGGACTACTAGAAGTTAGCGACTCACATCCAATGTTCTGGGAAAACCCAGAGGACGGCAACCAATGGACAGACTCTTTTTGGAAACTTCTCCCTCATACCCTTGTCCAAATGTAATTTATTGTTTTTAAAGAAACCTCATTTTTCCCTGTTAACATTCTTTAAAGATCTATTTATTGTATGTCTATAAATGTCCTCTCTCTCTCTCTTTCTTTCTCTCTCTCTCTCTCTCTCTCTCTCTCTCTCTCTCTCTCTTTCTCTGTGTGTGTGTATGTGTGTGTGTGTGTGTGTGTGTGTGTGTGTGTGTGTGTGTGTGTGTGTGTGTTGCCTGTAGGGCTCAGAGGAGCATACTGGAATACTGGATCTCCTAGAATTGGAGTTAGAGGCAGTTTTGTGCCACCAAGTGGGTGCTGGAAACAGAACCCAGTCTTTTCAACTGCTGAGCCATCTTCCCAGCCTATGCCATAGTTTTTAAAGGCACATAACAATTGAGTTCTATTTTCTTAGAATTCTTTAGTTCTATTTCTTTAGATCTCTTATCTTCAAGTAAGAAGTCAGACCATCACTTTCAGGTTCATAGTTCCATTAGGTGATAAAAAAAAAAGTTTACGAGACCGATCTGTAAACCCCACTCCCTGCTCTGAACCACTTTAAACTGTCAACCTGTCTGCTGCTCACTTATTCTTATATTTTTGGTTGTGAGCCTAGCCTTTAACGGCTGAGCCATCTCTCCAGCCCGGCTCACTTATTCTTATGGTCGTGACCAGCCTTTTGTAGTAGGGGCACATATTCCCAATTATTCCTTAGAAATGGCTTTCCCATTAGTATCTCTTCATTTAGAGTCATGGTGTCATCAAATATTTCATTGAGCTACCCACATTATACTTACACCACTTAATTTTCTTCAGCTTGAGACGGTGGTGATTAGGGTTATACACATAAGACTGTAATTTTAAAAGCCATTTTCCTACTTTCATTTCTGTTGCTATGTAAAGTACTCTGACAAAAAAATGACTTAGGGAAGAAAGGGTTTGTTTGATTTACAGGTCTTTGGTACAGTGCATTATTGTGGGAAAGTAAAGGCAAGAATTTAAATATCATATCCAAAGTCAAGAGGAAGGAGGAGTAAATACATCCTTGTTTGCTGCTCTTGGCTGGCTTTCTTCTCCCTTACACTGCTCTGGACCCCAGCCAGGGAAATGGTGCCACTTACAGTGGGCTTTCTTCCCAAGTCAATTAATGTCAAGATACCACCCTCCCAATACTATACACATCCATAGGTTAAAATGATCTAAGTAACTCTTCATTAGGATTCTCTCTCTCTCTCTCTGGGAGAGACTTCATTATGTCAAATGGACAGTTAAAACTAACCGCTATAACCATTAAGTTAAAAATAACAAAACTAAGTCTGTTAATTTTATTATGTTTGAAACTATAATCTGTTAACCAGAGAGAAGCTTTACAAATTTTGCTTGTCAGAGGAAAACTTCTTGTTTATAGTTTGTACAGATCACCAATGAAGACTAAAATGTGGCAACAGAGTGTAGAAATAACTCTTATTGGGAGTTAGAATTTTGATGTAGAAATCTCAATTGTGAATGATGCTAGAACTAGGTGAGGGAACATATAAAATGAGCTTGGATGATCTTATAATATCAAAAAGAAAGCACTAGTGTACACATGTGTGCACGTGCACAGGTACGCATGTGGAGAAAGAGTTGCCAAGGAGACAGAGGAAGCAGCTTACAGCTGCCAATGGCCATCTCTGGAACAGTTCTGCATTAAAAGATGGATGATGTTTATATTAGCTTATAAGATAAATATTCCTGACTATATTGTGATAGAATTGCATGCTTGGAAAGTTGGGAGAATAAATATAGACAAATCTACAATGGGGAAAAGTCTACACTATTGGAACAATTCTGTTAAAATAAGTACACTCTTCTCAGGGACAGGAAACATGACTCCTGCAAAGCCATTCTTTATGTGGCACTGTCCCATAGTGACTCCCTCAAAAAATTCAGCATGGGACAGGTAAACAAAGACAAACTTTAGAACGAAGAAGTTCGGGGCACACCATCTCACTGGGTGGTGTGTCACATTCACTGCTGTGGTTGCCCTACTCCGAGCTCTTAACCCTACCTACCCTAAGAACATCAGGGGACCCCAAAGCATGAAACTTTCCACAGAGCCAACTTACTAGTGCTATGCAAAACTGTCAAGTCATCAACAACAGGGTAAGCATGAGAAGCTGTCAGAGTAAAGAAGAACCAAGGAACAGAAAACACTGACTGGGGCATCATATCCAGGACCGTAACCTCCAGCAGAAAGAACACAGCAGACCAATCTGAGAAAAGAACCTGACCAATTTATTAAAGCCTCACATGTGAACTTCAGGTGATCACCATGCCTCCCCATTCTGCCTTATTACTTGAGACAAATGTGTCATACCGACATAGATTTTAATAGGAGAGAGGTCTGCAGGCAGTATCGAAACTATATGATTTTGCAACTCCTCTGCAATTCAAAAGTATTTTAAAAGGAAAAAGTACATTTTGTATAAAAGCAAAAATGTCATATTTAATTTGAATCTCTCCTGAATAGGATGGTAATATTCACAGCACAGGCATCAAATATAATATATTTTGAGAGAGGATGCCACACACTTCAACTGCATCGGTCTTAAACCGCAGGGCGAATGATGAGGAGGCAGACAGTCCCAAGGGGCCGTTATCACCACAAAACGTTTCCTTGAGCAATCTGCAGTCTGAGCTTTCACAGCTCAGTAGCCACTTCAGAGTTTATGAGAATTCAGGGTGGCTATTAATTCAAGTAATAAAAGCAAATCTCCTGAAATCTTAACATCAGGCTGTCTTTCCATTGTTTAAAGATGAACACAGTGCCTTCCCAGCAAGTAGACCATTTACTGACCTGTCCATTCCCTTGTGCCCTCCACACACTTAAATACAAAGCCAGCCCCTGGTTCTATGAGCATGACAGAGTCAGAATCGATGTTTCAACATTTATTTGTATGATCAAAGCTTCGAATTGGAAGAACTGCAGGTTCCATATGAAACTAATATCCCCTTGAAGGAGCTGCTGGAAAGATCTGATCCAATTACAACAGAAGTTAAATTCCCAGGCTTTGCACAGTGGCGAGGTTGTCATTCATGCACAGGAGCCAAGCACAACCCTCCTGCTTTAGTAACAGCATCCCTGGGATTGTCTGTATTTTGCTTTGACTCAGCGTGGACTGTTGAACTGCTTTAACAGTCTGGACTGAGATTCAATAACACATAAGTTGGGACCATGAAAATGATTTAAAATTTAAAAAGCAATTCCAGTTAATTCTGAAAACCTTACACAGCAGCATCTCATTTTAAAAACCTGTTTAGTAAGTCGTGTAAACAAAAGAACAGTACATACGTGTAGTTATGTCCAGGGCAAGGTGAAATTGGAAACTATTACTCACCACAAATGTACTATTTTTTTTGTGTGTGTGTGTGTTAGATTCTGATTTATCAAGAAGTTCCACGTCTGTAATGCTTCTCAGATGAGACAACTATGTGGGAACAAAAAGGACTCAGGGCCTGGATTTGATGGATTATTTCTGTTGGGAGATATAGATAGTGAATTAATACAAAAATCACTTTAATGAGCTAACCTCTCCCTTCGACTTCTCCAAAGAACATTGACTTTTCCAACTTTATTTATAAATTGTGCCCCATACTTTCTTTACCTTAAGGTGCATGTCCTAAGTTATAGCAATCAAAGCGTTTTTCTTAAATTTCTAGAGAGTGGGAAGGGTGAACGTGTGGATGGTGATTTACACTTACAGCCACAGAGATCAGGAGTCACAGAAAATTTCGAGAGACCCTAAGATTCTTAGACAGGGATTGACTAGCACTTTACAGAAACCATTTTATGCTTTGAAAATGCTGGTTTCATTCATTACATATTCTGGTGCTAAGCTAAAGGTAGCTGGCACCCTGCATAATAGAAAATGTGTCTTCAAATGCATTCTTTATTTATTTACTTTACAAACCATTGACACAATGATCAGGAACAACATTTTGAAGTTCTGCTATTCCAGGATATAAATTAGGCATCAACATGACTTCATGCTCAATTTTTATAAAAACCCTCTTTCTTTTCTCTCCGTCTCTCACTAAACTTGCAACTTCAACCGACATTTGTACGTATGTGGGAGAAGGATCTATGCTCCCAGGTTTTAAGTTACTGACTGTGCTCTGCTATCTGCTTCCCCCACTTATTTGCCTATACTGAGTAGTAGAAGATAAGGTTAAATAGGAGAGGTCAGTGTAAGAGAACATACACAAGAAAACAGGCTCCCATTGACAAGTGTGGTCCAACCCCAGCTCTCGGAGGCACAGAAGCACAGAAGCTACAGATGTGAATCTTCACTCTGGAAGATTCATTCCAGGTTGGCCCCAGCAGTCTGAGATATGGGGTTTGTGTAAGTCCTTTTAGATGGTAAGTTCCAATGTCTTATTATTCAACATGCAGTTTCCAGACTTTTGTTTTTTATTCAACTCATTTTTAGGCTCTGAAAATGGTAAGCAACTGTTTTTTATTACTATTGACCCAAATCACTAACAACATTTTTTTTAATTAGAAATAATGGTATCTAAAAGAGAGAACTCAATGGGGAAAATGCTTGTTATATAAACACAAGGACTGGAGTTTAGATCCTAAACCCCCCAAATAATAAGTTGGGGTGGTGGGGTGAATTTGTAATCTGAGTGCTTGGGAGTCAGAGATGAGCGGATCCCTGCAACTTGCTGGGCAATCAGTGGGGATGACATCGGGTTCAGTGGAAGACCCTGCCTCAAATATTAAGCTGGCAAACAGCTGAGGAAGATGCCCAGTCCTGACCTCTGACCTCTATGTGCATACACATGACTGCATAGCAGGAATATCTGTACACATACAAATTAAAAGAAATAATTACAGCAAAGAGCTTTCCCCATTCCCTTCATAGCACATTTCTTAATAAGCAAAAAAATAACTAATTATTCTGTGTAGGAGATTATTGGCTACAAACCGGAATAAAATCCAGACTTAAGAGGCTTAAGTGAGCCTCTTAGCAGAAAAGACAAACAAACATCAAGCAAACAAAAACAGCTGTGATAAATACCATTGTTCCAAGGAAAGGAGGCTCCCTGCTCTACAGTGTTTGTCAAGTTTTATGGAGTAAATAAATCCACTGAAGCCGATTTCAAGATACTCTGTGATGGCACTGAATGTGGAGTTAGGAAGATGTCTACAATTGCCTCGTTCCAGCCAGCTCCAGCACATAATTAAATTAGCGAAGAGGTGAGCAATAGTACTGTCAATGAGCAGTGTGGGTGGTCAGAGGAGAGACGTTTGGTCTCAAGCCTGAGGTCAAGAAAAGTCTAAAGAATAATAAATATTGATTTTGAGGGCCAGGCATCAGATAAATGGACAAATCACAGGAGAAAGTATTTGAGTCAGAAAAGATGGCAGGCACAAGGTGAGGTTGAGTGATTTTTAGAACAGAGACTAGCTAAGCCTTCTTCAAGAATCCCAATATTATACACAAGGTTTGAGTAGAATCTGTAGATATTATGTGGAAACTTAGAGCTGCAAAATATGACCATTTGTAAATGTAGTAACCACCCTGTGGGCCATAAAAGAGAAAAGGTAACTCACTAGATTTGGCCCATGGGTTGTAGCTTGCTGACCTCTGTCTTGAAGATACAGGCAGCAAACTAATTAGGCTAAAGCCTCTTTTCTGCAGAATGGCTGTGTTTTTCCAATTCTCTTAGAATCTGTGTGAGCGCCAAGAAGTCCACTGCACAGACTTCTGGAAATAGCATTTGGCTTGAGCTCACATTCTCTGATCCAGTGGTGGTGAGCAGCGGTAAGTGCATACAATTCTCTTCGCTTGCTTTATACCCTGAACTGCACACTACTGCACATCAAAAGCTATGTGCATTCACCTCACCAGGTCAAGGAAGAAGGTGGAACTCAGATCATGCCGAAGCCCCATTCTTACAGGACCTCAACTCTCATATGAACTATGGTACTAGAATCATTCAGATTCTTCAATGGGGCCAGCTGACCTTGACTACAGGCAAGTTCTTGGTATAACAGGAAAGCAGAGACAGTTGTCAACATGAGTGTGTGGATAATCTCAGAAGATAATACTTTTCTAGCTTATTACTTACAAAATATATTTTAAAAACTTTATATGGGCTTCCATCTAAAAAAATGTTTGATAGCCTTTGGTTGTCACTAAACTTTCTTTGGTTCCAAACTTTTGTACTGTAGCAAAAGAAACAGGAGGTCTCAGAAAAGGATAAGACATGTCAAAGGGACACAAAACAAGCCAAGACCACTCCCAATAGGTAAAACTCAAACAAGGCAAGCAAAATAAATGAATAAATGAAAAAAAAATAAATCCTAATATCAGTATGGAAAAGTAGGGAGGTGAGGATAGGAGGGGCTGGTTGAGAAGAAGGGGGTTGGTTGGAATGGGAGGGAGATAGAAGAGAGAGTAGCAGAGAGAAATGTTAACACAGCAGAGATGACATTGTATGATATTGTAAAATAAGAAAATAAGCATGATATTGTCTCAAATTAAAATAATCTACTCTATATCATAGACTATTCAACATATAAAAAAGATCAATGAATGAGTAAGTTGAGTGAAGCTAAGCAACAGCTGGTAATGAATTTTACTCCAGTAGTAAATGTTCTCAAAGAGCTCCGTTTTCCTCCTCTGTTAGACGAGATAGAAAGTAAGAGAAGAAATGGTCGTAGTTCATTTTCATGACCAGTGTTCAGGTCTATCAGTCAATTCATAAAAGATACAAGAACCACATCAAAGGACGCTGAGTCTGACCACAGCAAATTCTTTTTAATCCATTTGCTTAACCAATTAAAAAGTGATATGTCTGGAAATTTCTTAGCAAACCAATGTTCCATATTAGAATGACTTTTTCATAAGTGGATTCTGAGAAATGACATAAAAAATACCACAATGGTATGGCTTGCATTTTAAACAGTAGGAGGACAATAACCAATGGTTTTGGTTAAATTTGATTCACCTTCCACAAAATAGTTTTGTGGAATTTTCCCCAAGTATTTGGCTGAGTTTATTTGAATTTGTCTCAAAGGGTTAGCTTGAATAATATTTTCATTTCTGTACCACAGAACGTGACAATTAATTTAAATCACATCTCATAAGTTAGCACGGTAGTACCTCCAGGTTAGATGTTTCATTTCTGAGTTACTACATTGAAGATTCTGCTGCAAACTGAAGGACAGGTAATGTGGTTGGCAGAGGTCTGGCTTGAGAGTCAGAGCAAAATTCTAGGGTCAGCCCCTTCTTGCCAGCTTTGTGACCCCAGTAAGCTCCTCACCACCTGAGACTCAGTTTCTCCAATATGATAAGTATAGGTTCTTGAATGTTCGGCAAAGCTGTATTTGCTAAGAAGTTACCAACTGCATATAATTATATTTTACAAAAATCTAAAGCACTACAGTCAAGGATGCTTTGTGTGAGAACTCAGGGGAATAGCATGTTTGTAATAAAGAAAGTCATTTCAAATTCTTGCATAAACTACCTTGTATATTTGTAACCAGAGACTGATTTATTTATATAAGGCTTCCAATTTTGCTGAAGATTGTTATTTCTGAAGTAAGCCCTTTATCACCAGTAGTTTATGCAAAAATTTATTGAATCCATTATTCCATACTTATTTCTAAATAGTTTCATACTTAGAAGCTACTAGGCTAGTATCTTCAGCCACTTATTGTGTGTGTTAGTTATTTATGTGTGTCCGTGTGTCTGTGTGCATGTCATATCTATTCGAGTGTCTGCAGAAGCCATTAGAAGGAATCAGATTTCCTGGGCTATGATTACAGATGGCTGTGATCTACATGAGTATTGGGAACTGAACTCAGGTCCTTGGAAAAGCAGCAAGTGCTCTTAACTGCTGAGTCATCTCTCCTGTGCCCATGTCCCCCCATCCCTCCTCCAGGTGTCAACATATTTAATCAGTTCTTGCTTTTATTTTAGGAAAAGTGTTTGACAATGTATCAAATACGATGTCTGAAGACATAAAAATAAAGATCTTAGGTGACCTCCAGATTATCTTTAGGCTATTGACATCCCCCCTAATTTGTTAAATATTATGAGTACAAGTTTATTAGTAATATTCATTAATGTTTTAAATAGGAAACAGAAGTTGAAAAGAGGATAAAACAAAAGCATAATTAATGTTACTTATATTAGTCCTTCATTCATATCATCAGTAGATTTATACTTTACAAATTACCCAGTGTTTAAGCTCTGGAAGATACTCACATTTTATAAATGCAAACTCTGAACTTTTGGATCAACTTCTTTTTATTACTCTGATCTCCAAGCTGGTAACTTTCATCCTATTCCGTGCAGTACATGGATTTTTCCAAAGGATCCTGAAGTGTCTATTCACTTTAAAAGTAGTAGGCATGTGGGCTTGATTGTGGTAAGCATTTCACAAGGTTTATTAAATGTCATGTTGTACTTCTAAATGTCCACTACAACCATCCCAACAAAGGTGGGGGGCTGCCTAAAGGTAAGTATCATAAAGCCAAGAACAAGTCAGATATCTTGAATTTAAATGCCCTGGAGAGGTCAACGTGACTGAGAAGAGGAGACAGAAAGGGAGCCTACACAGAAACTAAGGCGATCCAGTGGCCTGAAGTGGTCTGATCATTGCCACAGGACAGTGTGTGGCATGCAAAACACAGCCATTGAAGAACATTCATTCCTCAGAGGGAATTGTAAACTGAAATTTCCACTAATTGTTAAATCTAACAGATAGTTTAAGCCAAAATTTTATAAAACAACAGGGCCAAATAAAATCATTTCCAGTATTACTGTTTTGGAAACTGTTATTATTTTTCCCCCAATACATTGATCCATTTCTTGAGTTATTTAGATAGAACCCTGAGACTGACAATCTCTGACCTAAAGGTCTTAATTTTGGGATCCAGAGCCATTTCCCTTTAAAGAGACTTATAAAAAGAGTTATCTTAAGGGGATAAACTGTGAGCTCTCTTTCTGTGCCTAAAATAAAATTGAACCTAAATAAATCAACACCAGTACAAAGCTTTCTATGGTCTACTCACGGCTATACATCTCCATATTCAGAGGTTGTTTGAATTAGCTAAATTAATAACAATAAACTTCATGTTGGTAAATTCATATAAGTCAATGCCTGCCAACCACGTTCCTGATTTCTCAATGTATAGAATTAATTTTTCACTGATAATAAAATATGCATAGCTGTGGTTTGGAGTCCAACGTCAGAGGGTACGTCTGCTGAAGAGGTTTACTCTCAAAGACAGTCGAAACCCGTACTTTCACCTCCCTTCTTCTTCAGTTCTTGAGATAGCTCTGAAAAGATCCATGAGAGGTCTAAAGAAAACTCCATTTCTCCAAATTCTGGCAAGTGGACAAACGCCAGATTCTGTGGAACTTGTGAAGTCAGTTTTCCACCACCAAAGGAGGCATTTCCCTTATCAATGGCAGAAGGGACTTGTGGCTGTTCCTGGTGCCTATTAGCATAGCAAAGCACATCTTGGCCCCTAAGCTCCCACAGTGTCACAAATATGGCATCTAGGGTCTTCTCAGCTCTTCTTGCCTCATTTCCCCTAACTTAAACTTCCTCTAGCTCAGGAGCCTCCCTCCCCCAGCTACTCATTCTCCATTATAACTTGCTATTTCAGCCATGTGCTTCCCCTTGCCTGTATCCTTTTGTCTCCATCTCTTACCCTCCCCATCTCTCTTTTCATATCGAGGTCCAGTATGCTGAACCTCTCTATGCTCTGGACTCTTTCAGATGCCTCTGGCTGTTCTCTCCCTCATATCTACAATAGAAAGCCTTCACTGTAACCATACAGTGGAGTATTCCTGTGGTCAGTTTATACAATCCTGACTCTCACTGTGCCCATCCCAGAAAACTTTCCTTCCTCAGCCATTCTTCTCACTTCATGTCATCATAAAACCATCTTCATGCCAAATGATTTACCCTAGCTCTTTGAGAAATGAGAAACAAAAGCACTTATCAAAAAAAAAAAGCTGTGAAATCCTGTCTTACAATCTTCCTGGTTATATTTTAATGTTCTTAACAAAGCCCTTTATTTAAGAGATAGTCAACAGTGTAATATTCCTGTAAGGATATGGAGAAAACAGTCTATGGTTCCGTGAAGAATACTCACTGGATGTTTACTCTCCAGCCCCCAATCCATCCCTGTAGAGCTTTTCCCACATACTCCATACATAGTATGGGTGGGGTCACTGCTATTACTCATGTGGAAATATTATTTCATTGCTACAATTTATAGCTTTGCAAATAAGAAGTCTACCGCTTCATCTAGAGGCCCCCAATCCTTGGACCATCTGAACTTAGAATCAAGTCTTTTGTTTCACCCTTATAGATAGATGGCATCATCCTCATGTTAAAAAAGGAGACCAGGAGACCAAGTATGACTAACTTGACAATGATCTCACAATCTTAGGTTCCAAATCACTATAATCATGACACTCTGTTTCAGAGCATCTGATGTTCATCTCTATGCTACTCCTGTGCTCATTTCTATGCGTCTCAAAAACCTAACTTTATATTTAATTATAAAACTCCCAATTGTGGGAATGTGTTTCTAGGTTGGATTAAAAAAACAATTGCTATTAGATAGAGAAAAAATATTTTAAATATTCCTACATGCACACATGTATACACACACACACACACACACACACACACACATACACACACACAGCCTTAGATTTTGATTATACAGTGATGGATTTTTCATTCTGTCACAGGCAATGGCTTAAATAGAAGGAAATCTCTCATTAAAAGATCCATTGTTTCTAAATATTGTGAGAAGAGAAGATTCAGATTAAAAATTCTATAATAATTAAAGAAGAAAAGACACTAAGGGAAGGGGGAATCCCTGGTCACCTCCCCTAACCCATATTCCAGATTTCCCTTCCTTGTTAGACCAAACCCCTTCAGTCTCTTGTGCCTGAGGCCTAAACACAATGAAATAAGTCAAGTAGGAACTGGTGCTCCCAGGTTTGCAACACCCAAATAAACCTGTCCTCTGCTAAATGGCTTCTATTAGCCATTTGTTTCAGTGACAGAAAGCTTCAGGCAACCTGACGTCTCAAACTATCCAGTGGGTCCTTTTGAACTCTTACATAACAGTTATCCCCCATGCATGTGTGAACCATATTTCAGGCATCAGAGACAGGATTTTTGAATCCATCCTATGTCCTCAAAACCCATCTGCCTACTCTAGTCTCGGTAAGACCCAGTGTTTCAGACCTGAGCAGTGTGAGGGCCTATGAGGCATTGGTCACCTGGACCATAACTAATAATAATATAATTGAGGAAGAAACTTTCTTTCTACTCTTTCATTGAGATATCCCACATCTCAAATCCATGTTCAGTCTTAGATGTATCCATGAAAAGGATAAATTCCCTGCTGTGAAGCACCAGGGTCTTCTCCAGCTTTTCTTTTGTAGGCTAGTTCTTTTGTAGGAACCAGGAGACCAAGAATTTTTGTTTTTGCAAAAGTTGGAATTCTTTGAATGTGATATCCATCTCAAGAGAAAGAGGAGAAACTACAAGCCTTTGCAAACAATTGCCAGGGGATAATGCCTGGGGACAGCATAAAGAGTGGTGGGGTTGTGGCTGCGTCATGGACACCAGGCCTTATCACACCATGAGTATTAGGTCTTCCCAAGGACCTACTCCTTCTTCTTCTCGGTGCTCTGTAAGGATGTCATTTTAATAATCACAGTCTTTAATGCTGTGTTCTGGGCAGACTAGAGAATTCTAGATAGACCTGTCCACACATACCTCAGTCTGTCTACCCAAAGAAAATAAACAAACAAGCCCGCTTTTGGTTACTGTCTTCTCATGGAAAGCACCGATTGCATTGGATCTCTGTATTATTTTTGTCTAAATGTGCCCAGCCAAGTGACCTTGCAGACTTTTCTTCCTGGCCTCTTTTAGAATGGACAAGGCTCTTGGAACAGAATAAGATCAAAGGCCCTTTCAGGCCAGTGTCAATGGTAACTTTTCCTAACTCCTGGGAGTGTCTTTCACTCTGTTCCTTTTCAAGTGCCATGAACTTCCCAACCTCAGACACCAACTCCAGGCCAATTTATATTCCCTCTGAAAGCTTAGACTGTTTACCTCCACATTCCTGCCCAGGCCAGTGATATTCACCAAATACCCCTGAGCCCCTGGATTGTTCCCTGTACTCTCTCTCCCACCAGGTCCCACCTCCAGCTGCCAGGGCAGGCAACCTCCCAGGACTCACTCTTAGATGTAGATTCCCCATAGAATCCATGCAAAAGACACAGGACTATCTAATTCAATGTTCTTATGACTTCTATGTATCTACCCCCTCCTTAATTGTATGAAACTGTGAACAGAGTTCATTGTAGTAGGGAAGAGAAGACGTTTCTTTCTGTTTTGTGTTTAGGGCTACTGCTGGAATGTATAAACCAAAGAAGGACATAGGGGCCATCAACTGATAGATACGTGGTGAAAAGTTCCGATGTAATTTCATAGCTTCATAATACTTGCAGCGAAATTTTCTGTTGCTCTCAGTACTTACAGACTTTCATATAAAATCTTGGTTAGGAAGAATTGAGTTTTGCATGTTCTTAATGGCTATTAAGAACAGTGACATCCAAAAGAACCTAAAAGCACTCACATACGAAAGACTCCATGCATCCCCTTTGGTCCCATGAACTTCTTCAATGGATGTCTTCACCCAGTGAGTTGATTCATAAACTCATTCTTTATAAACCATTCTAAGGTAAACATAAGATAAGCCCCTACTGATGGTACCGCCAACTCTCAGTGTCTACAGGTTTGCTATGTTCCTGAATCTGATTTCCATACTTCACGCCCCTTATGCAACCGAACGATTCGATGGTTGCTTTGACCTGTGACATTTTCAGGAAAAAAAAATTCTCATTTCATTTTTCTGCCTTATGGAAGGACAATCAAAGTTTACCTTTTGCCTCCCTCCCACTGCACAAAAGAATCTTAAAGGTTCTATCATGGAAAATGTTTCCTGTTCATTTTCAATTCAAACGAAAAGTATTCTCACTTTTGATCTTGCAGGGGAAGCTAGGCGAGCCGCTGGAGTACAATGCTTTCTTTGTGTCGGCCTAGGCTGCATGACAGGAGCTTAGAGACCAGAGAGACATTGCAGCCACACGTTTAAAAGAGCAGGCAGCAAGAAATGGCTTAAGTCAATTATAACCCTCCTTCCCAAACCAGCTTGTGGGATGGATACTATTATCCAGATACTTCTACCTTGCAGTCGGCCAACTCTCCTCTTAACTGGCTGTGTTTCTGAAACCTACTTACTCTTGAGACCAACCATAAAATCAACACACTGGCAAAGCCACAGTTTTACATTCCAAACATGCACAAAAACCAGAACCATAATTACTTCAACTGTAACCCCAGTGGGAGAGAGAGGCATATCACCTCCTATCTTTACTCTGAGCTGGGGACCTTGTCAGAGCTTTCCAGACGCAGAATAAATCCTCAAAGCTCTAAGCTTCATATCTGAGGACAGGCATTCACCAAGGCAGAAGTTAAGACATGAGTAATCTGTTCATGGGAAAGACATATACTAGCTTTAATGTTCATTTTGCTGTAGCTTGGCCATTTACTTAGCTGGGAGCCATGCAGAGAGAAAATTAAAATGTCAGTCCCTGTGACTATGTTCAGCTAAAATGGATGGTCATAGGAGCTGGGTTAGAGCAGATATTCTAAGCACAAACAGGTATAATTGGCTAGTTTCACTTGGTAAATATTGAATTACATCTATTTCTGCAGGACAGAGACTGACAAGCTTCAAGTTCAGAGAGAGCCCCTGTATCAAAAATAAACTGTGGAGATTGAAAAAGACATTCAACACAGCCTCTTGCCTTCACACACACCCACACCTACATGCAAACACACATATATATACACATACAAGCGTAAGGTTTGTTGTTTTCCACAACCTACAATTCCCAGCATTCCAGGAGGTTACCTGGTTCCTAGGTAGGTGGGGCTCATGAGTTAATCTGGGGGCATTTAAAGGGGTGGGGGATGAAGTTCATTTTTAGGAAGAAGATAAAACCAAACCAACTTTTAACGCCCAACAATCTCAGGAAGAAGAGATTCCTTAGCACCAAATAAAACATAAACATTTTCTTGTTAAGTTAGTTATTTACACTAGAGACCTCATTTAGAAAATTATAATATGAAGCTAAGGATGTAGGCTCATGCTTGTAATCCCAGCCCTTGGGAAGCCTAGGCAGAAAGATCTTTGGTGTTTGAAACCATCCTAGGCGACATAATGAGTTCCAATCTGTCTGGGTTATAGGCAGATTGTGTTTCAAAACAAAACACCCCCCAAACAAACAAACAAACAAACAAACGAGTTGGGACTCTTTCAAGAGTAAAAACACTGTCAAATTTATCTGGAATAATAAAAAAATGACAGTTTGTAACTAAGTAATGCCAATTAGGTGGTTAGTCTTATAAGTGTATTTCATGAGCTTTTAAATTTGTCAAGAAACTGAGTGCTGTGCGGATGGAAACATGTGCCCTTTGGCAAACACAAGAGAAAATGTATTTTTATCTTTCTGGAGTATCTAATGTAATGGAGAAGACCAATGGTATTTATCATGAACAAAGGATTCTCCAGAGTCCTAAAAGGGTTGCATTAAAAAGTTACTTTCTAAGGCAAGCATTTTTTCCTTAGGTACACCATAGTTCATTAGGATAGCAAGGAAGAATTTCTGTACTGTGCAAACTTTCTCTGCCATAAAGAAGCCTCCTCCTGCAGGACTGAAGAACTCTATGATGTAGCCCTGGATACAGCAGGGCAGTCTTATCATCTCCTCGATGACACAAGAAGGACACACATGCTGCATCTAAGGGAGGCTGTGACTTAAGCACCAGGCTGGATCTTACTTTGGGGAAGTCTTTATATATTTAGGGATGAAAGGTGCAGAGAGCAGCTCCCAGCTGTTTCTTCAAAGCTTTCCCAGAACGTGTGCTAAACTAATCGCTAAGCGCCAAATACACAAGCGACACAGCAACTCGCAGCCGCCAGTTTTCAGGCAACTGCATTTCAACAGGTGAGACTTAGGTGACAGACAGGCGAGTCCTGAGCGTCTCTGAGATATGAGCTACTTACTCGTGACCATGCCTTGTCTCTAAACCGCCTTAATTTTCCTTTCCTGGGCTATAGCTTTATGGCCACATACAAATCCAATTTTAAGGTTTTTTTTTCTTCCTGAAAGTTCAAAGGTTGAAATAAAATAAGGTAATTGCTTTCAAAAGCATCAGGTCCATTTCTGGATGTAACATTGAAATGGTGTTATTTACAGCTACATTTGGAAATACTGCTTTCCGGTGCTCCCTTGGTGTGTTTCTGTGTATCGTGCTTTTATTCGTGTGTATCTGTGTGCACAGCACTGGGTTTCTCACTGCATGCATGTGAGGAAAAAGACAAGTGCCAAGTGAATACACAATGGATCTGAACACCAAATCGCTGGGTAAGAGTGTGCTACACAGCATGTTCAGTATTTCCAATTTTTAACAAACGTTTAAAAGGGTTTGATTCTAAGTGGCTGGGAAAATAGCAGCTAATCGCACCTATGAAAGAACACCTGGTGGAGAAGGACCATGAAATTAGCACTCTGCGGCTGACATATACACATCATTTTAGCTTCATAGAATTGACTACCATAGGCCAAACTCAGGATATACAGAATCCATTTTTTTTTCTGTGCCGCAATTGTTTTCCTTGATCCATCCATTCCTTAACTGAACCTGACTTTTATTGATTTTCTTCCTCGCCAAGGCCATTGCCAAGAACAGAGCTGAAAGTGTGTCTTTCCAGCATAGCTTCGAGAACAAAGCAGAATAGGCCCTAACTTCCTTCCTATATAGCAAAATGATTTTTTATTGTATTTTAGCAAGTTGATATAACAATGTGCCTATTTTTATCTCTTGTCTCCCGAGGATCCAATTCAATTGTTAAGAGAGAGAAGCTAATATCTCATGGCATTTAGTAGATAGATAAAATGTTTGACTTAAAGGTATTTGACTTGTGAATTACTTTTAAATAACCATAAGGTACTTGAATGGGTAGCAACTCACGAATTACTTAGTCTTTCTATGTTCACAGAGGGTTCTGCCGTGAACTGTCAGTGTGTGGTTCATGCATGTGGCTTCCATGCTTACGTGTTGAAAAGATATGTACGTGTGAGACACTAGCTGCGTTCTGGGGATACAGAACCACAGCGAAGCAGACAGAAATAAAGCATAAAAATTGTGCTTCCTTCCCGGGAATGTATGGATCGCTATAATTACCTGAGTGCTAAAGAAGGCTAAAGTCGGAGAGCAAAGCACACATAGACTTGCCAACTCGTGGGAAGGCAGAGAAACACTCAGCGTTTGTTGCGTTCGTCTTCTGTGACTAGAAACTCGACAGATCACAGGGGTGGAAGCTCAGCCATTCTCAGTCTTTACATGCATTACACTTGTGTGCCTAGGGAGAGGAATGTCTCAGCTTCTAGAAAACTCGCCAAGCTATATGGCCATCATTGCAATGATGCGGGCGGCTGTTTCCACAGCTCCTGTACCATCTCTCTTACACTTCACAGTTAATTCCTCTCCCAACTCTTACCCTCAGGCAGCTGAGATTCTATTTTCTGTCTTTCTAAATTTGCCTTTCCTAGGCGGTTCACAGAAGTAGAATAAGAGTAAGATAGGTGGCCTTCCTGTGTCTAGCAGAGCCATTCTTTTAATGTAAAGCCTTCAGGTTCTGACTACATTAGATTATTTTATAATTCGCTCTGGTATCCTGTGAGTCTGAGGACCTCTCATTAGGCATAGCTGCATGACTCACAAGTTTACGGAGTGAGACACAAAACAGCCCAGACAGAGCTTTCGTTTGGGTGACCAGTTCATGGGAACTAGAGATAAGCACATTGTTTGTGTGTGTGTGTTTATAAAATAATTTAGTGCCTTGACCATTTTCTTAGTGATGAGTGAATTATTGACTAAGGTTCCCCAACCTCATCGATCACATTTTTACAGTATAATTTATAAAGGAAAACACAGGATTTTATATTTACTTCATGATGTTTCCTTAGTTATATTTCAGTCGTATGATACTGAACTGTTGAATTTCACTTCACCGCAGGTTATGGACGATCTACCATATGGTAAGCACCAGAGACTCCATGCTTGAGATGCAGTTTATTGAGCTGCCACAGAGCGACCGATGAAAGAGCATCTCATCTTGGGGTTGGGGATTTAGCTCAGTGGTAAAGCGCTTGCCTAGCAAGCGCAAGGCCCTGGGTTCGGTCCCCAGCTCCGGAAAAAAAAAAAAAAAAAAAAAAAAAAAGAAAGAAAGAGCATCTCGAGCCGGTGCTCAGTTTGTTCATTTGTGAAATAAGACGCATCTCAAGCACCGGTTCGACTTCTTCATCTCCTTGTTCGTCTGTGATGCACCGTTTGACTATGTGCCACAGATGCCAAGCCGAATGTTCATTTCAAAAAGAGAGCATAGCTGGCTACTTTATCCCGCAGATGGGGCTAAGTTCTCCAAGTCGCCCTCTGAACCTAGGACGCGTAAGACGTAAGACGCGGTGCAGCTGTGGATGCCGAGAGCAGATTCCAGGCTTCCTCCTCAAAGGGCCCTTATCACCAACCTTAAACAACAACACTGCCTCAAAACCAACCAGCAACGACAAAGTCATCTCCACAGCAGATCTTAAAAGTTACCCTTCATATTATTCTGCTAATACTACTGCCACAAGATTTGAATATTCAAAGAGCAGAAATCTATATTCGCAGTTCCCCGGTCTGGAAGTTCAAGGTGAAGGTACAGTAGATCACATGACCCAGCTTTGTGCCATATCTGTTTGGAGCCTTTTCTCCATGGGAGAGCATCCGGATGACTGTTCTCCATCTAAAGATGCTCTTCGTATCTGACTAGGGCCTAAACCGGATAGCTTCATTTAACCTAATGTTTCTCTTTGAAGTCTCTGTCCACAAACTTAGCTACAATAGGACCGGGAATTGGGGGATAAATTTAATCCATAACAGGAAATACTTTTTATGTATTATTTGAAATATAGAAATGTCATTAATTTCATTAGAAACAAAGTATATTCAAATAAAGCAATAAGTATAAAAAAAAAGTTACCCTTCTCAGGTCAAACCCCCAAAGGCGACATGCTTAATTTAGAAGTTCTGGGAAATCACTTTAAAAAAAAAATCTCAGCTATGGTCTTTGACAGCCTGCCTTTGGGCTTTTCACAGCTTCTGCACACAGTCTCACAGAAATGCATCCTTATACAATATGCCATAGCCCGTGATTCAGACTGAAACAGACACAGTTGGGAAGTTCGTGAAATCCCCTGAAGGAACTAACAGTCCTCACTGTGCAGCAAATTTTCTGAAAGTTCTAAGTCGCTCCTTCTGCTCCCAGTGCGTCTCTCCCTGCATACATTACTGCAGGAGTTTAGATATTAAAGCATCCTTACAGAATATTAGGAACCTGGATGGGAACCATTCCCCACGTCATTATTATATATATATTTTTTAACTTGGGATTTGTTTCTAATTCAGAAACAGTGGGCTAAAATGATAAGGCCTTTTTTTTATTATTATTAACTTGAGTATTTCTTATATACATTTCGAGTGTTATTCCCTTTCCCGGTATCCGGGCAAACATCCCCCTCCCCCCTCCCCTTCCTTATGGGTGTTCCCCTCCCAACCCTCCCCCCATTGCCGCCCTCCCTCCACCAGTCTAGTTCACTGGGGGTTCAGTCTTAGCAGGACCCAGGGCTTCCCCTTCCACTGGTGCTCTTACTAGGATATGCATTGCTACCTATGAGGTCAGTCCAGGGTCAGTCCATGTATAGTCTTTGGGTAGTGGCTTAGTCCCTGGAAGCTCTAGTTGCTTGGAATTGTTGTACATATGGGGTCTCGAGCTCCTTCAAGCTCTTCCAGTTCTTTCTCTGATTCCTTCAACGGGGGTCCTATTCTCAGTTCAGTGGTTTGCTGCTGGCATTCGCCTCTGTATTTGCTGTATTCTGGCTGTGTCTCTCAGGAGCGATCTACATCCGGTTCCTGTCGGTCTGCACTTCTTTGCTTCATCCATCTTGTCTAATTGGGTGGCTGTATATGTATGGGCCACATGTGGGGCAGGCTCTGAATGGGTGTTCCTTCAGTCTCTGTTTTAATCTTTGCCTCTCTCTTCCCTGCCAAGGGTATTCTTGTTCCCCTTTTAAAGAAGGAGTGAAGCATTCACATTTTGATCATCCGTCTTGAGTTTCATTTGTTCTAGGCATCTAGGGTAATTCAAGCATTTGGGCTAATAGCCACTTATCAGTGAGTGCATACCATGTATGTCTTTCTGTGATTGGGTTAGCTCACTCAGGATGATATTTTCCAGTTCCAACCATTTGCCTACGAATTTCATAAAGTCGTTGTTTTTGATAGCTGAGTAATATTCCATTGTGTAGATGTACCACATTTTCTGTATCCATTCCTCTGTTGAAGGGCATCTGGGTTCTTTCCAGCTTCTGGCTATTATAAATAAGGCTGCAATGAACATAGTGGAGCACGTGTCTTTTTTATATGTTGGGGCATCTTTTGGGTATATGCCCAAGAGAGGTATAGCTGGATCCTCAGGCAGTTCAATGTCCAATTTTCTGAGGAACCTCCAGACTGATTTCCAGAATGGTTGTACCAGTATGCAATCCCACCAACAATGGAGGAGTGTTCCTCTTCCTCCACATCCTCGCCAGCATCTGTTGTCCCCTGAGTTTTTGATCTTAGCCATTCTCACTGGTGTGAGGTGAAATCTCAGGGTTGTTTTGATTTGCATTTCCCTTATCACTAAAGATGTTGAACATTTCTTTAGGTGTTTCTCAGCCATTCGGCATTCCTCAGCTGTGAATTCTTTGTTTAGCTCTGAACCCCATTTTTTAATAGGGTTATTTGTTTCCCTGCGGTCTAACTTCTTGAGTTCTTTGTATATTTTGGATATAAGGCCTCTATCTGTTGTAGGATTGGTAGAGATCTTTTCCCAATCTGTTGGTTGCCGTTTTGTCCTAACCACAGTGTCCTTTGCCTTACAGAAGCTTTGCAGTTTTATGAGATCCCATTTGTCGATTCTTGATCTTAGAGCGTAAGCCATTGGTGTTTTGTTTAGGAAATTTTTTCCAGTGCCCATGTGTTCCAGATGCTTCCCTAGTTTTTCTTCTATTAGTTTGAGTGTGTCTGGTTTGATGTGGAGGTCCTTGATCCACTTGGACTTAAGCTTTGTACAGGGTGATAAGCATGGATCGATCTGCATTCTTCTACATGTTGACCTCCAGTTGAACCAGCACCATTTGCTGAAAATGCTATCTTTTTTCCATTGGATGGTTTTGGCTCCTTTGTCAAAAATCAAGTGACCATAGGTGTGTGGGTTCATTTCTGGGTCTTCAATTCTATTCCATTGGTCTATCTGTCTGTCTCTGTACCAATACCATGCAGTTTTTATCACTATTGCTCTGTAATACTGCTTGAGTTCAGGGATAGTGATTCCCCCTGAAGTCCTTTTATTGTTGAGGATAGCTTTAGCTATCCTGGGTTTTTTGTTATTCCAGATGAATTTGCAAATTGTTCTGTCTAACTCTTTGAAGAATTGGATTGGTATTTTGATGGGGATTGCATTGAATCTGTAGATAGCTTTTGGTAAAATGGCCATTTTTACTATATTAATCCTGCCAATCCATGAGCGTGGGAGATCTTTCCATCTTCTGAGGTCTTCTTCAATTTCCTTCTTCGGTGTCTTGAAGTTCTTATTGTACAGATCTTTTACTTGCTTGGTTAAAGTCACACCATGGTACTTTATATTATTTGGGTCTATTATGAAGGGTGTCGTTTCCCTAATTTCTTTCTCAGCTTGTTTCTCTTTTGTGTAGAGGAAGGCTACTGATTTATTTGAGTTAATTTTATACCCAGCCACTTTGCTGAAGTTGTTTATCAGCTTTAGTAGTTCTCTGGTGGAACTTTTGGGATCACTTAAATATACTATCATATCATCTGCAAACAGTGATATTTTGACTTCTTCTTTTCCGATCTGTATCCCCTTGACCTCCTTTTGTTGTCTGATTGCTCTGGCTAGAACTTCAAGAACTATATTGAATAAGTAGGTAGAGAGTGGGCAGCCTTGTCTAGTCCCTGATTTTAGTGGGATTGCTTCGAGTTTCTCTCCATTTAGTTTAATGTTAGCAACTGGTTTGCTGTATCTGGCTTTTACTATATTCAGGTAAGGGCCATGAATTCCTATTCTTTCCAGGACTTTTATCATGAAGGGGTGTTGAATTTTGTGAAATGATTTCTCAGCATCTAATGAAATGATCATGTGGTTTTGTTCTTTCAGTTTGTTTATATAATGGATCACGTTGATGGTTTTCCATATATTAAACCATCCCTGCATGCCTGGGATGAAGCCTACTTGGTCATGGTGGATGATTGTTTTGATGTGCTCTTGGATTCGGTTTGCCAGAATTTTGTTGAGTATTTTTGCATCGATATTCATAAGGGAAATTGGTCTGAAGTTCTCTTTCTTTGTTGTGTCTTTGTGTGGTTTAGGTATAAGAGTAATTATGGCTTCGTAGAAGGTATTCGGTAGTGATCCATCTGTTTCAATTTTGTGGAATAGTTTGGATAATATTGGTATGAGGTCTTCTCTGAAGGTTTGGTAGAATTCTGCACTAAACCCGTCTGGACCTGTGCTCTTTTTGGTTGGGAGACCTTTAATGACTGCTTCTATTTCCTTAGCAGTTATGGGGTTGTTTAACTGGTTTATCTGTTCCTGATTTAACTTCGGTACCTGGTATCTGTCTAGGAAATTGTCCATTTCCTGAAGATTTTCAAGTTTTGTTGAATATAGGTTTTTATAGTAAGATCTGATGATTTTTTGAATTTCCTCTGAATCTGTTGTTATGTCTCCCTTTTCATTTCTGATTTTGTTAATTTGGACGCACTGTCTGTGTCCTCTCGTTAGTCTGGCTAAGGGTTTATCTATCTTGTTGATTTTCTCAAAGAACCAACTTTTGGTTCTGTTGATTCTTTCTATGGTCCTTTTTGTTTCTACTTGGTTGATTTCTGCTCTGAGTTTGATTATTTCCTGCCTTCTACTCCTCCTGGGTGTATTTGCTTCTTTTTGTTCTAGAGCTTTTAGGTGTGCTGTCAAGCTGCTGACATATGCTCTTTCCTGTTTCTTTCTGCAGGCACTCAGCGCTATGAGTTTTCCTCTTAGCACAGCTTTCATTGTGTCCCATAAGTTTGGGTATGTTGTACCTTCATTTTCATTAAATTCTAAAAAGTTTTTAATTTCTTTCTTTATTTCTTCCTTGACCAGGTTATCATTGAGTAGAGCATTGTTCAATTTCCAAGTATATGTGGGCATTCTTCCTTGATTGTTATTGAAGACCAGTTTTAGGCTGTGGTGGTCCGATAGCACGCATGGGATTATTTCTATCTTTTTGTACCTGTTGAGGCCCGTTTTTTGACCAATATATGGTCAATTTTGGAGAAAGTACCATGAGGAGCTGAGAAGAAGGTATATCCTTTTGCTTTAGGATAGAATGTTCTATAAATATCCGTTAAGTCCATTTGGCTCATGACTTCTCTTAGTCTGTCTACATCTCTGTTCAATTTCTGTTTCCATGATCTGTCCATTGATGAGAGTGGGGTGTTGAAATCTCCCACTATTATTGTGTGAGGTGCAATGTGTGTTTTGAGCTTTAGTAAGGTTTCTTTTACATATGTAGGTGCCCTTGTATTTGGGGCATAGATATTTAGGATTGAGAGTTCATCTTGGTGGATTTTTCCTTTGATGAATATGAAGTGTCCTTCCTTATCTTTTTTGATGACTTTTAGTTGGAAATTGATTTTATTTGATATTAGAATGGCTACTCCAGCTTGCTTCTTCTGACCATTTGCTTGGAAAATTGTTTTCCAGCCTTTCACTCTGAGGTAATGTCTGTCTTTGTCTCTGAGGTGTGTTTCCTGTAGGCAGCAGAATGCAGGGTCCTCGTTGCGTATCCAGTTTGTTAATCTATGTCTTTTTATTGGGGAGTTGAGGCCATTGATGTTGAGAGATATTAAGGAATAGTGATTATTGCTTCCCGTTATATTCATATTTAGATGTGAGGTTATGTTTGTGTGCTTTCATTCTCTTTGTTTTGTTGCCAAGACGATTAGTTTCTTGCTTCTTCTAGGTTATAGCTTGCCTCCTTATGTTGGGCTTTACCATTTATTATCCTTTGTAGTGCTGGATTTGTAGAAAGATATTGTGTAAATTTGGTTTTGTCATGGAATATCTTGGTTTCTCCATCCATGTTAATTGAGAGTTTTGCAGGATACAGTAACCTGGGCTGGCATTTGTGTTCTCTCAGGGTCTGTATGACATCAGTCCAGGATCTTCTGGCCTTCATAGTTTCTGGCGAGAAGTCTGGTGTGAATCTGATAGGTCTGCCTTTATATGTTACTTGACCTTTTTCCCTTACTGCTTTTAATATTCTTTCTTTATTTTGTGCGTTTGGTGTTTTGACTATTATGTGACGAGAGGTGTTTCTTTTCTGGTCCAATCTATTTGGAGTTCTGTAGGCTTCTTGTATGCCTATGGGTATCTCTTTTTTTAGGTTAGGGAAGTTTTCTTCTATGATTTTGTTGAAGATATTTACTGGTCCTTTGAGCTGGGAGTCTTCAATCTCTTCTATATCTATTATCCTTAGATTTGATCTTCTCATTGAGTCCTGGATTTCCTGTATGTTTTGGACCAGTAGCTTTTTCTGCTTTACATTATCTTTGACAGTTGAGTCAATGATTTCTATGGACTCTTCTGTTCCTGAGATTCTCTCTTCCATCTCTTGTATTCTGTTGGTGAAACTTGTATCTACAGCTCCTTGTCTCTTCTTTTGGTTTTCTATATCCAGGGTTGTTTCCATGTGTTCTTTCTTGATTGCTTCTATTTCCATTTTTAATTCCTTCAACTGTTTGATTGTGTTTTCCTAGAATTCTTTCAGGGATTTTTGCGATTCCTCTCTGTAGGCTTCTACTTGTTCATTAATGTTTTCCTGTGTTTCCCTAAGGGAGTTCTTCACGTCTTTCTTGAAGTCCTCCAGCATCATGATCAAATATGATTTTGAAACTAGATCTTGTTTTTCTGGTGTGTTTGCATATTCCATGTTTGTTTTGGTGGGAGAATTGGGCTCCGATGATGCCAAGTAGTCTTGGTTTCTGTTGCTTGGGTTCCTGTGCTTGCCTCTCGCCATCAGATTATCTCTAGTGTTACTTTGTTCTGCTATTTCTGACAGTGGCTAGACTGTCCTATAAGCCTGTGTGTCAGGAGTGCTGTAGACCTGTCTTCCTCTCTTTCAGTCAGTTATGGGGACAGAGTGTTCTGCTTTCGGGCATGTAGTTTTTCCTCTCTACAGGTCTTCAGCTGTTCCTGTGGGCCTATGTCTTGAGTTCACCAGGCAGCTTTCTTGCAGCAGAAAAGTTGGTCTTACCTGTGGTCCCGAGGCTCAAGTTCGCTCGTAGGGTGCTGCCCACGGACTCTCTGCGGTGGCAGCAACCAGGGATACCTGTGCCGCCCCTTCCCGGAGCTTCAGTGCACCAGGGTTCCAGATGGCCTTTGGTGTTTTCCTCTGGCGTCCGAGATGTATGTACAGAGAGCAGTCTCTTCTGGTTTCCCAGGCTTGTCTACCTGTCTGAAGGTTTAGCTCTCCCTCCCACGGGATTTGGGTGCAGAGAACTGTTCATCAGGTCTGTTTCCTTCAGGTTCCGGAGGTGTCTCAGGCAGGGGTCCTGCCGCTCCTGGGCCCTCCCCCACGGGAGCCCAGAGGCCTTATACAGTTTCCTCTTGGGCCAGGGATGTGGGCAGGGGTGAGCAGAGTTGGTGGTCTCTTCCGCTCTGCAGCCTCAGGAGTGCCCACCTGACCAGGCGGTTGGGTCTCTCTCTCACGGGGTCTGGGAGCAGAGAGCTGCTGCGGGCTGGGATCCGCGGGTGTGGGACTTCCGGTAAACACAGAACGTGCCCGGTCCTAGAGGAATTCTGCTTCCGTGTGTCCCAAGCTCACCAGGCAGCTTTCTTGCAGCAGAAAAGTTGGTCTTACCTGTGGTCCCGAGGCTCAAGTTTGCTCGTGGGGTGCTGCCCACGGGCTGTCTGCAGCGGCAGCAACCAGGAAGATAAGGCCTTTATTTTAAAACGTATTCTGAAAACAATGGTAGTATGATCGAATCAGAAAAACATTAGTAAGCAGTAAAAGGAAATATTCATAAATTACAACCTCAAAGCCCAGCTACCATTACAGTATTAGCCCCTGTTCCCCCTATGCAGATTTTATTTATTTATTTCACTTATTCTTCTCTCATAAATACTTTCTGACCACAGTTCCCATTCCCTCTTCTCCTCCCAGTCTCACCTCCCCTTCCACACCCTTCCCCCAGATCCATCACTTCTCTTTTTCCATCGGAAAAGAGCAAGTGTCCCAGGGATATTAACCAAACATGGCATATCAAGTTGCAACAAGACTAGACATATTTCCCTCATATTAACACTGGGTGAGGCAAACCTGTAGGAGGAAAAGAGTTCCAAAAACAGGCAAAGAAGTCAGAGATGGGCTCATTCTCACTACTAGGTGTTTCACAAGAAGACCAAGCTACACAACCATACCACGTATGCAGAAGATCTAGGTCAGACACATAGAGGCTCCCTGATGGTCAGTTCAGTCTCTGTAAGCCCCTATGAGGCTTTCTTACTTGATTCTGTGGGTCATGATCTTGTGGTGTCCTGCAACTCTCTGGCTCTTACAGTCCTTCCTCTCCCTCTTCTGAGATGTTCTCCAAGCTCTGCCTACTGTTTGATTGTGAGTTGCTGCATCTGCTCTCATCAGTTGCTGGATGAAACCTCTGAATAATGATGGGCTAGACTTTGTTCTATGAGTATAGCAGAATACCATTAGAAAGCCTCTTCTTCCTTCCTTCCTTCCTTCCTTCCTTCCTTCCTTCCTCCCTCCCTCCCTCCCTCCCTCCCTCTCCCCTCCCTCCCTCTCTCTCTCTCTCTCTCTCTCTCTTTTCTTCTTTCTTTCTTTCTTTCTTCTTTCTTTTGCCAGTCATGTTTGTTCTATTCTAGGGCTATGCTCTGGTTCTTGGCCCTCTGGGCAGTGTCAGGAATGGATTCCCTCTTGTGGCATGGGTTTCCAAGTTGGACCAGTCACTGGTGCATTGTAGCATGGCTATTATTTATTTTATAAGTGAGAACTTATAAGTGAGAACATACCATACTTGTCGTTTTGAGTCTGGGTTACCTCGCTCAGGACGTTTTGTTTTTTTGTTTTTTTTTTTTTTTTTTTTTTTTTTTTTTTAGTTCTATCCATTTTTTTTCCTGCAAATTTCATGATGTCATTGTTTTAAACAGCTGAATAATGATCCACTGTGTAGATGTACCACATTTTTTATCTATTCTTCAGTTAGAGGACATCTAAGTTGTTTCCAATTTCTGGCTATTATGAATAAAGCTGCTATGAACATGGTTGAACAAGTGTCCTTGTGATAGTATGGAATGTCCTTTGGGTATATACCCAAGATGGATATAGCTGAGTCTTGAGGTAAGTCGATTGCCAATTTTCTAGGGAGTTGCTATATTGATTTTCAAAGTGGCTATACAAGTTTACACTACCACCGGCAAAGGAGGGGTGTTCCCTTGCTCCACATCCTTGCCAGCATGAGCGGCCACTTGTGTTTTTGAACTTGGCCATTCTAACAGGTATAAGATAGACTCTCAGAGTCACTTTGATTTGTATTTCCCCGATGGCTAAGAATGTCGAACACTTATTTGAGGGTTCTTCAGTCATTTACAATTCCCCTGTTTGGAACTCTTTGTTTAGATCTCTACCACTCTTTTTAATTACATTATTTGGTTTGTTGATGTTTAGTTTTTTGAGTTCTTTACACATTTTGGATATTGCATGTAGAGTTGGTGAAAATCTTTTCCCATTGTGACAGCTGCCAATTTTCTCTTTTTGACTAAGTCCTTTGCCTAACAGAAGCTTTTCAGTTTCATGAGGTCCCGTTTATTAATTGTCGATCTCGGTGCCTGTACTATAGGTGTTCTGTTTAGAAAGTCGTCTCCTGTGCCAATGTGTTCATGCTGTTCCCCACTTTCTATTTTATCAGGTTCAGTGGTTCAATGTGTCTGATTTTATGTTGAGATCTTTGACCTACTTGGACTTGAATTTTGTGAAGGGTGATGAATGTGGATCTATTTGCATTCTTCTACATGCAGACATCCAGTTAGAGAGGCACCATGCTTATTTTCCCATTGCATCTTTCTGGCTTTTTCATAAAAAGTCAGGTGTCCATAGGTGTCTAGATTTATATATAGGTCTTCTATTCAATTTCATGGATTGTTTTTTTGTCAATACCATTTTTTTTATTGCTGCAGTTCTGCAGTATAGCTTGAAATCTGGGATGGTAAACCTTGTGAAAGTTCTTTTATTGTTTAGTTTTGTAAAGAATTGTGTTACTGAACTGAGAACGGGACCCCCGTTAAAGGAATCAGAGAAAGAACTGGAAGAGCTTGAAGGAGCTCGAGACCCCATATGTACAACAATGCCAAGCAACCAGAGCTTCCAGGGACTAAGCCACTACCTAAGGACTATACATGGACTGACCCTGGACTCTGACCTCATAGGTAGCAATGAATATTCTAGTAAGATGACCAGTGGAAGGGGAAGCCCTGGGTCCTGCTAAGACTGAACCCTCAGTGAATGTGATTGTTGCGGGGAGGGCGGCAATGGGGGGAGGATGGGGAGGGGAACAACCATAAAGAAGGGGAGGGGGAGGGATTAGGGGGATGTTTGCCCAGAAACCGGGAAAGGGAATAACACTCGAAATGTAAATAAGAAACACTCAAGTTAATAAAAAAAAAAGAATTGTGTTGAAGTTTTTATGGGAACTGCATTGAATTGGTAAGATAACCATTTTTCCTATGCTGATATCTTCAATGTTGTTCTTTAAAGACTTTAAGCTTTGATCATAAGTCTTTCACTTGCGTTGTTAGAGTTATTCCAAGATGCTTATACTATTTGTAGCTATCGTGAAGGGTATTGCTTCCCTGATTTCCTTCACTGTGTTATTTGTATATAGGAAGCCTACTGATCATCTTGAGTTAATCTTTTATCCAGCCACATTGTTTTATCAGCTGTAGGAGTTCCCTGGTAGATTTTTTGGGGATCACTTAAGTATATTAGCATGTCATCTGTAAATGGTGATACTTTGACTTTTTCCTTACCATTTTGTATTCCACTGACCTCCTTCAGTTCTATTACTCTTCTCCTCGAACTTCAAGAACTATATTGAATAGATATGGAGAGAATAGGGAGCCTCCTTTTATCCCTGATTTTAGTGGAATCGTTTTGAGTTTCTCCTCATTTATTTTGATGTAGGCTATTGGCTCGCTACATATTGCCTTCATTATGTTTAGGTACTTTCCTTGTATCCCTGATTTCTCTAAGACTCATCATGAAGGATTGCTGGACTTTGTCAAAGGTTTTTTGGCATCTAATGAAATGATCATGTGTTTTTGTCTTTCAGCTTTTTTTTTATGGTGCAGTACGTCGATTAATTTCTGTGTGTTGACACATCTCAGCATCTCTGGGATGAAAACTACTTGATCAGGGTAGATGACTTTTTTCATGCATTTCCGGATTTGATTTTTTATTGAGTACTTTTGCATCTATGTTCATGAGAGTAATTGGTCTGTAATTCTCTTTCATTGTTGTTTTAATGTGTGGTTTAGGGTTCTTTGTGTGGTATCAGGGTGAGTGTAGCCTCATAAGATGAATTTGACTGTGTTTCTCTTTTGTGGAGTAATTTGAGGAATATTGATGCTATCTCTTCTTTTAAAGTCCAATAGAATTCTGCTCTAAAACCATTTCACTTTGGAAGACTTTTAATAGCTGCTTCTATTTCCTTAAGCATTAAAGCTCTATTTAAATTGTTTATCTGATCTTGATTGAACACTAAAAATTGATATCTATGGAGAAAAAATTAATCCATATCTTTTAGTATGATCTAATGATTCTTTTAATTTCCAAGGTGTCTGTTATTTTGCTTCTTTTTGTTTCTAATTTATTTAATTTGGACATTCTATTTCTGTGTTTTAGTTAATTTGGATAAGGGTTTGTCCATTCTGTTAATTTTCTCAAAGAATCAACTCTTTGTTTCATTAATTTCATAAAATTGTTTTTATTTTATTGATTTTATCCCTCAGTTTATTTCCTGCCATCTACTTTTCTTGGGTATGTTTGTTTCTTTCTGTTCTAGAACTGTCAGTTGTGCTGTTAAGTTGATATTATGATATCTCTTTCATTTTTTTTATGTAGTCACTAAGTGTTATGAACTTTTATCTTGGTACTACTTTACTATTTTACTAAGTTTGGGTATGTTGTATATTCAAATACAAATTGAATTCTAGAAAGTCTTTAATTTCTGTCTTGACCATGGTTTTCTTTGATAGAGAGTTGGTCAGTTTCCATGAGTTTGTAGGCTTTCTGTTATTTCTGGTGAAATCTGATTTTAGTCCATGGTGATATAATAGGATGCAATTTTGTTATATCTGTTGAGACTTGCTTTGTTATCATGTAGTCAGTTTTGGAGACTGTTCTGTGAAGTGCTGAGAAGAAGGTATATTCTTTTGAGTTTGGATGAAATATTCTATAGATATGGTTAAACCCATTTTTTTAAAGGATTTATTTATTTTATTTGAGTACACTGTAGCCGTCTTCAGACACACCAGAAGAGGGCATCAGATCCCATTACAGATGGTTGTGAGCCACCACGTGGTTGCTGGGATTTGAACTCAGGACCCCTGGAAGAGCAGCCAGTGCTCTTAACCTCTGAGCCATCTCTCCAGCCCCCAAACCCATTGTTTTTATAATGTATGTTAGCTCCAGTATTTCTCTGTTTCTAATCTGGATGACCATCTGTTGGTGAGAGTGTATGTTGATGTATCTCACTATCAATGTATTATTTAAGCTTCAGTAATGTTTCTTTTACAAATTATGATATCCTTGCATTTGGGGCATAGATGTTAAGAACTGAAAGGTCTTCCTGGTGACCTTTTCTTTGCTGAGTATGGAAAGTCTTTCTCCATCTCTTTTGAGTAATTTTGTTTTGAAGTCTATTTTGTTAAATATTAGACTAGCTATACCAGCTTGCTTCTTGGTTCCATTTGCTTAGACAATCCATTTTCAAACCCTTTACTCTGAGGTAATGTCTATGTTTGATGTTGAGGTATGTTTCTTGTATGCAGTAGAATGACAGATTCTATTTTCATATCTTTTCTGTTAGCCTGTAACTTTTTATTAGGGAATTGATTCTATTGATATTGAGAGAAATTAATGACAAATGATTGTTAATTCTTATTTTCTTCTTATTGTTGTTGTAGTTTTTGTTTCTCTCTCTCTCTCTCTGTGTGTGTGTGTGTGTGTGTGTGTGTGCTTTCTTTCTTTTGCTTTTGCTGGTGTAATTTTATTTCATGTTTATGTTTTCATGGGTTGGATTGTTCCTTCTAGAACCTTCTGTAAGGCAGATTGTGGATAGATATTATTTAAATTTGACTTTGTCCTGGAATATCTTGTTTTCTCCATCTATTATGTTTGAAAGTTTTGTTGGGTATAATAGTCTGGGATGGCATCTGTGTTCTCTTAGTGTCTGCAAGACATCTGTTATGGCTTTTAGAATATCTATTAAGAATCTGGGTGTAATTCTAACAGGTTTGCCTTTATATGTTACTTGGCCTTTTCCCCTTTCAACTTTGAATATTCTTATTCTGTTTTGATTTTATGTCCTTGGGGAAGTTTCTTTTCTGGTCCAATATATTTGGTGTTCTATAAGTTTCTTGTACCTTTACAAGCATGGCTTTCTTTAGGTTAGGAAAAATTTCTTCTATGATTTTGTTGAAACTATTTTCTGGGCCTTTGAGTGGGGAATCTTCTTCGATGCCTTTAACTCTTAGGTTTGGTCCTTTCATGGTGTTCTAGATTTTGTAAATGTTTTGTGTCAGGAACTTTTAAAATTTAACAATTTCTTTGATTTATGTATTAACTTCTATTATACCTTCTGTGCCCAAGTCTCTCATCTTTTGAATTGTGTTGGTGATATTTGAGTTTATAGCTCCTGTTCTCTTACTTAGATCTCTCACCTTCAGGATTCCCTCAGTTTGTATTTTCCTATTTCTCTTTTCAGGTCTTAAAGTTTTATTAACTTCCTTTGCCTTGTTTTCTCTTGGGTTTCTTTAAGGATTTTATTCATTTCCTCTTAGTGTTTGCTTCTGTTTTCCTATATTTCTTTAAGGGATGTATTAATTTCTAATTGTTTATGTTTTACTATATTTCTTTTTTTAAGAGATGTATTCATTTCCTCTTTAAGGACCTCTATCATTTTCATAAAGTTGATTTTATGTTTGTTCTCTTGTGCTTTAGCTGTGTTAGGATAATTAGGGGTTGCTATAGTAGGATAGCTGGGCTCTGATGGTACCATATTACTCTGGTTGTTGTTGATTGTTCTCTTACATTGGTATCTAGGTATCTAGGTTTGGAATTAATATAGGTCTAGGTGCTGATTTCTGAGTTTATTTTTATTGGGTGCATGTTTTGTTCCTTAGTTTCTGTTTCTTCTTTGGTCTTCTGGTCTTTGTAGTCTATATTTCTGGTAGGTGGTATGACTGCTGGTCCAGCCGAGATTCTCCATCAAGTTAGGGGCTAGCCTTTTGATAGCTAGCATGGTCTCTGGTCCAAGAGTGGGGTCTCTGTTCTTCTGACTAGTGTGAACTTCATCTGTTCTGTGGATATCCACCTTGGTAGGGGCTGGGGCACAGCAGTGGTGGCTGGTGGCAAACAGGGGCAGGCAGCATTTTTGTCTTTAAGCTCTATTCAAGGGTATGGAACAGGTCCAAAAACAGGTGGGACACTTACATGGTCTCCATGTTTTTGCATATCCATGTTCTAGTGTTCACAAAGTCATCATTTCCCAACATTTGAGGAGTATTGCCTTTCTTATGATCCATACCCACTGCTTTTGTGATTGAATATATACATGGTGAGTACATTGTAATTTAGCCAATCATTTGCTTGCCAAATTTTTTTTCAATTGAAAATGAAAGAGAGAGAGACAGAGAGAGAGAGAGAGAGACAGAGAGAGAGAGAGAGAGAGAGAGAGAGAGAGAGAGAATAGTATAAATGTTTGTTATGTCCTTGTGATAAAGAACTTCACAGGTACACTCATCTCACCTGGACCCTTGGGGCTCTCAGACTGGACCACCAAGCCAAAGAACAAACACAAGCTAGATCTAGGCCTCCCCACACATTTATAGCAGAAGTGCAGCTTGGTCTTTCTGTAGGTCTGAACAGCTGGAGTAGGGGGTGGGTGGTTTCCCAAATTCTGTTGCCTGTATATGGTATATGTTCTTCTAGCTGCCTTGTCTGGCCTCAGTGGGAAAGGATGTGTCATAGAAAATTGATGTGGCAGGGTGAGGGGATACCCAGGGGCCCCTACCCACTCAGAGGAGAAGGGGAGAAGGGGAGGTAGCATAGGGGAAGAATTGTGGGAGGGAGTGACTCAGAGGGGCAGTGAGCTGGATGTAAAGTGAGTAAGTAAAATAACAATAATAAAACAAATTTTAAAATTGCAAAATAGTGGATTACGTAGTTTTAGTATTGGTTTATATAAGTATATTTCAAAATAGGTTGCTCAAAACTATGCTATTAGGATAATGAATATCATTAAAAGGCAACTCTATTTCATTTGCGTTATTATTATTTATATACACTTATGATTAAATTAATATAAACTATTATCCGATAATGAAATTATAAGTGATTTATTAATAATTAATGGAATAGAAATTTTTAGGTTTTTATTTAATGCTCTCCCTCTGTGATTGCATCAGAATCCCCTCATTGTTATTTTGTAGACAAATTGAAAATCTTTTTATTTTATTTTATTTAAATTACTAGATGCTGTGTATTATGTGGCAATAATTAAAATTCTTTAGAATACACTTTAAAGTAATTAGTTCTCATTCTTGTTATACAACGACCAAGGTAGACTTTTAAATCTGTGTTCTGTAATATATATTGACTAAATAACATGACACAGTAAATAAAACACTCCTAGGTCATAGGTCAAAATGCCTACATCATAGTCACATGATTAAATATGATGTAGGCATTTTACAAATGAGTTCAACTGGGGGTTAAACAGTAAAATTTCACTCTGCTACTGTAGTAGGGTTCTCTGGAGCAACAGAACAGATAGGATGAGCAGATACGAAACTGACTCCAAGTCACTGATCATTACACGTATTCATTAGTGGCATCTCTCTCAAGCCTTGAGAGGAAAATTTCCTTTGCAGGGGACAGCAATTAACACAGTACAAGCGCTGCATGTACCGAGACTAAGAGACATGTAAGTGTTCAGCCCTACGCTGGACATCTGTATCGCACCTGTTCCTCCCGAGGTTCAAAGGTCTGCTCAGAAGAGATGGAGGACGAATTGTAAGAGCCAGAGGCAGTGGGTGACTACGACAAAACCGTGTTCTTTGGCTCCTACTGAGGTGCAGCACATATGACCTCAGTGGCTGTGACAGCATGCATAAGAACTGAGCGAGCACAAGCCGGAACCCCAGTGTAGGGTTGGCTCTCACAGACAACCATCCTTGGTCTAAGAGACGGTAGAGGCTTGTGGCTGGCAGGAGAGCGGAGCTAGTTTTTCTTATAGAACCTGGTAGGTCAAGCTCCAGTGATTGGCCCCACCAAGAGTCTGTAGGTAGCACTAGCTGCACGTGGTGGGTTAATAGAAACAAGGAACAAACATAGCTGAGGACTCCAAGTTGGAGGAGAATGGAATGGGGTTAGGTCTGGGAAGAGTCTAAGGGCATGATTACAATCAAACGCAACAGATGAGACTTTCAGAGTTGATAAAAACATGTTTGAAAGAGGATCTATTAGATTGACTTGTAGATGCAGTTGGAGAAGTCCAACAGTGCTGCCTTACACCAGAGAGGTAGAGAATCTCAGAGGCTGGGTGCTTTGGCAAAAGGATTCCTGGAAACCTGCTGGGTTTTGTCCACACTGGAAGGCTGTAGAAACTGATTCCTGAATCAATGAAAGTGTCAACAGTGGCACAGTAGAGGAGATGGACTCACCAGTCACAGCGAAGGTCGAGGGTACCAAGGAACTTCAACCAGAAGGGCCCTTTAGTTATAGTGAGTATTCCCAAAGCAGTCAAGGCAGTCAAGATAATCTCCCACAGACTATGCTAATGTTGACAGCCCCAGTTAACACTCTCTTCCCAGGTGATTCTAGGTTATGCTAAGTTAACAATGCTCACCATTTTAGCTTAGATTACCACACTACTCATAGATCTGTAAAACGAGAATATGCTCAAATGAATTACACTTACATTCAAATGATAGCTAATAGTTTCATTTTAATATGTCTTTCAGAATTGTACTATTGCAACAACAGCAAAAATAAACTTGTAATGTTTTAAAAAATATGTCTTTCAGCTGTGTATAGGGTTCATTTTGAAATCAAGAAATAAGACTTTGCTTTCTCTGAATGCATTTAAGACGGGACTTTTGGGAAAGTGGTATCATTAGCACTACAGAATGAGCTAAATTTCCAAGAAATGTCCTAAAGGAAGTTCTGATAAGAAAAATAATTAGAGCTTCCCAATAATACTTTAAGATTGCTGGTCAAGTGTAAAAGAGTAGCACACATACTTTTTTCATAAATTTTAAGTTGTTCATTATTCTCTGAAAAATACACAGAATTTATAAGAATAGGTCATTAGAATCCAGGTTTGGGGAGCTGAGTTAAAATATAATCCTGTGCATTGAGAAGGTCCTCTGTTGAGAATGTGAAATGCTAAACAAGTCTTGAAAAAAGCTGCAGTCTAAATGAGCAGTTGGTAAAGCAATCAAGCCCCCTCTCACATTGGAACAGGCAACAAACACACACACACACACAACCGCCTTTGGCTTTCTCCTCTGATTTACAGCCACCTTGGCTAGGAGCTTAACAAGGTGGCTCTGAGCGTCCAGAGCAGTTGCAGTCAATTTATTATCTGAGCTGTTAGAGATGTTAATTAGATTAGGAATTTGCCGAGCCCCTTTTAATCCTTGTAGAATGAAGAGTGTTTCTCCTGCTTCTCTTTGAAATTCAGCTTTGTGGCATAAAAACACAGGAAAGAAGAAATCTTACACTCAGGGAAATTGTAGGGTCCCACTGAATTCCCCCAAATTGTAAAAATTCCAATAATAACAGTTACTAAAGAGCCAAGAAAGTACCAGACCTGTTTTTAAAAATAATATACTCCAATGGCTTCTGCATTGTTTGATGAATATTACACAAGAAGTGGGCAAACTGTGAGCTACAGATCCAGGCTGAGGAGGTAAAAACCACATTGGGAGGCAAATCCAAGACAAAACAATGGCTTCAAGAAAAACAAGGGGCGGGCCCTTCTTTCTGGGGTAATAAACATCACTCCATCTGTCATTTTAATACCCTAGACAAATGGTTCAGAAGTGAGCAGTTACATAGGCGCTGCAAAGGTTACTATGAGCTTCACTTTGCAGCACCACTCGTTTACAACAGTCTGTCCCAGAAATGCTTGGCCTTAAACAAAACAAAATCTAAAAGAGTTCATAAAACTCAATTCAAAAATCAACATGAACAGAAAATGTTCTCTGTAATCTGAGAAAGCTAAAAAAAAAATTAAGAGTTTTGCTTAATTAGTGTGGTCCATGTGACAAATAGAGTATTATGATAATTATTTAGAATTACTAAGCTATAAAAATTATTGGAGCAGTTTTTTTTTAAAAAACTGTTTTAAGTTTGAAGCAGAAATAGTGCATTTACGTACAAACACTGTTTCTTTCCAGTAGACTTAAGAAGGAGATATGTCATAAGTCATTAACAAACAAATTATGTTAAATAGTTTGTTAAATTATTGAATAGATTGTCAAGGGAACTAGGCAGTTACTTAGTTAAATAAAATTGATTTGTGTTTATTATAAAAGCAACTGATACTTTTGAAGAAAGAACATTACATTTTGTCAACCAGACTCTTAGACTGTACAGTGGTTGGTCTTGGTCATTATTAGATCAGGCTGGACCCTACTTTAAGTTAAAATAGTACATTTTGGGGGATATTGTGCACTATCATAGGAGACATCATTTTATAAGCAGATTTAAACACATTCTGAGGAAAAATTATTGTAGCCCCTAGTATGTAGTAACTCTCCACACTAGTTACTGAATGGGGAGGACTGCCCATTCGGCACAGACATATAAGTTATTTATTTCTAAAAATCAAAGGGGAGCTAACATACAAGTTTACTAGAGTGAACTGAGATTGTAGGGGTGCATGGGTTTTTTAAAACATATCAGGGAAACCAGGTACAAGAACATATTGGACATGTGAGACCAAGCCAAAGGTATAATTCCCTCTTCTGGGCTCCATAAAGAATGGACATATGACACAGGGAAGCTATGCCCACATTAATCTATCATCTTGTTGTTGGTTCGTGCTTCATGGACTGGTGGACTTTTCTACGTTCCTGGGGCTTTGGCCTAGTTCTGTTCCTTGCTGCTGATATGTGGCCTACTCTGCTGCCTGCCCATGTGCCTGTTGGCCCATCTAGACCTGGACTTGACGCATTGTTCCTTCCTCAGTGCCTGTCCTGCTCTGGATGCTAAGCCTTTCCCCTCACAGCTGAAATTTGCCTCGTCAATATCAGCTCCAAATCTAGCAGCTTCTGAAGCTGCACCCGGTGAGTACTGTGAGATACTTGTACATGGCCCAGTCTGTCCGTTACCTGATCAGTACAGACTCTTAAACCATTTCTGAAGCTTCAACTCTACTGCAGCCTCCATATTATATTTTTTGTAGCCCACACATATACATTTAGACACATAGATATATTTACTGTGTAGTTTGTGATGTGTGCTATGGGAGTTGATATTAGGAATGAAGACAGCAACAAAAACAGGATTTACTTTGGCCAGGCTACCAAGGCAGTCCAGTTACCACCTGGCAGACTGTTATTGAAACCATTAAAATATGGAAATCTATTGCTGTTCAATAAATTCTCACATTGTAGAATGTCACAAATGTGCCCATCTATTCTCCTGGTACAGTGTGCCCCTGCCAATCTTTTAGAGGAGAGTCCTTTGACTGTCTGATCATTACACTGCCCCATCCCTACTTTCATCTTGACTATGGTATGTTGTAGGAGGTGCGCAGTGTAGAATGAATATCCATGATTTTCAAAGAGGGGACACGGTCTGACATGGTTAGTGCTTTTACAAGGTATAACAGAGAGCACACACTTTTTGTCATTTTATGCACAGGCATGGTGTTCTGAAAAAGCAGCTATCTACAAGTTAAGAAGAAAGTCTTTCCAAGAAAGTTTATTGGTCTACTACCTGACTTTGGATTTTGAGCCACCAAAATTGTGTTTTATAAGCCATCCCACTTGTGGTATTTTGTATGGTAACCAAGGCAGACTGTACATAGATATAGGATATTATCACAATGGAAACAGGATTTTTCAATTTTTCCATAAAGTAAAGATTCCCTTGTTTGGGAAGGTTACTAGTAAAAAAAATCACTACCCTATGTTTAATTTAGATTTAAGTCTGTGGTATAATTTTGTAGAGGGTTTTTAATCCAGCAACATGTCTGCTCTGGCAAAGAATCATATTCCAAGAACTTTTAGGTCTGTACGTGATCTGAATGACATATCCTTAATCCCTCTGACTGGAATACAGATATACACTGCCTTTAGTATATACCTTTAATCCAAAACAATGAAGGCAAATTTAGTTTATAGAAGGAAGCAGCCCTGATTGAAAGAGATGTCTAACTGAGAGGCAGTCAGTCAGTCAGAGAAAGGTTTGACAGAATGAGCCAGAGACAGGATACACTCAACTCACAGAACAGCAGCACAGAAAAGAGATGCGACTTAAGAGGCCAGGGGTGGAGAGAGGGAGGGAGGGAGGGAGGGAGAGAGAGAGAGAGAGAGAGAGAGAGAGAGAGAGAGAGAGAGAGAGAGACTTTATCCAGACAATTTTACGGAGACAGGTTGCAGGTGAAGACAGACTGAGCCAGAGAATGAGGAACCAGAAGGTTAGATCATATTACCAGAGTTAATCAAGTGGAATCAAGTTAATCAGAGATCAAATAGAACAATTGAGTTAGAAACAAACAAAAGCCAATTTGATTCAGTCATCTTGGAGAGGAGTTTGTACCAGAAGACCTGAGTTGAACCAGCCAGCCAGAGTTCAGAAAGAGCTAGAAAGGGTGAGCTTATTCAGCAGTAAGTCTCTGAGATGACAATAGCATCTGGCTAATAAGTTCCTTGTACATTATTTCAGCTTGTCAAACTTTTTCATTGTATTCTTTACTGATCCATTATTCTCCAACCATTTGGCCCCTTGAATACAGCAAATCTCTTTAGTATTACCTTGGATAAATATACAGTTCAATAAAGCATTCAGTAAATTTTCATTTTGTACTTGATAGAAACATTTAAGTATAACTAAAAGCCTAAATAGATTAATATGACACCACTCTGTATGAATTCCACAATACTTTATTTCTAAAGTCCACTTAATAATTTTATACTGCCCCCTTTTGTAATGTTATTCCACTGTGAACATTTTAATCAAAGTTAATAACTATATTGTATAGCTAATATAATCATCTTTAAAATTCTTTCTAGATATAAAATCAGAAGCTTAGAATAAGATGTATGTGATATATCCAGTGCTATTTAAATATAACTATATATTTTAAAAGCCATTCTATGTTAATTTAATTATACCTGAATTTCAAATTTTGATATTAAAGATATTCAGGGGGCAGTGATAAAACATCCACTCTTTAAGACTGTTTAAGAAACTAAGTATGCTGAGCTAGGGGAATGGCTTCAGTGTGTGTTTCCTGTATAGCATGAAGACCTAAGTTGGATCAACAGTACTCATGTAATAAGAGTCAAGAATTGTGTGTGCCCATAGCTCATACATCCTGGGGATTGGTGACAGGATTGCTGCATCTTGCTAAATAGTCTAGCTGAAAACCAGCAATCATCTCAAGGGTCATTGAGAGACTTTAACTCAAAGGGATGGAGAATGATAGACCTTCTCTGCCTTCTGCAAGCATACACAAATATATGCACATCCATGTGATTGGAGACACACACACACATACACACACACACAAACATGCACATAGACACACACAGACAGACACACACACAGACACACACAGACACAAACAGACACAAACACACACACAGACACAGACACACACATAGACACACAAACACACACAAACACACACAAACACACACACATACATTAAAATAATTTTAAAGAGAAATTTCAGCAGATAATGCTCATCCTGGTGGTAAACTTATTTAGAAACATTAGAGAACAGAAGGGTTGTTGGGAAGATGTGGTCATGCTTGTTATTTTGATGAAAGAAGAAAAACCTTGACCTTGTGTATTATCATCAAAAGAAAAGCGTATTAGTCATACACTGCCTGTGTTGCTTATCCACATTCACACACCAGCGTAGACTGCTTGGGTTATAATTCTCTCACTACTCGTTATTTGTCCCAGCTGGAATTTATGATCCTTGAGGCAAAAGCACAAATTTATGATTCTCAGTCTTAGCCAGTTCTGCTCCTCTCTTCTTCCTATGTTTGCTTTCCCGTCCTTTCAGCAAATACTTCGTGTTCTACTACACAGCAAAGAAAAAGCAGAGCATATCAAACACGTTTCCCAATCCATCCTATTCTGGTTTTCACTAAAAGAATCAAAGAATGCCAAACAAAAGACAAAATGCAATGTGTTTGGAAAATCCACACCGTTTCACAATGTTTCAAAAAAGGAAAAGACATTTGAAAGAACATTTTTTTTAAAAAAGCACATCATCTAAGTAAAAAGAAACCAGGGGGGGGGCTGGGGATTTAGCTCAGTGGTAGAGCGCTTGCCTAGGAAGCGCAAGGCCCTGGGTTCGGTCCCCAGCTCCGAAAAAAAAGAACCAAAAAAAGAAAAAAAAAAACCAGGGAAAGGGAAAGGAAAAATAACAGAAGCCTAAAAATCTAGCCTACAGAATACAAGCAGACACAAATGGTTTAGAAACAGTACTCTCCTATGTGGGAAGGAAAACTCTCCCAGATCACACACAAAACTGGCCTGGAGTGCTAGAGATTGGGGCGGGGGGAGGCGTAAGTAAAATCATATCGTATCATGCACAAAGCGTCCCAGTACACTGTTAAGTGTTGAGGTTAGGACACTCCTCCAACGTTCAGGAAGAAGAAGAAAGAGCGTTTTCAAAGACGTGAGATCTAGTAAGTATCGTATTTCACTTCTGTAAAAATAAACATCCCATAATACGATGAAGAAAATAACTTCAAAGTTTTGACAGAGAGTGAGTTACGACCCAATGATTTTATTGTATTACAGAGATATCCCCAGATGTACAAGGTTTTGGCAAACGCACCAACATCAGACTTTTTCCCAACGATTTCTCTGTGGTCAAATGACTCAATCAAGAGTTGGTGAGTCAGCAGGGGAAGCAGAGAGGCTGGGGGTTAAGATGAGCCAAAGGACAGAAGCAGGCTGAAAGAAAACACCCTGTTAACACTTAGAACAGAGACTAACCACATTGCAAACACAGGATACAGAATGAGTCCCGCTGCCGTGACTCACAGTATTAAGGAGAGCGGCGCCTGCATTGTATATCCAGATCTGTTCATTCGCGGGAAGTAATCAGTTCTGGGAGCTTGAGACAATTTCTAAAGACTCCGCCGTCAAATGTAAAAATGGGAAATGTGTTTAGAGTAGGGATGTAGGCACGGATACAATTAGTAAAAATAAAGGAGTAAATGCAAAGAAGAAATGAATACAGGCCAGGAAAGTGATTTTTTTTTTTGTTGTTTCAAAATTGAAGTTTAACAAGTGACCCATTTTAAATATCACAGTGTGTATGGTTCTGTCCATTTGCTTTTTAATTTGACTTTGGTCATTAGGTAATAAAATAATAAGATATTCTTGAAAAATCAATGCAATGAACAAAAACCAACCTGTCCATAGTGCAAAAGAAAAAGGACAAAAAGAAAGAGCAACCGAATAGCGTTATCAGCGACGGAGTTTATGGTAGGTTCGCATCAATCCAGGTTTTATAAACATCTCATTGAGAAGCTGGGCCATGCTATGTCTTTTGTTGTTCTCCTCCAGCCTAATTCGCTAACCTTGAGTTTTATACCAACTCACTCGATGGGGAATGTTCTACTGGAATCCTGTAGATCTCATAGCTTATAAGCAGCGTTAACTTTCAGAAACCTCCTAGACCAACACCGTGTGGTATGAGCCTACTTTCTGTCTCATGAATGATATTGGTTACTGGGTGTTCACGGGATGGGAAGGTTGAGTAGGTTTCTGGGGTCTCCCTTCTAAGGGTGCTCATCTCACTGCAAGGCTTAACTTGCGCACAGCGCCTTCAGTCCTCATCATGCAGTCCTCATCATGTCAGTTCGTGGGGAAAGGTTCTTTAAAGTATATAGATTACAGGTAAACTTACAGATCCTATGACAGGAGACTGGGAGTCTTGGCCCAGAAGTTTTGGGTTTTTTTTTTCTTCATTTGCTTATTATTCTACTATTGCCTTTACAATCTCATTACAAATAACCAGTTTGTGATATAGACATATTTATACATCATATTTCTGGAAAATTTCTGAGTCCTTTCCAAGTTGTTGTGACAAAAAACCAAAAAACAAAACAAAACAAAAAAAACCTCCAAAAAAGCAAAAAACAACTTCTAAGCTCATCACTCCAAACCAACATTCTCCCCCAACAATTCCGAACTCCAGAACACAGTTTCGAATAGACCTTCAATTTTATCTTTCCTCCATAGAATCTTCCTACCTGGTCATTTCATCTTGTTGAACCAGCCCAGTTAATCTAAAAGCTTCCCCCCGGGCCCCATGCTGGCCCTTACTTTTCTGCAAACTAGTGTACATTAAATTAATTTTTCTTCCATTAAGGTAAATGTCAGCGTGCCATTTATTTGCTGATAGTACTTCATAAACAGAACCAGGCCGTGCTTCCACTCACACCCATATCTAGGGGTTAGTACTAATAACAGCCCTTCTCCCCTTTTGTTCTACACTGCCCTGGCTTAAGTGTCCAATTATATGCCCACTTCTCTTAGAGAACGCCCACCGACCTGACCAAACTTCGTCTTCTTATCCAGCCTCAATGTACGGTACTTCTTGTGCTGTTACATGTTACTCATAGTGGTCCATCCTCAAGAATGTGAGCCTTGTGTTCTTGCCCTGCCTCCCTGTCCCCTCCAGCTTCCCCCCTGACCCCCTACCTCATCTCTCTTTTTTTTTTCTCTGCCCTCTCTTTTGGCTCTGGGCAGTTCTGCTTGAGTACTTTAAAACAGAACATTTGATTTCTTTTCATTTACTGGTGCCTATTCATTTATTTTCGATTCTTTATAGACAAGATTATTAGGTTTAATTTTCCTCTGTCCCTTAGATGGAATCAGGACTTTTACTATGGTTTTAAAACACATCTTGCCTCTTTCTCACACAGTATCTCCAACAGTTTAGTGTGATTTTTGTCTTTGCTTATATTTCTCAGTGAACTATAAAAGACATCAGGACTTGACCATCTTGTTTGTCATTTTATCCCCAATTCTCCAGCAGTTAATAAATATTTCCTAAAAGTAATAAAAATATGAGTTCATTCATAAGAATCATAAGAGAGTTAAAAGGTCCTGGTCCTAATAACTTGGATCATCTTTCCGAAGCTGCTCTCATGTAGAAGTGAATTGTTTCTTCCACTTGTTAGACTATTTTAGCTAAACACTTACGTCTGTAGCCTCTGAGGAAGAACATTTCTTACAGAAAGAGCTATGTGCTTTGTGCTTAGAACATGCCCCCCAAATGCTATGTTTCTCACGTTGGTTGAATTCCTCTAGCTAAGTATCTTGCAAGGTAGATAGGCCTTGGAAGAAGACCCTTGATCTCAGTGGGCTGGAGAGAACCTTCCTCCTGTCCTTGGCAAGGCAGCTGCCCCATGTTGGTAAGCCTGTTTCACACTCCTGTCTCCTGCCCACAGGCAGCAGGAGGTCTTCTCCCTCAGGATTCCCTTCCCCCCTACTTTGCTCTGATCCTCATCTCTTCCCAATGCTGTTCTTGCTAACAATCTATGAAAGAAAATTCTGTGCAGCAATATGCACTCCCCTCCATTGGCCAGGCTTCAGAAGCACAGAAAGCCTCACCCAAGTTGGCTACCTAATTGGGAAGCTAATTATGGCCACCAACTGGCTCTGGAGCCCCTTCTTGCTTTCCATCCCAATTGATCTCTTTTTGGTTCATGTTTCAGTGTGATTCTTCACTCACCTGCCCGTTTGTGCTGTGGCCTGGGTGTTAAGTGTGGATGAGATCATTCTTGGATAAAATCCAAAGAGTACTTTCAAAATTTAATGTATGTGAGCAGCAAGTAATGAACTCACACTGGGTATGACCCAGACAGCCTGAGTGTGCGGTGTTACTGAATTACCCATAGGTAAGTGTGACTGTGCCTGGGTGGTCATTGGTGGTGAGGGAGAATGAAGAGTGAATGTGTGTGTGTGGAGATGAGGGGAGAGGAGAGGCCTGCACCATCACTCCCACTGTATTCATGACAGCAATTAACTGGCCACTTCCATAGCTATCTATTTAGAACATGGCATTTTATAGGCATGCATTTCACTGTCCCTCCCCAAATTGCTAGGATTTGTACTAAAGGGTTAACATGGAGTTAGTACCCTTGTGGCTCTTTAAAACGAAGCGGATTATAAAATTTCCAACATTTTCAAGCTTAACCAACTCTCTGCCACATTCATTTGGAAAGGAATTCCACAAATAATTCATCGTTACCTTGAAAGGAGCACGTGAACAAGACAAATTCTCTGTGGAAGGACAATGGTACTGAAAGGCATAGTTAACGTGATTGAAAACTGCTGTAACACTCGCCAGAGAGCTCCCAACTCTAATGATGCTGGAGGTCAGAGGGATTAGAAGATGTCTGAAGAAGGAATATAAAACGAAGTGTTTCTAAGGTTTTAAGGGGACATATGGAGTTTTCAAAATAGAAGGTCTATTTTTTTTGATATGCTACTAGCAATCACAGTATCCAGTCTCTTCCTTTTAGAAGCGTATAATCCCACTTAGAAAAACATAATTTACCCAGGGAAATATGTATGTTTAGTGCACAGGTATTGCACAAGGCCAGAAACCTGGGTTAATTACTTTATAAACTTGCATTAATCGTCTATAGCAGAACACAGGCACGCAGGCACTTAATAATGAGTAAGAGGACATACTCCATTTGTAAAATAGATCACCCTTTCATAAGGGAGACAGACACATGAATAGGGCACATTGTATGGACATAAATGGTTACACACCGAGGGAACATTACTGTATATTTGACACAGATACTGAAATTTACAGATAGAGAAAGAAATGCAATTAAAAATGTGGATATCTAGGAAAGGAATCACATAGGAAGTGACAGATTTGAGCAAAATTTTCCTGATATAAATGGTAGATAACCAAACCCCTACCATAAGCCCCAGAAGACGAACATTTTGTTGCTTAGCATATAAGGGTGCTGACAGTTTATTCTGAAGAAAATGAAAGACATGGAGAACATTCCATGGTATGACACAGAGCTGACTCTTTGTTATCTACTGACCAGAGGCTACTTATGTGCTCTGAGAAGAAGAGGAAGGCTTGGAGAATGTCAAGGTCCATACTCAAAGAATTGTTGTTAGGCACATTTCATTATTCATTATCCTGTGAATTGTCAGTTGGGTGCTGACAGCATATTGCTATACTGCATGTCAATCATGCTCATTTTGTGCCCCGCCCCCACTTGGTATAAGAGGTCAGTCATTCTCTAATTGCTCCACAACCTGTTCAATAAGATAAAACCAAACACGTTTGTAATCCCTGGTGTGTTACAAGCACAGCATGTAAACCCCAATCTTAACTTTGTTACAAGCTGTTTGAGGAACAGTTATTGCAATGGTCCCAGTGAGAGACTGGGAAGGATATGAACTATGCCAGTGATGATAAGAATGAAGAAGAAAGAGAAGAAAGGCAAGGGGAGAGACCTGGGAGGGGAACAGGGAGGATCTGGAACTTCCCATGAGCATTGTAAGCATGGAGAAATCCAGAGTCACTCCAAATCACTACCAACTGGGGAAGAACTTCAAGGTAGCAGCAATCACCAAGGAGTTGGGAGGTTTTGGGTTATTGATGTTAGAGTTGAGGTGCTTGTGGAAATGTTGAAGAGAATTAAGAAGTTAAAATCTCTATCAGAAAGAGATGAGAGAAATGAGAATCTTGGGCATTTTAGAAGCCTTGAAAACTTAAAATATGGACTGTTTCTAAGAACAGATCCTGAAAAAAAAAAGCATGAGAAGCAGATGGGAGAACGGAAGCTGAGACTCAACACAAAAGGAAAACCATATTGCCACTTTTCTACAATTACCTCTTAAGTATGTGGATACTTGTGAAGGGAATTAGCCCATTCTAAAACTTAAATTATTTAAAGTGTTTAATCTATGTACTTTAGTTCTAAAATATTATATAATATAATTAGCAAGTTGAAGATGTTGGTGCTCAGAGGGGGTCTGAACTGAAGATACTCTGATTGGAAATACTTGCTGATAAGTATGTGTCCTCGTGAGAAATGATACAGCACATGGTACAAGTCTTGATGCATGCATAGAACACTCCCATCTTTACAAAAAGTTCTATGTTGGTAAAATCTAAATATTTTTCACTTTTTTTTGCAGGAAAGTCCTGCTACTTTAAAGAAACTATTTTATTAAAATAGATAACTAATTTAAAAACACTTCCACAGATGTGTGTATATATATATACATATACATATATATATTATATGTGTGCGTGTCTGTGTATACATATATATTATATTATCTCGATATCTTCTCTATGTGATGGATATATATATATATACATACATATATGGTTATATATATTACCGCATACACATATTTATGTACATAGAGAATCACACAGAGATGACAAGGAAAAGCTACAAAAAGGTGATAATACAGAATGCATAGGAACAGAGCGTGAAGTTGCAAGAACAATTGTGAAAATGGGGAACTTGCAAATACTATCTTAAGAATGTTAAGAATGTGCTGTGTGTTCCAGTAAGAAATTCTTTCAGATGAGACAGAAACACCATGCTTCCTGCTTGAATGTATAGGTATAGTTGTTATTTACTTTATGCGAGTATTCAGACCAATTATTTGTGAAGTATCCATCTTAGGAGATAACACTGAGTAATTCTGTTCAGTTCATACCTCAACATGAACACCAATATCAGCAACTTACTAATTATAATGCATGATGTGTTAGAACCAAGGTGGATATTTTAAATAGATTTGAACATCTGCATAGAAGGTACCAGAAAATTGTCAGGAGATATTTCACCACCATCAGTTATTGCTAGGGTTGTAGCAAGAAACCAGGGCAAAACCTTCTCTATTTTTGTTCTCTGATGAGTCCCAAGTACTTAGGAAGATTTTGTAGTGAACTTTCAATATACTTTTACTAAATCAGCTGTCAATCTTACTGAACTCAAAACTTTGTCATTAGAGAAACCTCTGTACCGGGCAGGTTTACTAGACTCTAGCCATTCAAGAAGCAGGTATATCACTGAAGAATAATCAATTAATTTGCAAGGCAAGAACTTTTGGAGCTCAAGATTATAACATCAATACAGGTAACTTTGTTATCAAGTTAACTGCTAAACCAAATCCTACCAAGAGAGAAACTGTGAAATTTGCAATGAGAAATGTAATTTCCCCAGGAGCTATAATTATGATGTATGTTTCTTTAAGCTCTCAACATCTTGTAAGAGTGACCCAGAAGAATCACCCTCAGGAGTTTTCTTAGTAAACATGTAAGTAGGACAAAAGAGACATAGAACCATGAAATTGTAGTGAAATGTGATAATTCACGATGGATCCATTTTAGATTAAAAAACAAAACAAACAAACAAACAAACAAAAAAAACCAGAAACAACAACAACAAAAAAACCACTGGCAGGAGCCCCCAACTTTTGACATTGTGATTTGATGCGATCTACAAGGTTCACACTCAAGAACTGTGCAAATGTGGGTTGTTTTTTTTTTAATACACAAAGTGTCATAAGGTTAGTATAAAATTTTGTATTGGGTGTCATTCATAGCAGTCTTGGCCACCTGTGGCTCAGTGGACATGGATGGAGTATTCTCCTCTCTTATGGACGTATATATTGGTTTTGTTAGGTTTGCTAGTATACATGGAGTCTGCTCATACAGTCTCCTTTTCTCCCAAGATTTCTAGCGTTAGCCAACATTTGTCTAGATAGTTATTCATTTTAATTTCTAGCTGTAAAACCTCCAGACATTGCACCAATCTGTAACAAACATCGTCTTTCTGTAAGTGTACAATAGGCAGAAGTATGGCCTTGGCATACATAAAGAATACTGTCTCTTTGTGTGCATGTGTGTGCATGCATGTGAGCATGGACAGGGGAGGTATGTGTTTGCCACATGTGTAGAAGTCAGAGGACAACTTGCAATGTTGATCTTTGCCTTTTTGTTATTTGGAGTAGGGTCTTTGGGATTTGAGCTCCGGTCTTCATATATTCATATATTCATATATTGCTTCAGCTACTGAGCAATCCAGCCAGCCAAAGAGTCATTTTATGTCTTACTTTTGAATATTCTTTTTTGATCAATTACATGACCCAGATTTAAAACTATTTCTGGATCCCGGCCCGCAGCAGCTCTCTGCTCCCAGACCCGGTGAGAGAGAGACCCAACCGCCTGGTCAGGTGGGCACTCCTGAGGCTGCAGAGCAGAAGAGACCACCAACACTGCTCACCCCTGCCCACATCCCTGGCCCAAGAGGAATCTGTATAAGGCCTCTGGGCTCCCGTGGGGGAGGGCCCAGGAGCAGCAGGACACCTGCCTGAGACACCGCCGGAACCTGAAAGAAACAGACCGGATAAACAGTTCTCTGCACCCAAATCCCGTGGGAGGGAGAGCTAAACCTTCAGACAGGCAGACAAGCCTGGGAAACCAGAAGAGACTGCTCCCTACACACACATCTCGGACGCCAGAGGAAAAAGCCAAAGACCATCTGGAACCCTGGTGCACTGAAGCTCCCGGAAGGGGCGGCACAGGTCTTCCTGGTTGCTGCCGCTGCAGAGAGCCCCTGGGCAGCACCCCATGAGCGAACTTGAGCCTCGGGACCACAGGTAAGATGAAATTTTCTGCTGCAAGAAAGCTGCCTGGTGAAATCAAGACATAGGCCCACAGGAACAGCTGAAGACCTGTAGAGAGGAAAAACTACACGCCCGAAAGCAGAACACTCTGTCCCCATAACTGACTGAAAGAGAGGAAAACAGGTCTACAGCACTCCTGACACACAGGCTTATAGGACAGTCTAGCCACTGTCAGAAATAGCAGAACAAAGTAACACTAGGGATAATTGATGGCGAGAGGCAAGCACAGGAACCCAAGCAACAGAAACAAAGACTACATGCCATCATCGGAGCCCAATTCTCCCACCAAAACAAAAATGGAATATCCAAACACACCAGAAAAGCAAGATCTAGTTTCAAAATCATATTTGATCATGATGCTGGAGGACTTCAAGAAAGACATGAACACACTTAGGGAAACACAGGAAAACATTAATAAACAAGTAGAAGCCTACAGAGAGGAATCGCAAAAATCCCTGAAAGAATTCCAGGAAAACACAATCAAACAGTTGAAGGAATTAAAAATGGAAATAGAAGCAATCAAGAAAGAACACATGGAAACAACCCTGGATATAGAAAACCAAAAGAAGAGACAAGGAGCTGTAGATACAAGCTTCACCAACAGAATACAAGAGATGGAAGAGAGAATCTCAGGAGCAGAAGATTCCATAGAAATCATTGACTCAACTGTCAAAGATAATGTAAAGCGGAAAAAGCTACTGGTCCAAAACATACAGGAAATCCAGGACTCAATGAGAAGATCAAACCTAAGGATAATAGGTATAGAAGAGAGTGAAGACTCCCAGCTCAAAGGACCAGTAAATATCTTCAACAAAATCATAGAAGAAAACTTCCCTAACCTAAAAAAAGAGATACCCATAGACATACAAGAAGCCTACAGAACTCAAAATAGATTGGACCAGAAAAGAAACACCTCCCGTCACATAATTGTCAAAACACCAAACGCACAAAATAAAGAAAGAATATTAAAAGCAGTAAGGGAAAAAGGTCAAGTAACATATAAAGGGAGACCTATCAGAATCACACCAGACTTCTCGCCAGAAACTATGAAGGCCAGAAGATCCTGGACTGATGTCATACAGACCCTAAGAGAACACAAATGCCAGCCCAGGTTACTGTATCCAGCGAAACTCTCAATTAACATTGATGGAGAAACCAAGATATTCCATGACAAAACCAAATTTACACAATATCTTTCTACAAATCCAGCACTACAAAGGATAATAAATGGTAAAGCCCAACATAAGGAGGCAAGCTATACCCTAGAAGAAGCAAGAAACTAATCGTCTTGGCAACAAAACAAAGAGAATGAAAGCACACAAACATAACCTCACATCCAAATATGAATATAAAGGGAAACAATAATCACTATTCCTTAATATCTCTCAATATCAATGGCCTCAACTCCCCAATAAAAAGACATAGATTAACAAACTGGATACGCAATGAGGACCCTGCATTCTGCTGCCTACAGGAAACACACCTCAGAGACAAAGACAGACACTACCTCAGAGTGAAAGGCTGGAAAACAACTTTCCAAGCAAATGGTCAGAAGAAGCAAGCTGGAGTAGCCATTCTAATATCAAATAAAATCAATTTCCAACTAAAAGTCATCAAAAAAGATAAGGAAGGACACTTCATATTCATCAAAGGAAAAATCCACCAAGATGAACTCTCAATCCTAAATATCTATGCCCCAAATACAAGGGCACCTACATACGTAAAAGAAACCTTACTAAAGCTCAAAACACACATTGCACCTCACACAATAATAGTGGGAGATTTCAACACACCACTCTCATCAATGGACAGATCATGGAAACAGAAATTGAACAGAGATGTAGACAGACTAAGAGAAGTCATGAGCCAAATGGACTTAACGGATATTTATAGAACATTCTATCCTAAATCAAAAGGATATACCTTCTTCTCAGCTCCTCATGGTACTTTCTCCAAAATTGACCATATAATTGGTCAAAAAACGGGCCTCAACAGGTACAGAAAGATAGAAATAATCCCATGCGTGCTATCGGACCACCACGGCCTAAAACTGGTCTTCAATAACAATAAGGGAAGAATGCCCACATATACGTGGAAATTGAACAATGCTCTACTCAATGATAACCTGGTCAAGGAAGAAATAAAGAAAGAAATTAAAAACTTTTTAGAATTTATTGAAAATGAAGATACAACATACTCAAACTTATGGGACACAATGAAAGCTGTGCTAAGAGGAAAACTCATAGCGCTGAGTGCCTGCAGAAAGAAACAGGAAAGAGCATATGTCAGCAGCTTGACAGCACACCTAAAAGCTCTAGAACAAAAAGAAGCAAATACACCCAGGAGGAGCAGAAGTCAGGAAATAATCAAACTCAGAGCTGAAATCAACCAAGTAGAAACAAAAAGGACCATAGAAAGAATCAACAGAACCAAAAGTTGGTTCTTTGAGAAAATCAACAAGATAGATAAACCCTTAGCCAGACTAACGAGAGGACACAGAGAGTGCGTCCAAATTAACAAAATCAGAAATGAAAAGGGAGACATAACTACAGATTCAGAGGAAATTCAAAAAATCATCAGATCTTACTATAAAAACCTATATTCAACAAAATTTGAAAATCTTCAGGAAATGGACAATTTCCTAGACAGATACCAGGTATCGAGTTAAATCAGGAACAGATAAACCAGTTAAACAACCCCATAACTCCTAAGGAAATAGAAGCAGTCATTAAAGGTCTCCCAACCAAAAAGAGTCCAGGTCCAGACGGGTTTAGTGCAGAATTCTATCAGACCTTCATAGAAGACCTCATACCAATATTATCCAAACTATTCCACAAAATTGAAACAGATGGAGCCCTACCGAATTCCTTCTACGAAGCCACAATTACTCTTATACCTAAACCACACAAAGACACAACAAAGAAAGAGAACTTCAGACCAATTTCCCTTATGAATATCGACGCAAAAATACTCAATAAAATTCTGGCAAACCGAATTCAAGAGCACATCAAAACAATCATCCACCATGATCAAGTAGGCTTCATCCCAGTCATGCAGGGATGGTTTAATATACGGAAAACCATCAACGTGATCCATTATATAAACAAACTGAAAGAACAGAACCACATGATCATTTCATTAGATGCTGAGAAAGCATTTGACAAAATTCAACACCCCTTCATGATAAAAGTCCTGGAAAGAATAGGAATTCAAGGCCCATACCTAAACATAGTAAAAGCCATATACAGCAAACCAGTTGCTAACATTAAACTAAATGGAGAGAAACTTGAAGCAATCCCACTAAAATCAGGGACTAGACAAGGCTGCCCACTCTCTCCCTACTTATTCAATATAGTTCTTGAAGTTCTAGCCAGAGCAATCAGACAACAAAAGGAGATCAAAGGGATACAGATCGGAAAAGAAGAGGTCAAAATATCACTATTTGCAGATGACATGATAGTATATTTAAGTGATCCCAAAAGTTCCACCAGAGAACTACTAAAGCTGATAAACAACTTCAGCAAAGTGGCTGGGTATAAAATTAACTCAAATAAATCAGTTGCCTTCCTCTATACAAAAGAGAAACAAGCCGAGAAAGAAATTAGGGAAACGACACCCTTCATAATAGACCCAAATAATATAAAGTACCTCGGTGTGACTTTAACCAAGCAAGTAAAAGATCTGTACAATAAGAACTTCAAGACACTGAGGAAAGAAATTGAAGAAGACCTCAGAAGATGGAAAGATCTCCCATGCTCATGGATTGGCAGGATTAATATAGTAAAAATGGCCATTTTACCAAAAGCAATCTACAGATTCAATGCAATCCCCATCAAAATACCAATCCAATTCTTCAAAGAGTTAGACAGAACAATTTGCAAATTCATCTGGAATAACAAAAAACCCAGGATAGCTAAAGCTATCCTCAACAATAAAAGGACTTCAGGGGGAATCACTATCCCTGAACTCAAGCAGTATTACAGAGCAATAGTGATAAAAACTGCATGGTATTGGTACAGAGACAGACAGATAGACCAATGGAATAGAATTGAAGACCCAGAAATGAACCCACACACCTATGGTCACTTGATTTTTGACAAAGGAGCCAAAACCATCCAATGGAAAAAAGATAGCATTTTCAGCAAATGGTGCTGGTTCAACTGGAGGGCAACATGTAGAAGAATGCAGATCGATCCATGCTTATCACCCTGTACAAAGCTTAAGTCCAAGTGGATCAAGGACCTCCACATCAAACCAGACACACTCAAACTAATAGAAGGAAAACTAGGGAAGCATCTGGAACACATGGGCACTGGAAAAAATTTCCTGAACAAAACACCAATGGCTTATGCTCTAAGATCAAGAATCGACAAATGGGATCTCATAAAACTGCAAAGCTTCTGTAAGGCAAAGGACACTGTGGTTAGGACAAAACGGCAACCAACAGATTGGGAAAAGATCTTTACCAATCCTACAACAGATAGAGGCCTTATATCCAAAATATACAAAGAACTCAAGAAGTTAGACCGCAGGGAAACAAATAACCCTATTAAAAATGGGGTTCAGAGCTAAACAAAGAATTCACAGCTGAGGAATGCCGAATGGCTGAGAAACACCTAAAGAAATGTTCAACATCTTTAGTCATAAGGGAAATGCAAATCAAAACAACCCTGAGATTTCACCTCACACCAGTGCGATTGGCTAAGATCAAAAACTCAGGTGACAGCAGATGCTGGCGAGGATGTGGAGAAAGAGGAACACTCCTCCATTGTTGGTGGGATTGCAGACTGGTAAAACCATTCTGGAAATCAGTCTGGAGGTTCCTCAGAAAAATGGGCATTGAACTGCCTGAGGATCCAGCTATACCTCTCTTGGGCATATACCCAAAAGATGCCTCAACATATAAAAGAGACACGTGCTCCACTATGTTCATCGCAGCCTTATTTATAATAGCCAGAAACTGGAAAGAACCCAGATGCCCTTCAACAGAGGAATGGATACAGAATATGTGGTACATCTACACAATGGAATATTACTCAGCTATCAAAAACAACGAGTTTATGAAATTCGTAGGCAAATGGTTGGAACTGGAAAATATCATCCTGAGTGAGCTAACCCAATCACAGAAAGACATACATGGTATGCACTCATTGATAAGTGGCTATTAGCCCAAATGCTTGAATTACCCTAGATCCTTAGAACAAACGAAACTCAAGACGGATGATCAAAATGTGAATGCTTCACTCCTTCTTTAAATGAGGAAAAAGAATACCCTTGGCAGGGAAGGGAGAGGCAAAGATTAAAACAGAGACTTAAGGAACACCCATTCAGAGCCTGCCCCACATGTGGCCCATACATATACAGCCACCCAATTAGACAATATGGATGAAGCAAAGAAGTGCAGACTGACAGGAGCCGGATGTAGATCGCTCCTGAGAGACACAGCCAGAATACAGCAAATACAGAGGCGAATGCCAGCAGCAAACCACTGAACTGAGAATAGGTCCCCTATTGAAGGAATCAGAGAGAGAACTGGAAGAGCTTGAAGGGGCTCGAGACCCCAAAAGTACAACAATGCCAACAACCAGAGCTTCCAGGGACTAAGCCACTACCTAAAGGCTATACATGGACTGACCCTGGACTCTGACCTCATAGGTAGCAATGAATATCCTAGTAAGAGCACCAGTGGAAGGGGAAGCCCTGGGTCCTGCTAAGACTGAACCCCCAGTGAACTATTCTATGGGGGGAGGGCGGCAATGGGGGGGAGGGTTGGGAGGGGAACACCCATAAGGAAGGGGAGGGGGGAGGGGGATGTTTGCCCGGAAACCGGGAAAGGGAATAACACTCGAAATGTATATAAGAAATACTCAAGTTAATAAAAAAAAAAAAAGAAAAAAAAAAGAAAACTATTTCTGACTCTAACATTTGAAATGCTGTGGTTGAATGTCTGCCCCTTCTTGGGTTGATACACTAGAAACTTAATCCCTAAATTCTTGGTAGTATTATTTGAAGGCTAGGCCTTGGGGGAAAATAGATGAGATGAGGTTATGAGAGAGGCACCTCCATGATGGCTTTGGTGGTTCTATTAGAGGATACAATACAGTTGGTGCACTAGCTTCCTTCTCAATGATGACCTCTACCACAGTGTGATATAAGAAACTCCCCCCCAGATGCCTAATGGGTGTCCCTCTCACACTCTAGTACTTTCTCCTACAACTGTGAAATAAATAATCCTCTATTTTCCTGGTATCTACTCTCAGATATTTTAATACAGCATCTGAAAACCGACCAAAATGATTTTATATATCTATATATACAGCCATGTTTGAATCAGTTTCTAATATCCAAACGAAGCTGATATTGCAGTGATTCACTTAGCATTTCAGTGAACACAGTCACTCAGAACTAGGAGCTTTTGAAAAACAGAAGGAAAAAATTTTTAAGGTTGATCAATAATGACATTAATAGTATTATACCCTTTCCTTACTTCTCCTTTTCTCCCTCTCTGACTCCATCTTTCCCTTCCCTTCCTTTCTTCCTCCCTTCTCCCTTCCCTCCCTCCTTTATAAAAATGCAAGTTGGTCCATTTGACTGGTTCTTATGCTGTTGCCCAGAGGAAGTCATGTGCTCAGGGAGGAAAGCACGCCACTGAGCATGCTCATACTTGGAAGCACCATTCTACTTAGGGAGGAGAGCTATTTTCAAAGGCAGGTGGGGGGCAGTATCCACAGAGAGCGACAGATTTAGCTTTAATTACTTGACCTACGTCCTAACCTCTCTTAGTAACTGCCCCCAAAGTAATCGATCCTGTGGTGTGGAAGATATAAATGAGTCATGTACAATTCACACAGTGAGAAAGAAGGGGGAATCTAAGAGCGCAGAGTAGAAAGCCCTCCCCCACCAAACCAAGACATTCCAGGATGAGAAAAGATCACATAAGCATGACTTTGTTCTGAATTTTTATATATTTGTTGTTGTGAATTTTAATACACTTATTTCAAAGTCTCAAGCTGTATGCCAGTTTATGTTACTATAATCACTCTTCCCCAAATATTCTTACACTTACTTTGAAATTCATATTTAACAGGCAGTGAATGTATTTTTTGCTTAACCTTAAATGAAGGCGTTTTAAAATTCTTTTAAATTTCTAGGGATTGTTTCACAGTCAGAGAAAACTGTATTTATTCTAACTTTTAATTGGTTGAAACTCTCTGTGTCACACACCTTATTAGAGGCTAGAATTCCGCATTTATCTACAGTAATGACCTTGAAGGTTTTGCTCAATTGGTCAGTATCTTCATTTCTTTGACCTTGGAAGGGAGGCTGGCGTTAAACCTCATTTATCACCTCCTGTTGCTGCTACTTTGCAGGGGTTCCTGGCTATTGTTTTTCTGTTAACTACATATAGACAACCTTTATTCTTCCTCTAGAATGGCAGACTGAGATCTGGCTAAATGACAGGATCGCTTTGGTAGGTGTAGAAAGCAAACAGATCAGATCAGACTCCCCCTTGTATTTGGAGGTTCTAATTTAGACACAGAAAAGACATACTCCAAAAGACTAAGGGCTGTGTGTGAAACCTATAATCAAAATCGCTCTGTGGGGAAGAGATGAAATGTTCCTTGTAAGCACAGGATAAGAGAAGGATGAACACTTTTATTGGTCTTTTAAATAAATATACTATTAGAAGTCTCAGCAAACTCAGTCGGGAAAAACGAAGAAACAAAAGATGTGCGAGTTGGAAAGGAAAGAGTTAAATTTTAAGGTTTACAAACAACACAGACAAACCATGTAAATATATTACCAAAAATAGAACTGATAACAAGGCCACAGAGAACAAACTTGACAAACAAGAGGATACTCAATTTTACGCATCAATTACACATTTGATGAAAAAGGAATAAACCCTATTCAAAATAGTTATAATAGAAAACTATTTAGAAATGACAGAGAAGTGAAAGAAGTGTAAAGTGAGAATTATAAAACACCGATGAGAAAACTTTTAGGATTCAGTAAATGGAGATGCCCTGGGTTCATGCTCATAGGCCAGAAGAAACAGTGTTAGAATAACCACAGTAACTAAATTGACTTATAGCTTCGATGCGATTCCCATCAAAATACCAACAGCTTTCTTCAAAGAAACAGGGAAAACAACCCTAAAATTTACACAGAGCTCAGAAAACATGCAGAATAGCTACTGGTGCTGGGCAAACAAAACAAAACAAAACTAAAAGCAAAGACCAAAAAAATAAGCAACAAGCAGAATGGCTGATAAGATTCTAGTACCTGAATGCATAGTTTTCAGTACAAAATATACCGCAAAACTGCAGTGACTATACATGGGACTGGCTTTTAAAACAGAGACTCAGACCAGCAGAATAGCATAAGGAACACAAAGTTTACATGAATTTATATTCAGAAAGCCAGCTGATCTTGACAAAAGCACAAGCACATAGCGTTAGAAAAAGACAGCGTCATCAATAAATGACGCTGGAGAGACGGAATATGCATATTCAGGAGAACGTGGCCAAATTTATTCCTCTCACCATAATCATCTCAAAATGTATCAAAGACAAAATGATAAATGCAAACCTCAGTCTATGAATCACTCCGAAAAATAAATAATGCAAGAATGTCAAGACCTTGGTCCAGGTAGTGAACCTATTTTTTTAGCCAGGATCCAGAAACAGAGAGACAAATGCCAGAATCCAGAATGAGGTTCTGTCAAACAAGAAAGCGCTTCTGCAGCACAGAAGAGCCAGCCAGTAGAGCGGAGGCAATTCCAAGCAATTCCCAGAACGGGGCAGTGTGAAGGTTGGAATGAGGGCCACCTCATGGGCTCATGTGTTTTCAAGCTTACTTTCTGGTTTGTGGACTGTTTGGGAAGGGTTAAGGGGTGTAGACGGTTGGAGGAGGTGTGTAACTGGGAGCGAGCTCCGGGATTCAAAGAGGCTTCTCTTTCTGCCTGTGGATCAGGGTGTAAAGCTCTGAGTTACTGCTCTAACAAAATGCCTGCCTGCCTCCTGCCTTGATGCTCTTTGACTAAAGCCCGCTAAAAGTGTAAACAAGCCTCCCCCTCCCCGCCAATTAAATAAGCTCTTTTATGAGTTGCCTTAGTTATGGTGTCTCTTTGTGAAGTGGGAGTGGGAGGGTAGAAGAAGCACCAGCTCCTCATAGAAGCGGGGGTGGGAGTGGGGTGGGGTGGGAATGGGATAAGGGGGTTCTGGAGGGGAAACCGGGAAAGAGGATAACATACATTTGAAATGTAAATAAATAAAATATCCAGAGAGAGAGAGAGAGAGAGAGAGAGAGAGAGAGAGAGAGAGAGAGAGAGAGAATATGAGAGTAGAACAGTAATTAAGGCAATGGTAAAATATGTCCTCTGTCAAGGGAATGATATCCACAGCATAAAAGGAGCTCACAAAGCTCAACTTACCCCCAAACAACCGATATATTTTAATGATGGGCTAAAAACCTAAGTGGATATTTCACAAAGGAAGACAAGCAGCCAGCAGACACATGAAAAAATTTCACTGTTCATCAGCGAAATAAAAATCTAATGTACAACAAGGCATTATTGAGTGCCTCTTATTAAAAAACAAAACTAAGGCCAACAGAAATAAATCATTATTCAATAGACACTCAGAGGAATGACTGGTAGAGCTAATGCTGTCATGTTCTACTTTGTGTTTGGACACGTATGCTTCCGTGCAAACAGCACTTCTAATATAGGTGTATGTCTAAAAGATATGAATCCTCATGACAAAGATTCCGTGCTGCCATGTTTTTGCAACATTATTCACAGCATCCAAAGATTATGGAGTCAATGCAGATTAAGACGGGGAACATGGTAACTTATAGAATGGAATACTAGTCAAATGTGAAAAAAAAAGAAGGAAATCCTTTTATTTGCCACAACATAGACAGAATTTTAGGTTATCATGCTAAATAAATACATTCATAAAGACGAACACCATAGGCCTTCAATCATTCATGGGAAACTCATAATTGAATCTTGTAGTGGAATCTCAGCCTTTAAAGTCAGAAAAGGAGAGGAGGGAGGAGGGAGAACAGCAGTTCAGTAAGAAACAGCAGAACCGAGAGAAGGATTTGCTTCTGGTATTTCTTCAGTACAGCGAGGTCACTGAGTTAAAATAATAAGCAATACATTCCACTAGAAACAAATGTAACAGAGCTGAAAGTTTATTTTCTTCTATTCTTTCTAATCACTAATTCTATTAGTTTTCTCTCTGTGTGTTACAGCTGCCATTGCAATCCTCCCTTAGAACCTCAGATCTGTAAGAGGGGACCCTCAACACTCACCACGTCTGTATTTTGATGTAGCTGTGAACGTTTTTGTTGTTTGAAGTCCATTCTTTGGAATTTTCAGGAAATACTCATGAGAGCAATAATTTCTGAATTCTTCCATGTTCACAGAGATTAGTTTATAGTCTTCACGCTTGACGGAGGCTTGCGTGGATCAGTCATTCTGGTGCTTCATTTTTCTCTCCTCAGTCTGAAGCATTTCCTCTTGGTATATTACAAATCTGATGATAATCAAGTTTATACGTCACTGTGGTAGGCTCAGTGGAGTTCTTTCTCCATAGTCACAAAGTTGACAATGTTCTAGAGTGCTTCAGCTTTTAGCCACTCAAGTGGAACACTGTTGGCTACACAGCTCGTCATGTGAAATAGACATTCACATTCATTTACGGGGTGGGGGAGCATTTGGAATTTTACTTTTTTCTGTTGTTGGCTTTTCTTCTTCAGGTAGTCCTTTGAGCACATTGTCTTTTATGCTATGGGATCCCCTGCATATTTATATAGTTGGTTCTCTTTTTTTTTCTTTTCTTTCTTTTTTTTTTTTTTTCGGAGCTGGGGACCGAACCCAGGGCCTTGCGCTTACTAGGCGAGCGCTCTTCCACTGAGCCAAATTCCCAACCCTATATAGTTGGTTCTTAAATGCACCCACCCCCCCCATCCTTAATGTTGTTGCTTTTGCTATGTAGCCTAGGCAGGTTTTGAATCATGATTTTCCTGACAGCCTACATGTTCCAACATATCTATCCATGATTTTCTTAAGGGATTATTTTTGAAGCAAGATCTCACTATGTAGCATACACTGGCCCAAAACTTTTGAACATACTTTATTAATTGCAAAAAGAATTCACATTTTTTTACAATATATTGTTGGGCCTCTATGTAGTGCTCAATACAGCTTTGAAAGTGGGCACAGCAAATGCCCTTTAGACGTGTACACCTGAAAAGATAAAATACTTATTATTACCCACGTCAGTAGTTGTGCATGGATACTATGGGAAAGGACATTAAGCAAATGAATTTGAATCGGGAAAAATTAAAAATGGAGACCAATGGCATTTAGCTCCCAATGGAGAATTAGATTATAAAATTTTAAAATGTGCTCAAAATTGTGACTCATTACATAGGTATTCATGCTGCATTTACAGATGCTATACAGCTTAAACTTAGGCTATTACTAGCATAGCAATGGTTTATTTTGTGAGACAAAGCAAAGTTTGCTGATAAGAAGAGGGAGGAAAGGAAAAGGGAAAGAGGAAAACTGGGAGGAGCAAACAAAGGCTGAGACGTGGTCGCTCTATTACGGAACTGATTACACGGGACTCTGGAAGCAATGCGCTTGCCCAGAAACCGTAACTATGGCTCCCGACTAGGTTGCAGAACTATTCCATTTCCTCCCTAGCTTTGTCAAGGTGCAAATAACAAAGGAAAATTGCACGCATTAGAGCGAGCGCTGTTGTGTTGGGATGTGTGTACTTTGTGCAGTTATCCTCATCGGGAGATCCCGTCACCTTATAAGGGTTTTAGGGATTCAATTACCAGATCCAGCTGGTGGTGGGGGTGTGCTAATATTTAGCACCTACTCGCTTAAATTCTGAATTTGTAGCGGTTGTATTTTATGTGAAGCTATTTATCCTGCCCAACCGAAAGTGTGCCTTTTGGCCAATATATCTGCACACTGTTCCTCAGAAAGCTTCACTAGTCACCATTCTACTGTGTGCTCCTGAGGCTGAGAGACCCGGAGTACGTACATAGGACTAAAAGGTGAACTTTCGATCGTTTACTTCATTTATTTAAAATCCTATAGAAATGAGGTCATGAAATATTTCACTGGATTATTTTATGAAGCATAATGTTCCCTCATTTCATCTCAGTTGTTAAAAATGTCAAAAAAAATTTTTTGTAAGTTGACTAACATTGCATCATCCGAAAAGGGCGCATTTCCTTTATCCATCCCATCTGCTGAGGGATCCTTGGATTGACTTCATAGCCTTTGCTTTTGTGGATAATTCTGTAGTGAGCAGGGATTAGGATGCGGATATCTTCAACATCCTTGAAGACGAAGCAGCAAGCAAGATTTCTGGCCCTAAGGTAGCTCCGTTTTGAGTTCCATGAGGAACACAATCTGGCCTTCCATAATGGATATCCCAATTTACATTTCTCTGAAAGCTGCACAAAGACTCCCCTTTCTCCGTGTCTTCATTAACTCCCGTCTAGCGTTTAGGTCACAGCTAGCTTAGCAGACAGGGGTAACCTCTCAGTGTGGTTTCCATCTTCATTTCCCTGATGATTAAGGATATCGAGCAGGTTTTTCAGGCCTTCGCTGATCTGTTTGTCCTCCTTGGAAACAGGAGAGTCTTTTGTCATTCTAAAGGCGAGGCCATTTATCACGTTATTGAGTTGGGTGAATTTCTAAAATATTTGGGCTTTGAATTCTTTATCACATGCATGGCATACAGGGAGTTTCTCTAAGTGCATAGATTGTCCCTTCTGATTTCTAACCCGTGTTATTACAGATTCTCAAATCACTCCAAGCCCTTGGCAGAAACAGCCTATTCTTGAAGCAAAGTGGAGTGCTTTTCACAAGTTTGTATTTCAGAGAGGGATCCAAAAAAGGAAAAAAAAAAAAAACCAACAAAACAAAACAAAAAAAACACCCTCTGTGGCTGCATGTGGACTTTTTAGGACAAAATCGGTTCATAGAGGACTTAGATGCATCTGTGTTGACCTTGGTAATTGAATCCCTGCTGCTGAGTAACACCCTATGCCCCATGGTGTTGCACTAATTCAGGATCTGCTCCATTAAAGGACTTGCTTTAATCCCCCGAATAAGCACCCTCAGAATCCTAAAGGAGGAATCTAGAAATTGGTGAGATCTATGTGAGACTGGGCCCCTCAAAACCCAACTAAAACATTCAAGTCACCTGCTCTCTGCACTCTTGCTTCTCCCAGTCTGAGGAAGAACAAGGTGCCCAGAAATCTGTGTGACTTTTCCAAAGGACTCCAAAGCTGTCATGACTAAGGAGGCGCGGGGGGGGGGGGGGGGGGTTGTGGATATTAAAGACCCAAAACCAATGCAATGATTTAGAAACAGTGCTGGGTTTGCTAAGGGCTAGGCAGGGCAGCCTCTCAGGCAAGGCCAGGACTCTCTTAAGAACAATCTTTGTTTCTAAACAGAAAGGATGTTGTGTTCTCGAGGCAGGAAACCCAACGCACGGCTTATGCAGAGATCTATTTTCCACCATGTGGCCTGGACAATAAACACGGGTCTTTTGATCTGGGTAGCCATGGTGGTGGAGCTGGACTTCTGAGAGCAGAGAAACGGGAAACAAATTTGCCGGAGGTGAGTCTGCGCCCTGGGGTTCTTTTGCATGTCTAAAGTTCACCAGGGAAAGCCAGGGAGATTTCAAATAAACATGTCTAAAGGGGTCGTAAAAATCTCAACCAGCCTGATAGCTTAAACCCCTAACGTCAAAACACAGCAACGCATGGCCAGCGTCACCCGAAACTTCTTTGCCCTCAGGTTTATAAATTAAACCTGCTTCGAACTCCTATTTTTACAAGGATACGGGTAGAAGTGCCCCTCCTCCCTGCCAGCATCTTCCTCCTGCTCAGAATAACAGCAAATTTATCTTCCTCTTAATGCAGCTGGAGTCATTTTGTAACAAAAAAGGTAGTAACGATGAATCATTTCTAATTTTCATTAGGTCACAACTGTGTGCCATTGTCATAATATCCGCCATGGCCTTTCAACCCGCTGCTTTAAAAATCTTATCCTAAAAATCTCCACAATCCATTATTGTGCGCGCCGCCTTCATTTTCACATCAAAATGCCACGGGGGAACAGGGCCGGCTTGAGCTGTGTTGAAACAGAACACGTTATTAGGAAACGTGAGTGGGCTGAAGTGGGGCTCCCCGTGGAGCTGACTTGGCAGAGTTCGAGTGCCCGGCTCAACCTAATATTAGAAGTGAGTCATCAGTTTACCCACACAGCAGGGCCGGTACTTTGTACCCCTCATTCTGAGCAACTCCGCTCCTGACCAAAGAGTCCAGTTTAGGATCTATAATTAATAACTGAGTGAAAGGAATCCCTCATTTATTTTGAGAACCGTTTTATTATTCATAAATTCCTCAGTTACTGTTTGATAAATAATAAGATACAAATAAACTCTACCCTATAGAAAGGCGGTTTGTGTGTTCAGTGTGATTTATCTCTAGGAGCGGCCAGAGGCATTCAGAAAAAAAGTAAACTTGCTCCTTTTCATCCAATAAGAGAAATGTGACTGTCAGAAGTTTCATGGGCCACTGCCCCTGCCTTAAGGAGGTTGTTTCACAGATAAAATTCAGTAACTCTTGCGAATCCATATAGAGGACATTTGAATCATTGTGACCTTTTAATGGTGCAGATTTTATTAAACATCAGAGTCAAAATACGATAAAGATTCCTTCCTTGCTTTAAGCACTGACAGACAAGTGTGATTTATTTTTATTTTAGTTCACATACTAAATCTAAGAAATGCAGGCATCATTCTTAAAGGAAATTCAAAACCAGTAAATATGATTTTCATTACAACCTCAGAATGCCTTGGGGACACAACATCAAACGGTCTGGTCCATACTGGAGAACTCTTTTCAAGAGGATATAGCTCCTTATTTAATAACAGGGTGGGGGCGGGGCGTGCGGAGGAGACCGCTCACCAGTTCAGAGCATGCGCGGGCTGTTCTTGCCCAGGAACTGAGTTCAGTTTCGGAAACGCATAACTAACAACTCTGAACCACCTCTAACCCCAGGAATCCACAGACTCCGGCCTGTCCGTCACCCGTGCTCACTGGTGCACATAATCTCACACAGATACCCGTACTCTCTATTCTTGGTTTTTGTTTTCGTTTTTTTCTTTTTATATTACTTTAGTTTTTTTTCTAAACAATTAACCATCAAATGATTTTCAGCTTACAATTAATTTCCTGTTTTATTTTTCTGACTGCTCTCAGATACTCTAGAGTTTTTGTTTGTTGTACTCTTCTGGATTTCTTTACCTTTTTTGATGTAGATACAGACTTAATTTTCACCTATTTTTTTTTCCCCTAGAAGGATTGAGAGTAAAAACTGCAAGCTTTTGCTGGTGACAGAAGGTGTCCCAGTAGTTTTTAATCCCTCGGATACAGCACATTCTAATTTCCTGTGAACTCTGACACACTCCTGAACTTATTTTCTGTTTTTCATTGAAACTGCAAGAGACTGATTTTTAAAAACATTCTGAAATCACTGAGAGCAGCCTGCTTCCCATAATTCCACTTTTACTCATGCAATGTTATAATCTTCTTAGAATTTGCTGCTTGAGGTTTCCAAGCTTCTTCATGCATTCCTTATTCAAACTGTAATGTATACTTTTATTCAAGTATCACTTTTAATTGCATCTTCTTTGCATGTGTATTTAGTCGGGTTTGAATATTGACTTTCAATACTTGGTTTTGATGTATTATTTATGATCCTAAAAAGATTCTCCATGAGTAGAAATAAGATATATATATATATATATATACATATATATCAATATCATATATGTGATTACACATACACTGTTTACAAAACAATACATGATCAAATATACATGTATTTAGAGAATATATAGAAAACAGAACATATACATATATGTGTATATATACTACTTACTGTATGTTATATTAAATAGATAACATCTAATATTATAGATTCTTAAATTTATTCCTAGCAATACTCATTATGGTTTCTTATAAAAACAAAACAAGGGCCCTAAACTTAAACATTTTTGTGTTGGATGTCCATCTCCTTTTTTATATAAGTTTCTGATAAAACGAGGGCTGCCTGGATACTGAACGGATAAAGCTCTTCTTATCTGTGCCTGACACATAAGAAGCAGTAAGAACTTCAGGGTAGTTCTCACTATCGTTCCCCTCACAACTGACCTTTCGTCATTCCAAACACAAGAGTTTGAACTCTGCAGAGCTGACTTCGATGGGACACTGACTGATTCACCCAAGTCTGTTTACTCTGAAGCTCCATAAGACTTAATTCTCAGTGACATAGAACTTTTAAAATTCTATAGTCATTTAAAAATATTTTTACTTAAACATTTCACTCTGATATTGAAAAGAGGTAGAAATGACCTAAAAATTGCTAAATGTTAACGAACTATTGGGTATATTGGGCGCTTAAATTTGAAATAGTTTCAAGTGAGACACTCAGTGGACAACATTCAGAGTTATTTCTGAATAGGAAGTATGGAGCAGATTTCTATAGCTATGTAGTTTCAGCTTTTAAAAATATGGCTGGATAGTTCGCTGGCATCAGAAGGTCAGAATTTTGTTAAAAAATTCTCTAGTTTAACTCACATTGAAATTTGCAGGTTAGAGTTTAGCTTCTGGCTGGATTTCTGGCCTCATGTGGCAGTTGCTTTTAGCAAACAACACAGTGCTCTGTGGAGTGTCTGGAGAGGCTGTGATAAAGGTCACGGAAGCTAAGTGTTCCAGCCGTGAGCCCGACTTCTAGCAGCCTTCAAAGGGTCCCATTAGAACTTGCCCATTACCTTGCATGCAGAGAATATCAAAAGCCTTGCTGGAAAATGTTTGTGTTGTTAATTTTAACCATCTTTACAACCAAGCACTACTTGGCTTTGAGTTTACTTTTCCTTTAACCAGGATAAAATAAAATCCTGGTAATTCACATTCTCTCTCTCTCTCTCTCTCTCTCTCTCTCTCTCTCTGTGTGTGTGTGTGTGTGTGTGTGTGTGTGTATGTTCTCATCCATTTTTACCTTTGTAAGTCAGGAAAGAACAAGAACACCAAATACACAGCATCCAGCTCACACATGTTCTCAGGACTCTAGATTCCTCGTGTGTAACTCTAATCGCATTATCCGTGCAGCATGGATATATTAGATGCTCTATGTTTTAAACCTCTTGAATGGATGGAACTGTACTGTACATATGCTTTGAACACCTATCTTGAACATTTTTCTCTATAAGGTCTAGAAGCTCCTTTTATTTTTCATTTTTTTCTGTTATTTTAAGCTTGGCACATTTGACAAAGATTGTATGTTCAGGATAAACAGTGTGATTACATATATATGTGTATATACATATACATGTTGTATATATACAGTTATATATACAATGTATATTCATTTATATATAGGAGTAGGGAGGGTGAGTAATGATAATCAAATTGTCAAATTCATCATACCTATCTCTAACCCAATAGCTGATATTTTTATATCTTAATAGTTATGTCTTCATTTCCTATAAGGACATTTGATGACAAAGCAATAGCCTTTCAGAATGTAAATACTTAACCATTTAGCTATATAAGGATGTACCTCAATACAAGTATTGTTATGTATAATGAATGTATAATCAACATCATAGTCAATAATGAAAAACTAAAAGCTTTTCCCCTGAGACCAAGAATAAGGCGACATGCATACCTCTGTCATAAAAATTTAACACAGTCCTAAGAGTTCTAATCAAATTAGACAATAAATGAAATAGGAGACTTCTAGGTCCTGTTGTGAAGACACTACACGTTTGAATACAGGGCACACAGAAACCAGTCTGTAATCGCATACCACTCTACCAATTTGCCCGGCAAAGAACAGTCTTATGAGTACGACTTGGGAATTATAATCAGGAACACATACCATCGATGTGGCTACTTTCACAAGCCCCATGTATTGAAAAAAAAACACAGAAGTAGGCGGGGTCTAGTTACGAAGAAGGGTCTGGGAGGGGCGGGGCTTTCAGCGGGCGTCACAGTTTAGGAAGCTGTGCAAAGGAACTTTGAGAGTCAAGAAAATCCAGCTCTTAACAACAAAGCCCGGCTAGTCCAAACTTCTGGAATCTGACCCCAGACGCTTATTTTTTTTTAACATATTTAAACATTGTAAAGCCTTCAGAAAAGTTTCCTTGTGACAATTATTGTAACAAAGCTTAAGGCATGACTGTATTGAAGCTTTCGAAAAGAGTATGTATTTTGCCAAGCATCTGGGATCTCTGCCCCAAGAATGGATTACTATTGACCAAGAGAAAGTGTTCAGGATAAGGGCCTAGGGAAGAATGGTTTGTAATGAGCACAATAACAAATTCTTTTTTAAAGTTCATTAGGAAGGTTTTTATTGACCCAGAAACAGTGTTCAATATAAAAAAAGGATTCGGCTGAGGTCTAGCCTCACAGAATAGCAAACCCACCATGTTATTAAGCAGCCTTTTGGGTCTGTTTCTCCCACTGAAGAGGTGAACATGAGTGTTTAACAATTCTGTCTCTGCAGGTGCATCTATGCGCATGTGGACCTCATGCCCACTGTAAGAGGAAGCCAGAGAGGTTAGCAGCAGGCGAGTGAACACATTGTATATACATGCATGAAACTGGATAAGTAAAAAATTAAGGAGATATATGTTTTCTATACATAACATGCTCTGATGTGAAGAAATATCTTAAAATCCATTAGAATGAGCAAGTTTCAATTAGATCGTTGGATTGAAAATAAAGCACAAAAATAATTTGTTCCCAGGCGCTGATGAAATATTAAAAGAAAATAAATTAAGAAAATAATCACTTCCAATAGCATTAACTGGAACAGTTAATGCTCACCCTCTGAAACTGTAAGCGAGCCCCCAATTAAATTCCTTCTTTTATTGTTGCCTTGGTCAGGTTGTCTCATCACAGCAATAGAAGATAAGAAAGACAACATAGTTATTCTCAGATAATTAATTACATTAGATTATATGCGTGATTACAATACACTGTTTACAAAACAAGACATAATCAAAGTCTCTTCCAACCATTTTGAGTACATCAAGCTATGACATATACTTGAGGTTAGGTCTGTGGCATACGCTATGTGATAGAGTACGCATGTCTTTATGTGACAGAGTACGGCTTGTTCATTGTTCCCCATTCATGTTCAGTGGCTTTACGTGGGTAACTTGAAGTTAATATTCAATTGCCCACTGTATTTCTATTCACAGATTAAACCTTGCTGGTTTATTCAGTTATGATTTTCCTGATGAGATTTCATTACATGCAGAATATTTATGATTGATCTTACCCTTTCTTATATAGTGTCTTAGGATGTTACTGAGTGTATCACCCTTTTCTTGTTACATGAATGGATCGGATTACCTAGAACTAGCTTCCTTTGTTTTCTCTAAGGGTGGGAGAAAAGAAAACCAAGGCATATCATTGACTGACTAGTCTGATAATAAAGACAGAGAGGTAAAAGGAGAAGCTAGGATGGGAAGCTAGTCCGCTCTTGGCTACAGAGCATCTGCCTCTCATAGGGAAGACTTCTGGTTGAAGCATTTGGAGAGCTTTGTTACAAATAAAGTTTAACTGTTCAAAACAATTGCTAATCTCATTAAAAATGTATTAAATGTCAGGCACAATGGTGAATTCCAGTTGTCCAAGCACAGGCAGAATGAATGGTACAAATCTAAATTAAGCCTGGTCTTCAAAGTGAGTTCCAGGCTAGCTAGGGTTACTCAGCACTGCCCATTCTAAAAATAATATTTAAAATAAAAGGTAACTAGTGTGAGGTGAACCCAATATTCTGCATGAGTGTGTTGATATGCATTTTATATGTATATACACTTCTTTCGATGGTTCGGGTATCTGAGTCATTTGCCACATGTTTTCTCTAGCAAATAATGTACTTCCTGACCTTTTTTCCTTACACTAACACCTTTGCTCATACCACACCCCATATCATACTTATAAAATTACATCTTTCCAAGGCTTTTCATATTTATCAGTTTTTATTTATAAAATGACATATTTCTATGCATTTTATTTAGGCAAAAGAGTAGGGTTTCTGTGTTTTGGGCTAGGAAATTTTACAGTTGATATAATTTTCCATACTGGCCAATCCTGCTGTTCATAGGTAATCCTGAGAAGAACAATTCTTCTATACACAGATTCTGACATCTGAGCTGGGCTGGAACTTCAAAACATTTCCAGAAAATATCTATGAAAAAAAATGTAGCTTAACTTAATTAAATGATGTATTTTAGATGCGTGTGGCAGAATTAAGGAGACACAGAAAGTAATCTTCAAATCAGTAGCGAAACATTCCTTTCATATCTATTGATCAACTGAGCACAGAAAACGGAGACTTGAATTTAAAAGAGGCTTTAAATAATTTAAAAATAGTTTCTCTACTTTTCCTTGCTGCAGGCCAACATCTTAACATTTATTTAATTTTCCCCAAGGCCCAGGGATATACCTGCATGGCAGCTTACTTTGATATGCATGTCTAGAGTAATCAGTCTGATGAATAAAAAATTTTTATAAATGAAAACCCTACCCCAACTGAATGGTTCTGTGTCATATTTAAAACACTATTATGTTAGACTTGACTGGGCAAAAAACTCAGAAAGAATCCCCAAATTAGAGACTGAATAAAATTTACAGCTATTTTACAGACAATCATCATAAAATATCAAAAATTCAAATATCAAATCTAGTGATTTCAATGTCAAATATCAAGTTAAAAACCAGGGCACATGCTGTAAGAAGCTGACTATTAGAACAGCTGCACAAGAAAAACTCCTGCTCTCCCTAATGTGTAAGCTAATCTGGAGAGCCCTGGAGAATCCTGGTGTCTTGGTCTAAATGTGGTCTCACCTCTTGAAGCAGGAGGACTGGTTTTGTACTTGGTTTGGTATTATAAACTGAGTTAGAAATGTGTACCTTCTTGGAATTCACAAGGGGTTGCCTCAGAAGATTAAGGACCATGTTCTACAAAAATCTGTGCTAAAATGACAGACAGGTCAAACAGTTGGTCCCTGTGCTGGTTAGGAAATCAGTCCTGTGGCTCTTGACCAGCCACAGGACCCTTGGGCCCTAAGTCAGATTTGGTTCTTAGGGGCTATGAATTTAAAAGCATGGGAACTCTTCTTCTTTTAGACACATAAAATCAAACAGAAATCGGTTGTCTTTCTCACAGTGGGTCAGAAAGTTTTGACAATTTTATGCAACTACTATTAGGGAAAAACCAAGGTAAAAAGTTTCCCTAACAATGGCTCTCACAGTGTGAGAGTAAGAGAGACAGTTGAATGTCTGTTAGAAATTGGCGCAGATGGGCCACACAAAAGTCACTTTCTCTGACAGCCTTTCTCAAAGCATCCACACTGGGCTGGACCAATCAGTACCTTTCCATCTGCCATGTTCTAAAGCAACCCTCTACAATTGCTATTCGTAAGTACAGAAAGTTTATGCTTATTTCTGCAGTTTTGATAATTTCAAACATTAATTGAAACCCCATTCAGCAAGGCAGTCCTGTGTATATCTGGTCCCCAAATAAGGACCCTATTGTTACTACACATACAATTTAGATCTTACTAAGCAGTGACATCAGAAGGGATGTTTGCAGATTCTAATACAAAACGGGAAATACCTTTCTACTCTGATGACTTCTACGTTGTAACCTGAATTCTATAAGCCATTCCGGTATCAATTAAATTTCAATTTATTCCCTAGTAGGAAATACCGATGCAGACAGTTCCATAAATATGGCGGCCAAAAAAAAAAAAAAAAAAGACACTGAAGAATGCTCCCTAGCCGCATGTAAACAAACAACTGAGGGAGGGAAATTTAAATTTAAATATGTATTGGTAGGAAATAATTTAAAATTTTCTTCCCTAACTGGGGAACATTTTTGGATCTTTTAAAGGGAAAACTGTCTCTTATGGAAAATTAATAAAAGAAAAATTTAGTTTTTCTCAGATGCAGCACTGATTTTCCTGTTCCTATGTCTGCTGGTGGTAAACGACAATATGAGATGCTGACATTTGGCACACATTGTCCAGCATATGGGCTCAGCATCTCATATGTGAGGCTGGACAGCTCTAGGCAAAGGAAGCAACGTCACATATTTGTTTTCTAAATATGTGTAGACGCCTTCTGAGATGGCCGCCATGTGATCACAGTCTAATTTGTGACTTAACCCCAAAGCAAAGCTGAAGAACTGCCTCGAATCCAAGCCATTGTTCAAAAAAAAAAAAAAAAAAGAAAGAAAGAAGAAAAAGAGAAAGAAAGAAAGAAAGAAAAAGTACAGTCCAATCGGTTTTCAAGATCCACAACATCCATGAAATGTTGGCAATCATTCTCAGGTGTAGACTACGGCCACTTATAAAGCCCCTACATTGAAATTTTAATCTTTTTACAGGCAGATAAAAGGGGGAAACATTTATTTTCTCAAGACCCTGTGCTTCAGGGTGAAGACATAATGTTATTGTTCACTGTATAATTCGATCGCTGATTTCTGGGGCTCCAAATCTGTTAACGATCCTTCTCCTAAGTATCTTCGGTCTCAAGGTAGTGTAAACATCACTCCCCAATTCTCTCATGATTAGTAGGGAGACTACGGGAGAGAATAGGGCAGGCATTTCTCCTAGGCAGGGGAGGGGTCAGAATAGAGAGGAAGTGGGGAGTAGCCATGGAGACAGGATCCAGGACACGCCTTGAGAAAACAGCTGGAGCAGAGAAAGCCAAGAAATGATTGGGAGGTAGCCAGGTTAGAGGATTAAAATAGTGATATACTGCTCAGTTGTTGTGCCTTTAGAACATGTTAAGTAAATATAATGGTTCAGTCTAAATATTTTGCTAGCTACTGGACTAAGAGGAACAGTAACATACTTACTTATTAAAAAGTCCCTAACAACAGGGGATGCCACCAATCACTCCATGTGCAAGAAGTGCATGCATAAAATGAAATGAAATAAGATAAAAAAGGAGTGTTAGATTGTTAACAGTAGGGGTGTCAAGTTCTAGGTGTTGCCTGCCAGAGAGTTGAGAACCTGGAGTTAGTGGATGCTTTTTTTTTTTTACCTCCCAGAAGAGTTAAAAGACTGAGCTGTGTACAGTAATGCCTCAATAATTATTGAATAGAATTTACACTATTAAGACTCTCGTTGCTATCTCATGCCGATGTTCTATGACACACCTATTATTTTGTGACAATTCATTTTATCTCCTTTCTCAGTTTGCCCCCCAGAAGCCCCCTATCCCATCATCCCTCCCCCTGCTTCTATGAGGGTGCTCCCTCACTTACCCACTCCTTCCCTCTTTCCTACCCTGGCATTTCCCTACACTGGGGCATCCAGCCTTCATAGGACCAAGGGCCTCTCCTCCCATTGATGCCCAACAAGGCCATCCTCTCCTACATATGTGGATGGAGCCATAGGTCCATCCCTTGTGAACTCTTGGGATGGTGGTTTAGTCCCTGGGAGTTCTGGGGATCTGGTTGGTTGATATTGTTGTTCTTCTTATGGGGTTGCAAACACCTTCAGCTCCTTCAGTCTTTTTTCTAACACCTCCATTGGGGACCCCGGGGCTCAGTCCAGTGGTTGGCTGCCAGTATCAGCCTCTGTATTTGTCAGGCTCTGGCAAAGCCTCTCAGGAGACAGCTATATCAGTTTCTTTTCAGCATGCAATACGGACAGGGTTTGGTGGCTGTATTTGGGATGGATCCCCCAGGTGGGGCAGTCTCTGGATGGCCTTTCCTTCAGCCTCTGCTCCACACTTTGTCTCCATATTTCCTCTGGTGAGTGTTTTTGTTTCCCCTTCTAAGATGGCCTGAAACATCCACACTTTGGTTTTCCTTCTTCTTGAGCTTCATGTGTTTTGTAAATTGTATCTTGGGTATTCTGATCTTTTGGGCTAAAATTCACTTATCAGTGACTGCATTTCATGTGTGTCCTTTTGTGCCTGGGTTATCTCACTCAGGATGGTTTTTTCTAGTTCCATCCATTTGCCTATGAATTTCATGAAGTCATTGTTTTTGATAGCTGAGTAATATTCCATTGTGTAGATGTACCACATTTTCTGTATCCATTCCTCTGTTGAAGGACATCTGGGTTCTTTCCAGCTTCTGGCTATTATAAATAAGGCTGCTATGAACATAGTGGAGCACGTGTCCTTGTTATATCTGGAGCATCTTTCAGGTATATGCCCAGGAGTGGTATAGCTGGGTCCTCAGGTAGTACTATTTCTAATTTTCTGAGGAACCTCCAGACTGATTTCTTGTACCAGTTTGCAATCCCACCAGTAATGATCTGTACTGATGATCATGTCACTGCAACCAAACACTTGACAAAAACAAGTGACAGGAGGAAAGATTTATTTTGTATCATGGTTCAGGGGTTTGGCCCATCATAGCAGGGTGAGGTCCATAGACCACTCAACATGTGGCAGATGACAGCTACTCACTATGGCTTGCTAGGAAGCAGGGTGTGGTAGACATTAGGTGCATATACCTCTGATGGCAAGTGCTCCTCCAGCAGTATCTCTCCTCTCAAGATTTCTGTAACTTTGCAGGTTAGCACCGCCACCTGGGCACCAAGCATTAAAACATGACCTTCTGAAAGACATTTTAGTTTGGGGTGTGAACCTCGCCTTTAATAGCTGAGCCAATCAAAAACCAAATCATTCTGGTCTAAAACAAAACAAACAAACAAAAAACCCCAAAAAAACCCAAAAAAACAAAAACAAAAACAAACAAACAAACAAAAAACCCACCCCCCCAAAAAAAAACAAAAACAAACAAACAAACAAACAAACAAACAAAAACCAAAAAAACCCAAAACCCACAGCCAGACTTGACATAGAGAGTGAGAGAACTTGGAACACTGAGCCCTAAATGGGATATCTCCATAAAACTCCTCCCTCCGAGCTCAGGGAACCCTGTGGAAGAAGACGTAGGGTAGAAAGAGTGTAAGAACCACAAGAGATAGAAGTCATCAAGAAAACAAGACCCTGTCAGTCAACATGAGCAAAGCTCACACACACTCACAGAGACTGGAGCCATACGCATAGGGAATGCACAAATGTATACTAGGTCCTTGGTGCTTATGTTATGACTCCATGTTTTGTGCTTTTATGGTTTCCCCAAGTATACAAACAAGGAGGTCTCTGATTCTCGAGTTTTCTCTGGAGCTCTTTTTCTCAGGTTGATTTGGCTCACCCAACTTCGATATTATAGTTTTTATTTTATCTCATTACATTTTTGTTACATTTTAAAAGTGAATGAATGAATGAATGAATGAATGAATGAATGGAGAAATGAATAAACACTAGCCACTAGGATAAAGGTTAACAACTGGACAGTCACTTAAGCATGCTGGGAGCGAGACAGTTTCTCTAATAGATTGACACTGGGTAGAGCAACAGCTCCCAGACAGGCCTCGTGTTCAGGCATCGTTTCCCATCCTATAAGAAACGCCACACCTTGCTGTGAGCTTGTACTTGGTAACAGTTTCGTGGGATTTTTTGTGGGGACAGTCTTATTTTGTATCTTTTTCCTTTGGGGGGTTTGCTGTTATATTTTTTGTTGTTTCTTTATTGAAAAAACTTAAAAGTTGAATGGGTTGGGTAAAGGCAAAGATCTGGAACGACTTGGAGGAGGGTCAATATGATCAAAATAACTTTAAAGTGTAAAAATATTTTAAACAATAAGAAACAAAAGGGGCATTTTACACTCAATCTGCAGCAACCACTAGTACAACTTTTGTTTTTATTAGCACGTGTGTCCTAAGTTTAGTTTATTCCTTATAGCCTATCATAGTTTAGCACTCCTTAGCCCTTTTCTTAGAAGACCACCCATTAGAAGGAGCAAAGACGTTTCCCCCTGCAGTCGGACATCTATCACCATAAAGGTCGAGCTGTACAGTTTTAGCGGGTACAAGATCTACCCGGGACAGACATGGGCAGCGCTACACCAGGACCGATGGAAAGGTTTTCCAGTTTTTTAAGGCCAGACGTGAGTCATATTCCTTTCCAAAAGGAATCCTCGGTAGATAACCTGGACTGTCCTCTACAAAAGAAAACACAGGAAAGGACAGTCGGAAGAAATTCAAAAGAAAAGAACCCGCCGTGCAGTCACAGCCCAGCGAGCCATCACTGGTGCGTCTCTTGCTGATATAATGGCCAAGAGGACTCAGAAACCAGGAGTCAGGAAAGCTCATTGAGAGCAGGGTATAAGCGGGCCAAGGAAACAAGAAAGGCTAAGCAGGCATCAAAGAAGACAGCAATGGCGGTTGCCAAGGGCCCTACAAAGGCAGCCCCTAAACCATGATTGTGACACCCGTGAAAGTCTCTGCTCCTACAGTTGGTGGGAAACACTAATTTGGTAGATCAGAGTTTAAAATAAAGATCTGTCTTTAACTCAAAAAAAAAAAAAGTAGCAAAGACTCAGCTATCACACAGTTGTGAAGAGGATCGCACTTCACAGGGGATTTAAAAACACTATCAGACTCTCTCATTTGATACATTCAGACTCATTTATATCAACGTTTCCATCTTCTTTTAACATGAGTGGGTGGGTGGTAAATATTGTCATTTAGACGCAATCTAAGATCACCTGAGCAGAGACTCAAGTAGAGATTGTGTAGATCGAAAAGCATGTGAGATTTGTGGGGGATCATTTCCATTAGAAGGAAGACTCTAGCCACTGCCGGTGTCATGGTTTGCTGCACAGGGATGGATCATTATAGAATGGAGAAAGTGAGCCGAGCACCAGCGTTAGGGCATTAATTCCTTGTTCCCTCAAGCTTCTTGCTACTGTGATGAGCTTGTCATGATGGATTATAAGCCTGACGTGAGCCAAACCCTTTCTCACTTAAACTGCATTTGCCAGGTTATTTTAGCACAACGAAAAAGAAATAAAAACAAAATCCTGTGAGAGTTTACATATAAAAAACATAAATGTATGCGTGTGGAATATGAGAAAAATATTTCTGTGTAAATTAGTAGTCAGTTGCAGAGAAGTGTGATAAATACATACTTTGCCGTGTGTGTGTGTGTGTGTGTGTGTGTGTGTGTGTAAGTCAGAGGACAACTTCCATATATCTGTTCTCTCCTTCCACCGAATGTCCAAGGGATAAGACCACAGACCTCAGGCTCGCCCATTATTTTTTAACTTTGCTTTTTTTGGATGAACTCACAACAATTAATATGAATTAAGTGTGAAAGGCAATTTTGGGTCTTGGTTTTCCACGTCCTGTTACAGATGATACAGTTTCATCCCAAATCATTAGATAAACTCTTAGTTTAGTGCTTTAAATGATAATTCCCACTACCACCGGGAATTATTCACAAATACCACCACTATCTCTCTCGGCATGTCTTCCTCGACATTGGCCTTAAAAAAAAATTAAAAACTCCTATCCAAACAATAGACGCTCACTAACACTGCATAAATCTTATTTCTAATATTCAAAGCAGTCTTTCAAGGTTGTACAAACATTATTAGCCTTCACTGGAGAAACGGGCTTTTGTTTTGATTATCATGTGTTCATTACCAAATAGGACAGCTAGAGGGAGCACTCCTGCATTCCATGCAATTCTAAAAAAAAAAAAAAAAACTATATGCTTTACCAAACCCCACAAAAGTTAAAATCACTGTTTTTATCTCCCTCCCCCTTTCCCTCTAAAATAGGGTGATACCACGAGTGTATAATGAACGTGCAATTCTTGACTTAAAAGTTCGGTTATTATTTTGCTTTTATTCCCTTACCCAAGTGGAACAGGTAAAGATCAAACCAAGTTAAATTTAACATTTCCAAAAGAGAAGAGCCAAGTTGTGGATGTGGCCAGCACCTCTGCTTGACTCTTTAAAAGCTGCAGGGCAGTTTCTGGGAGCTTACTGCCTTGCTATGGGAGCACATAGGTTTGCTTAGTAAAATGGAAACTGGAAGGGGATCGGATCACTCAGAAGAACACGGTTCTCATGTGACCAGAGGGCCCATGAACCTTTGTAGAGCTCTGCCAGGCACATGATGTCTTTGGCCAGAGCAGCAGGACCTTGGTGACTCCACCTGCAATGCTCTTTCTTTTCTTCTGACTGCTGTGTGGGAAAATGAGAGGCACATGTGAGGGCAGAGCGTATGAAATGGGATGGGGAAGGAAAACAGCTTATCCCTTTACCGATTGGTTTGCTTATTTTCTCCTTTTCTGTTTCAGACCACCGGCTGTCTGGAATTAACATACTTAGGGCCAAATCCACTTCAACCCAGCCACAGTTCTGGCAAACTGAGCTTTCACTGTGTGGTTTGGTGTGCCTTTGGCCCTCTCTGCCTTCTGGTCAGGTAGTTACTTCTCTCTCACCATGAAATTTGTGGGCAAGGCTCCTAAAGCTTCTCCCAAGTCTTTCCATAGCAAAGAAATCGAAGCGTTATTTGTTTAAAACTCAGAATCCTTGAACACTGGAAAAATGTGTGGAGATTAAGCTCCCTACCCCAGTGCACGCTCCAGAGAATGACAGTTTGGGACATTGGCCAGAGGAGGGCTTTTCACTTAATCCTGAAGAGCCATCGGTGTCACGAATCCCATCCCTGGTATGAACTTTCAACTGTGAGTCTAGAGGTCTTGACCACACACTGGGTCGTCTGTAAACCTGAGGCAGCCTCTGAGGGTGTGGTGCACTCCTTGCAGACTTCTGTGTCCGGGTTAGAAAAACAAAACACAGCTTTCTCAGAATGCTCAGTTATTTTAAAATTTACCTCTGCTTGATGTTAAATTGGCAATATTTTTATTATTATTTTATGCTGCATAATGCCAACCACAGCCAGAACACTAACATGAAGTAACAAAAAGAAAGTAGATTTAAAAAAAGATCAACTACAGGGCAGGGTTAGGGGACCCTTCAGCTTCTACATTATTCTGAGCATCTCAAAGAACTGTGGGTAGTAACCCAATGAGGCAAGCCCACTGGCTTCCACAATGTGGCTGTTGGATGACTGGAACTCACGAAGGTAGGTGTTCCTGTGGTCTTGGGGAGGACCCAACATGCAAGTTAGACACACACAGCCACATAGTTTTATAACTGTATTTTATACTGAAGATTTGAAGCCTGCACTGGGAAGCTCTTAGACGAACCTTTAAAAAATGCAACCACGGCAAAGCTACGAGACCAGAGACAACACCACATCATGCTCTTGAATGCTTTTCCATATCAAAGGAAGGAATACACTTGGGTAGGTGGCCTTCAAGGGGTCTGCCCTTCCTAACTGCATGAAAACCATCCCAAAGTTCCCAGAGCAGTGAAACAAGCAGTTTTCTCGTGCTTCTTATAGATGAACAGTTATTCCAGTGCAGGTCTCCTGTTTTCTGTTGTTTTGTGAGTAGAAAAACTCCAGATCAAGAAAATAGAATGACCACCTGGGTGATGATCTAATATTCTAACTCTAGTGTAGGTTCTGTTTCTGGCCAAGGGACTGTGTAGGAAGAGGCTTCATCTTAAGCTTGCTAAACTGTGGGGTGGAATAATTACTTCTTTATTGAGATGTGGTAGTTTCCCTCTAAGAATTTGTGCCCCTGGGACAGTAGCTTGCAGGGCCACAGGGCTATGTAATTTCTCTCTGTGTTCTGTCTCTATTATAAGCATGCTTTCCTTAATACTTTGGATTTTCCCCTCCAACATTTTGGTCTTCATTTCTCTTGATTTTAGCCTGCATACCTGCCCTATGGCTGCTTGTCCACTATGTGTCCACCTCCCATGCCAACTTACAAGGCATGGGTATCCCATCCCCCATCCCCTCCCCACCCCCCACCCCCCGCCTCAATCTTTGCTGACTATGGCTAAAGTTCATAGCTTGCTTGTCCCAGATTTTGTTTTTCTTCAAACTCTAATAAAGTTGTCTTTGAGTTTCTGTTTGAGTTCATTCCTAAATTCTTTTAGTAATGAGACTAAGAACCCCAAAAGGAACCGTAATTTCTCCTGAATCAGTATTCACTATAGTAATCTGCATATTAGGATGGGGGAACACCTAGTGTCTTATCACTTCCTACTTATTGTGAGTTAAGAAGAGGAGAAAATGTCAGAGAAACATTTGTGAGACACGTGTGTAATATTTAACATATGGATTTAAATGTGTATGACAAACAGTGCTAGGAGCATTACAGAAATTATCTCATGCAATTCTCCCAGGAAATCTGTAGGCTATTATTTTATCCAAAAGACCAAATAACACCTCTTAGAGACTAAGTAATTCATCTAAATTAAGACATCAAGAGAGAAATCAGTCACATGGATCAGCTGTAAATGTTCTTGCCCTGTGAATCTGGTGACCTGAAGACTTGCCCTCAGTGCCCAGAATCCACCTAAATCAGAAAGAACTTACTCCACAAAGTTATATCCAGACATTCACATGCATACCATGACAACTTTGCCCGTATACCATGGCAGCTTCACATGTCCACCACGGCACCTTCACACGTGCACACACTCTCTTATACACAAAGGCACAATAATAATACATATTTTTTAAAAAGAAAAGTAAGATTCAAACTTCAGTACCTTATACTCTGTGAGTGCATTTCTATTATATTCCTTTTTTAACCTGCCATGCTAACCTGTGAGATCTTTGGTATGATTACTTTCAGTCAGTATCTTATATAAATGATAGGGATTGTAAGCCTGTGACCAATTAGCCAGCTTTGGATATCCCTTGCCTTAACTTTCATCTACAAGAGATCTTTGTAGGTGGTAGAGAATGACTATCTCATGTGAAACTTAAGGTCTGAATTGTCATGTGGACTTACTGGAGGGCTTTAAGTCTGTTAGATGCTACAGTTCTGGGGGCAGAGTGCCACTTGCCCTTAAGATCTTGATGCTGTGCTAAGAATATAAGGTCCTGACTGTTCTCTACAAGAACCCCTCATGGTATCTTTGAGCAACTTGAACCCTTGATAGATGAGCTCTTTATCTCATGTTCACTAAACAGTTTGCTTACTGCTTTTCTGAAAAGTGATAAAATCTCCAAATTGATTCAATGCAATCCCCATCAAAATCCCAAGACATTTCTTCATAGAGTTAGAAAGAGCAATTTGCAAATTCATCTGGAATAACAAAAAACCAGGATAGCGAAAACTATCCTCAACAATAAAAGAACTTCTAGGGGAATCACCATCACTGACCTTAAGTTGTATTACAGAGCAATCATGATAAAAATTGTATGGTATTTGTACAAAGACAGGGAGGTATATCAATGGAATAGAACTGAAGACCAGAAATGAACCCACACACCTATGGTCACTTGATCTTTGACAAAGGGGCTAAAACCTTATAGTGGGGGGAAAAAGATAGCATTTTCAACAAGTGGTGCTGGTTCAACTGGTTGTCAGCATGTAGAAGAATGTAAATGGATCTATTCTTATCACCCTGTACAAAGCTCAAGTCCAAGTGGATCAAGAACCTTCACAGAAAACCAGATACACTCAAACTATTAGAAGAAAAAGTGGGGAAGAGCCTCGAACACATGGGTACAGGGGGAAATTTCCTGCACAGAAAGCCATGGCTTATGCTCTAAGATCAAGAAGCGACAAATTAGACCTCATAAAATTGCAGAGCTTCTGTTAGGCAAAGAACACTGTCATTAAGCCAAAATGGCAACCAACAGATTGGGAAAAGATCTTTGCCAATCCTACATCTGATAGAGGGCTAATATCCAATATATAAATTACTCAGGAAGTTAGATTCCAGAGAAATCAAATAACCCTTTTAAAAATGGGGTACAGAGATAAACAAAGAATTTCCAACCGAGGAATACTGAATGGCTGAGAAGCACCTAAAGAAATGTTCAACATCCTTAGTTATCCGGGAAATGAAAATCAAAACAATCTTGAGATTCTACCTCACACCAGTCAGAATGGCTAAGATCAAAACTTAGGTGACAACAGATGCTGGCGAGGATGTGGAGCAAGATGAACACTCCTCCATTGTTGGTGGGATTGGAAGATGGTACAACCATTCTGGAAATCAGTTTGGTTGTTCCTCAGAATATTGGACACAGTACTACTTGAGGACCCAGCTATACCACTCCTGGGCATATGCCCAAAAGATGCTTCAAGATATAATGACACATATGTTCATAGCAGCCTTATTTATAATAGCCAGAAGCTGGAAAGAACCCCGATGTCCCTCAACAGAGGAATGGATACAAAAAGTGTGGTACATTTACACAATGGAGTACTATTTAGCTCCTAAAAACAGTTTCATGAAATTCTTAGGCATATGGATGGAAAATATCATCCTGAGTGAGGTAACCCAAGCATAAAAGAATACACATGGTACATACCATGATACTCACTGGTAAATTGATATTAGTCCAAAAGCTCAAAATACCCAAGATTCAACTCACAGACTACATGACGCTCAAAAAGGTGGAAGACCAAAGTGTGGATGCTTCAGTCCTTCTTAGAAGGGGGAACAAAAATATTCACAGGAGGAAATATGGAGACAAAGTGTGGAGCAGAGACAGAAGGAAATGGCATCCCAAGACTGTCCCACCTGGGGATTCACCACAAAAACAGACACCAAATTCTGACACTATTGCGGATGCCAAGAAGTGCTTGCTGTCAGGAACCTGATATGGATGTCTCTTTAGAGACTCTGCCAGAGCCTGACAAATACAGAGGCAAATGCTCCCAGACAACCATTGAAATGAGAACAGGGTTCCCGATGGAGTTAGAGAAAGGACTGAAGGAGCTGAAGGCATTTGCAGCCCATTGGAAGAACAACGATATCAACCAAGTAGACCCTCCAGAGCTCCCAGGGACTAAACGACCATCCAAAGCATACTCACGGACGGACCATGGCTCCAGCTGCTTATGTAGCAGAGGATGGCCTCCTTGGGTACCAATGGGAGGAGAGGCTCTTAGTCCTCCTAAGGCTCAATGTCTGAGTGTTAGGGGAATGTCAGGGCAGGGAGGCAGGAGGTAATGGGTGGGTGGGGGAATCACCCTCATAGAAGCGGGGGAAGGGGCACGGGATAGTGGGTTTCTGGAGGAGAAACTGGGAAAGGGGATAACATTTGAAACGTAAATTTAAAAAAAATCCAACAAAATAAAAATATTATTGAGGAATTATTATTATTATAATATTATTGAGGTAATAATAATTATTATTGCATGCATATATATATTCATATATATGCATTCCGCAGTTCAACCTGCATTCTGGCTAATGTTACTGGTATGTAAACATTCTGGGCTGACCGTTCAGCACTGAGCGACCGTTTGGTGCTCTTTCCCAGGGAAGACCGCCTCTCCAGCTCCCATTCTGACTCAGCTGCCTATAGTTCTTCGTGTATTGCGGAGGCCTAGTTGGGATTTCCTGCGCTTACATTGGCTTGCCCATCCTTGTGCAGCTCCCATGGTGAGGGTCATGTTGGTGAGGATTCACAGGTGGGGCTTCTGATGTTACTAGGAGACACAAACAAGGTATCGCTTATCAATGCTAACAGTAAGAAGTCAGTGAGATATAGAAAAAGAGGCCAAGATATCCCGCGTAAAGTGGATACGTGCCTTGCTAATGGTGGATTTGGAGACGAAGGCTTCTGTGATTCACTGAAGATATCAATATATATATATATATATCACCAGAAAACAGCAGTCTTCAAGAAACCAAGGACTGCAGTTCTAAAGTCACACAGGTTGTCATTTAATTTTACCAATAGTATCCTGAATATTAGTAACCTTTCCCCCAGAGCCTGGCCCACTCGCACCTGGGTTTTGACTATGTTCAAATGAATGCAAATTCTGAACCAATACAGCTATGGCTTCATCTATAGCAGGGTTCTCAACCTGTGGGTCGTGACCCCTCTGGGGCTTGCAGACCAGGTGTCCCCGTATGTCAGATATTCAATTAAAATTTATAACAGTGGCAAAACTAAGTTACAAAGTAGCCACAAAAAGGTTTTCCGGTTGAAGGTCACCGCAGCATGGGGAAGTGTGTTAAAGGTCTCAGCATTAGGTTGAAGGTCACCACAGCACCGGGAAGTGTATTAAAGGGCTCAGCGTTAGGAAGGTGGAAGAGCTGCCGATCTTCGATCTTCGGAATGGTGAGAGAAAGAAGAAGTGAGGCTTCGAGCTCCATGTTCGTGGTAATTTGCCAGGCATGTAAAAGATATGACTGTAAGCACTCAAGCAGGTTCAGATGCTCGTCTTGGTTGGTTTCCTGAAAGGAAATTCTTTTTCTCTGACTCAGGAGTTCCATATCCTCAGCAAGTGTCCATGAAGCAAGAACATAAAAATTGGTCACTTTTCAAACACAGTAGCATCGAATTGCAGGGCGGTTATTTTCTGGGATTGGACAGCGGTGACAAAGGCCTTTTGTGTGGGTATAGGCTGAATGGCACGCTGAGGACTGTTAGACTGCAGAGGCCTGGTCTTCATTTCTGCCTCCAAAGAGCAATAGCTACAGAAGCCTAAACTGAATCTCGCAGAGCTCCCCCCTTTTAATTTCATCTCTTTCTCTTTTATGGGTGGAGACCAAATCCAAGTCACTGAAGATTCCAGGAAAGCTCTCTACAACTGAGTCAAATGCCCAACTGCTATTTCTTATATCTGTCTGTTGCCTGCAATAATAATAAGTTAGCAGCAAAGGCATAAAAGTTAATTAAATTTCTTTATTTATAAAAGTGAAAATACCACAGTATATAACACTTTAAATAATACAGTGTGAAAAATTAATGACTTGTGAAGGAACTTAAAACTTTCCTCCTCTTCTGCCCATCTCCCTATCTCTCTCCCCTTCTCTCAAACACACACACACACACACACACACACACACACACACACACACACACACAGTCAAAAAAAACCAAACATACACATGCATATGCTATACATTCACAGTACCCTCACATGCCTATGCCATACACAGATACCACATACACCACACACACACACACACACCATACCATATATACAGCACATATATACACACATATGTATATACACATGCAATACACTGAAGAGACAGATAGACAAACAGAATGTGTGTGTGTGTGTGTGTGTGTGTGTGTGTGTGTGTGTGAGAGAGAGAGAGAGAGAGAGAGAGAGAGAGAGAGAGAGAGAGAGGCGGGTTGCAGGTGAGATTTGTATTAGCAGTTGCTAGTCCTGCTGCAACTATGTTGCTGGCTTTCAAGTGTTTCTATTTGGCTCCCTGACTGTTCATCTGCATAAAATGGGGCCTTAGATAGCAAGTGTTTCTTCCTGTTCTCTACTAACCTGTTGGATTTTCTCTAAATAAGTAATAAGTTTTCTCTAATAAGTTTCTACTCAGAGTTGCCCTTCAAAACCCAGTTATTGTCTGCAAACACTTCAGTGTCTTAAGTCTTTAGGGAGGAATTTGAAACCAGCATTCATTATCAGACATGGGCCAGAAAGTTTGAGGATTTTTGAGATTCTGGTATTGTTAAACCTCAGTCAACCAAGTTTCATAAAATGAGAGAGACCTTAAGCTGATGACCTCTAATTTAGAGATGAGGAAGCCTTGTGCTCTGAGATTTAAGGATGGAGTAGTGTCTGGTACACAGATCTGAACCTGGTTTTCTGACTTTGCAAGGTTTTACATTTTTATTACTCCATCACTAAACATGTGGATAGACATGCTGTTTCTTTGTTGATAGGACAGAGAGACAGCGATGCAGAAATGTGAAACAATCCTGTCTTACTAGCCTAGTGCTGTTGTATTTTCCTACCCATCTGAGTAGTAGCCACAGCAAGTCCAGATGTACTCATGGTACCTTCTCCTAGGGATTGTCTTCTCTGACATAGTTGTGGAATTAGTGACCCTGCCTGAGCAGGGGACAAAGAAATCGACAAAGTAAATTTGAACATGGAATCCTGTACAGATTGCAGAACATTTCGTAAGGCCATTTTACTCTCATCTTCTCCAAACTAAGGAATACATTATCCTTCTTTAGATATAATGCTTCTCAATGTACTTAGCCATCCCTAAGATTAAAAAACAATCTCCCTTATATGTTTTAAGAACTCTTTTATTAAGAAGCCAGGCAAATATCTAATAATAGGATGGAACTAGAATTACTTAGTGGAACTAAAATTATTGTGTCATTTAAGGAGTTAAAGATACATGCTAAAATTCCTGTTGATGGTGGAGAATTATTCTGAATCTGAAATAGTCCAAGATACAGGGCACATTTCTTACACCATTAAATCATATGGTGAGGGGGTTGGGTGGGAGGGTGGGGGAGCACCCTCTCTTAGGCAAAGGAGAGGGAGCATGGAGTGAAGAACTCTTGGAGGGGGAGCAGGAAGGGGGAGAAACTTTGGAATGTAAATAAAACAATTTTAAAAAATGCCATTGTGAACTACTTTTCAAACTAAATACCCCAGACAATGCTAAAAGAAAAAAAAAATCTGATTTGACTCACTTCATGAAACAGCCAGGCTCACCTCTGAAGTTTTAAATATAAATCTCGCTTTGGTTTGGTAACCAGCAGTGACTGAAAACACATCTGGGTAAGGGGAGGGCTGGTAGTAGACAAGCAAAAACAGGAACCGCAAGCCTGGAAAGTTGCTTCCCTAGTCATTAGTGCAGAAGCTTTATGGAAGTAAAGACATAGACGTTTCCTTACTCTGCTCACAGTCCTGGTCTGAACACTGTTCCACCGCTGTCTGCTCCTTATATTGCTTGGATTCCTTAGCCATATATGCTCTCCCTGCATCCAGCAGCATACAAAAGCAGGAAGCTTGATATTTCCCAGAGAGGTGGTTACTATGCCACCAAAGGGCTGAACAAATGTGTTTTTGAGTCTCTCCTTGCCTGCTTTGGATCTCACTGAAAAATTTCTCTGTCTTAAAGAAGTGCATATTAAAAAGTTTTAAAGTAGTAAAGTGAATAAAAACAGTAAAAAAATCTAAGAGAAACTTCTGAGAATTATGACATAGGTTAATGAGAGTGTGATAGTCAAATATTGGTTTCAAATTGCCCCTTTAAAATCAATTTATTTTCAAAAAACGTTTTAAAGTAGCTCAAATTTTTGCTTGTTCCACTTCAAATTCACATATTTTCTTTATTCTGCTAATGTGGCTTCACATTTCTTTGAGAGATTTGTTTCTCTGTTTTCCTTTTTTTCCCCTCTTCCCATTCTCTTGGAGTAGTTTCTTTAGGAGACACTTATCCTGCTAGATAGTTTTCCATTAAAATATGTTTAAGACAAAAGTTTTCTCTGTTTAGTTTTAATCCTACAAGTCATCATAATACTCCACTTTTCTTTCTAATTCAGACTTTGTTCTACTTTTCAGGATGCTGGACTGTATTGCTAAGGCATGGTAAAGTGGCTGAAAATTCGTATTTGATTTGGGTGTGGGTTACACATGTGTTCATTTTTAAGAAGTGCTTGATTCATCAAGCTCTGCAGATTGATTTATATAGTTGATGCTATAGGATATTCCAGTGCATTCCAGTCTAAATTAGAAAGTATACTCTTAAATTTCCAAATATTTCGGTAATTATTAAGTTATCTTCTATCTTAGTTTGATTACATTTGCGTTATTTCAGTTCTCTGTTAACTGCTGGATGCTTAACAGAAAATATAGCTTGCTAAGTTTAAAACACAGCTTAAAAGTGTTTTTGGAGGCAGTGTTTGGAAAAGACTGAGTCATGTTTCTCACTATGTAGCCTGTTATAGTTTTCTACCTCAATTGTTGCCCTATTCATTTCTCTTTTAGTTTTAAGGATCTTTGTTTCTAATGATATGCAATAGAATTACTTTTGAAGGATACACTATTTTAGATATTATATTTAGAAGATCAATTATTGGTGTTGGAGCAAGGCCCGTTTATTATGCTTCTCTTCCTTGGGTGTGAGAATCTCTTGCATACATCAAATGTAACTGAGTTGATGGGAATTAAGACTGTAACAGGACACCAGAAGTTCACACAGTGGCTACCTTTGCTAGGTCTATCCTGTGAGGCAGAGAGCAGCAGAGGGTCAGGCTGTGTATCTGTACAGGCACAGTCTGTATATTGTTGGTTGCTGGCAGTGCTGGTCTAGCGGCTGAGGAAGAGAATGGCATGAAGCTAAATGCAGTGGCTCGTACCAGTTCTCTTAGTATTTAGAAGGCAGACACAGGAGGAGATATTTCAGGCCTGTGTTACTGATTTACAGTTCCAGAACAGCTTAGGTTATAAAATGGGACCATTCTAAATAATAGAATAAAATAAAATAAAAAAGGACAGAGAAAGAAACAAAGAAATGAAGGGAGAAAAAGAGAGAATGTTGTACAGACACAGCTTTGATTTTTCCTGAGACACAAACTTATACAATTCATCAGCCCAGGATGTGTTTGCAAAAGACGTGCTTCTCACTGCAATCAGGGGAAAAAAAAGTATCTTCTATTATGAAAGTAACAAATACTTACTTAAAGTTTCTTCTTGTATAAGAATACACGTGTGCCCACAATATGCTACAGAAAGATACACATTATCTTTTAACTGTTTTTTACATTAGTCTAATTCTTTTTTGGTAATTTTACATGAACAGGAAAAATGATGCATCTGAACTGAATTTCACGTTTTTGCTTGTTAACAAATCCCAATGAAATTATATAACAGGGAGAAGGAAGAGGCAAACCCTACTTCTTTAAAAGACCAATAAAGTTGACTAACTTTTGCAAAACTAAGAAAAAAACATTCCTGTCAGAATAGAGAAAGTGAGGGAAGCATCATTGTGGGTTGCAAACCCATGAAAAAGAGGGTTGGAGGATTTTGCACACAGCTTCCTCAGGATGACTGTGAAAACTAAGATGAGTAACAGACAGTGTAGTCTGAAAAGATCCACGTTTATTAGTTAAATTTAACTGCTAAATTAGGAAGTTTACAAAAAACAATAAAAGTAGGATTATTAAATCGATTCTAAGAATTGTTGAAAAACAGCACCATTCACACAGAACTAGAACTATAATAGACACTTTCTCACATGATTAGATAATTAAACAAAAGTTACTGAGGGCATACAAAAGTCTCGTCACTCTGAATATAGATGGAAATTAAGATGTTAGCAGAGAGAACCTGAGAACAAGCAAAGAACATGGTAAGAAGCCATGATGAAGTTAGATTTGCTACACAAATGCAGTCACTGTTAACACCCAAATATATCAACAAAACTCACCATTCTATCTTTAAAATGGAGTGAAAGAATGTATTGTTGACTGGAGAATAAGTATTAGACAGAAATAGATACTCAGTTATGATAAAAATTCACAGTCAACTAGGGAATAAAAACATTTTACCCTGATTGGAATTCTGCCAATACCTCATAGTAAATATTACACTTAATGACTAAGCACTAAAACTTTCCCACAAATCTTAGCAAAGGACTTTTACTAAACCCTGTACTCATGTGAAGCTAGCTAAAATTGAATGAATGAATATATAAGCATGTGTGTGTGTGTGTGTGTGTGTGTGTGTGTGTGTGTGTGTGTAAAGTCACAGAGAAACATGGCAGAAAAGACGTGCAACCATTGCAGCCAAGGTGAGAAGGTACAGCCTGACTTCTCGGCTGGCATTGCCTCATGTATATATATCAGACACACCTTCCATGTTCATAGAGACCAAGCCTTTTATTATTGAGTTGGTTCTGCATGAGGCAAAAGTTGTGTTTATAATGATGAATAAATACATGTAAAATGAATTACAGACAGAATGAATTAATAAAAAATGAATTTCTTTAATGCATAGTAAATCCTTACTTATACACAGCCAGGCTATGAGTGCATGATAGGTTATCTTCTCTGACATCATCAAAGTACTTCATTAAACTACCTGATGACACAAGGTCTCTTAGTTTCCCTGAACATATAGAGATTCATGGATGATTTTATAGGTTTGTATTCAGAGAAGAACAAAAGGGACATATAGAGAATAGAGATCTTGGTAGTTTTCCTACAAGTGATTATGTAACCAATATGCATTTTGATTTAGACAGTGCGAATGGCCTCCTTTCCAGGGTCTTCCTTTCCAGGCCTTCAAACTGTACCCTTCTTAATCTATTCAATGAGAATTCTCACCCAATCAAACACACATCTGATAACTCGGAACGCATGTCTCTGAAGCTTTGATCATGGGGCATGAGATAAAGTTTGCATTGGTAAACAGATTAATGCGTCTTCCATTTAGTTAATGCAGGTATTGCCTGGGGTGACATCTGTAATTGGGAAAATAATTGGAGTATTATTTGGTCATATTCATTCAGAAGATTAAAATAAAGCAGAAAAGGGAAGAACTCTGGAACGGCAGGGGCATGTCTGCATACGTGTTAGAATAAAGAATGTTGGATATTGGGCTTGGGATAATAAGAAAGCATCTTAGGTATTTTGTTGTTGTTAAAAATATTGCATAGCACACCTCAAGGTCCAAACGATTATAAAGTTAATACAAAATTTCATATGGATGTGGGTAGAAGTAAAAGCAGGATGGAGATGCTTGTGCTCCCTGCTTGTCACTCCCATTTAGCTCCCAAATTTACCTGTGAAAAGGTTTATTTTGCTCGCATATGCTTAGGTTTGAATTATTAGAGCACGGAAAACAGGCAAAGAATATTCCATGGAAGTTGGAACTCTTTGCAAAATAGGTGTAACAAAAGCGTCAGTTGTCTTTGCCTGCAGTGGCCAAGAACTGAAAGTCAGCGTTTAGTAAGCATATGTTTAGCTCTGTAAGAACCTGTAGAGTCGTGCAATTTGCATGTGGAAGTGGTCACATCACTTTGCATTTTTTAAGCCTGTGTACACGCGGCTTCCTATTTCTCCACATCACCTCTAGCACTTGGTGGCATAGATGTGCAGGGGTTCCTTGTTCTTCTTCAGTTTGTATTAGTTAATGTCATATGAGGCAAAGTCCCCTTTAAATGCACCACCTGCCATCTGCCTCTCTTCTTTAGTGAGCTGTTAATAAATGCTCCATGATTTTATATAACAGGGTCTATCTTTTAGATGAATTTTGTGCCGGGCATTTTGTTAGCCTCCTGTTAAGTACTATTACTCGATTATGGTTTCTTAAGTACTACTACTTAATTACTGCCGAGGTTTTCATGGATGCTTGGAACAATGATTCTTCATCAGATGAGTATTCTGCAAATATTTTCTTCTGGTCTGAGGCTCTCTCACACTAGTAAGCCATTCCACTGAGAGCATTTCATCTTAACAGGGTGGAAGTAGGTTATGCTAGTTCACTTAAAAAAAAACTAGCTGGTGAAGCAGTGTGCATATAATTTTATTTTGTTGTTAGAGAATTGTACCAATAGCAAGAAACTTAGGCCCCTACCTTGTGGCTGAATCCTTGGGGATTTGGTCCTGGTTTATAGGGATTATTTAACCCCCAGAAACAGAGAAAGAGCTGGGAAATTAGTTTCGCGGCCAGGAACAAACTACCCTAATTCCACGGAGTGCCTCTCTCATAAAGAAATCATACATGACAAGTCTTACTGTATCCTTTTTGTAAGGATTCGCTTTCATACCACTCAGCTGCAGAAATGATGTACTATGCTGAATTGTGTGACATTAAAGAAAATCATATATTCTAATCAAATGGATGTCCTCGGGTTGGCCAACTTCATTTGAAAGCCCTGTAACATGTAAATGCATTCCAGAGCACTGTTTTAAAAGATAGAAACATTCCAGAAGTCTCCTGACAGAGATCGTGTGATGAACCAACTGGTGCAATATATACCAGAGACGTGGAATTATTTGTACAAAACTTCCAGCTTCAAAATTCATGGCAGTAATATAAACTCGTGACCGCCCCGGGCTGCTGGAGGGAACTCTCTGCAGTAGCTACATGACGGATGATGTGGCAGGGTGTGATAACAAGTACAGCTGCCTCTATAAAGATGAAACCATAACAGGCTAAATAATAAATCCCCCTGAAGGGATCTCTTAATGTGACAATCCAGTTTCTGGTTTCCCTACAACGGGATTCTCTCATCTTCTAGTCTCACCCAATGTATTAACTCGACTTTGTACTATTTCTCATCACACTTCTTCAAATGTTGCGAGCGAGATACTCTTAGGTTATATTTTAAAAATAAATCTATGAAATGACATAAATCTCTGGCAAAGAGTACACCTAAGGAAATAATTTTTAAGAACTGTGCCATTAGTAAGGGACTGGACCAACTTTCTTATGTTGTTTTAAAGTCTGACGATTCCCTATGGCTGCTGAGTATTCCAAGATATGAAATGCTTCGAAGCTTTAGAAGTTATCGGTAGAAAATGTCTTCATAAAATTAAATGTTTCATAAACAGATGCTGGGATACTATGTAGACAGTGGAGAACTTTGACTTTTCTTGACAGTGAAAATCTTGGGTTGGCTGTGAAGAAACAATAATTAAATATGCAGGCCAGGTCTTGAATTCTAGTGTACAAACAGGCAAAATGAGCAATGTGAACAAATCTGCTCTCTTAAAGTCTGTTTACACTCAGGACAAACTTACAGTTTAATCCAAAGGAAAAACATTTTCTTCATGTCAAAAATATTCTTGACAAGTTTGAAAATTGAAATGTACATAATGAGTCCTATCTAGCAGTCTCTATACAAAGCAAGTCCATGTTACTTGCTGTACATGTACAAGAAATGAAGAAATGCTAAGAGATCATCGATAAATGGAGACTGGAGTGCTCAGTGAATGTACCAAATAGAAGAGGGTGGTCTGTGATGCGCACCTTAGGTACAGATGTTATCAGGGAGGCAAGATGAGAATAGACTAGCATGACATCTGCATAGATTTCTTTTTTAAAAAAGTATATATGTACTAAGTAGGATAAAATATATTTCATTTGTCCACATATATTTTGAACATTGTCCCGACTTATTTTTTTCTTTATTAACTTGAGTATTCCTTATTTACATTTCAATTGTTATTCCCTTTCCCGGTTTCTGGGCCAACATTCCCCTAACCCTTCCCCCTCCCCTTCTCTATGGCTGTTCCCTTCCCCATCCTCCCCCCTTTACCGCCCTCCCCACAACAATCATGTTCACTGGGGTTCAGTCTTAGCAGGACCCAGGGCTTCCCCTTCCACTGGTGCCCTTACTAGGCTATTCATTGCTACCTATGGGGTCAGAGTCCAGGGTCAGTCCATGTATAGACTTTAGGTAGTGGCTTAGTCCCTGGAAGCTCTGGTTGCTTGACATTGTTGTACTTTTGGGGTCTCGAGCCCCTTCAAGCTCTTCCAGTTCTTTCTCTGATTCCTTCAACGGGGGTCCCGTTCTCAGTTCAGTGGTTTGCTGCTGGCATTCGCCTCTGTATTTGCTGTATTCTGGCTGTGTCTCTCAGGAGCGATCTACATCCGGCTCCTGTCGGCCTGCACGTCTTTGCTTCATCCATCTCATCTAATTGGGTGGCTGTATATGCATGGGCCACATGTGGGGCAGGCTCTGAATGTGTCCCCACATATTTAAGAAAACAGCCCTTTTGGTCTCAAATACATTTAGATGTTAGTCTTGTGCTTCTAATATGAATACATAGCTGTATATTTTAGTTAATTTAGACTTACCAGAATTTCATTTTAGACTATGGTCAATCTGCTTCCAAGGATGATATATAGAAAGCAATGAGAAGATATAAGGCACACAAAAACTTGAAACATATTGAAGAACAATGTTACACCAGGTTATTGTCATCCTTTGTCATCCCTGACATTACCATGTAAGACAAAGGGAAACAAAATGTCATCTAAGGGAGTCAGGGACCTCAGATCTGTGGAATGCGAGCTTCCATATTATTCTTTACTTTTCCCTACCTTTGTCTTCCTCATTCCCATCCTACTCCCCATGGAATTATGGGAATAGAAACTGCCCTTTCATAAACACTAATTTCACCAAGGTCAATTAAGTTAGATACATATTTCTAAAGAACTACTCCATTATAATTAACTACTCAGAAATGGCGTTTGTTTGTTTGTTTTTACACTCCAGATTTTATTCCCCTCCCAGTCCACCCTCCGACTGCTCCACATCCCATACCTCCTCCCTGTCTCCACAAAGATGTCCCCACCCCATTCATTCCCCCCAGACCTCTAAACTCCCTGTGACTTCTAGTCTCTTGAGTGTTAGGTGCAAATCAAACTTAGAAATTACATTTTTAAAAATATTACTTACAGAAAAAGATAACTTAGATTCTTCATACTCACTTGTTAGCCATAACACATTTCTAAACAATGTCAACAACAACATCGTATAAAGTGTAGATTGGTTCTATGTATTTTTACTTAGAGAATCAGATGAATGGTATTCTTTGCTTTATACGCTTGGTTAACTCTGAGATGATCGTATTTGACAATGTCTGAGAATTAGTTTTAGAATCTAGAAAAAATTTAATAGATAACAATAATCAACTGTTTTGTTTGCAAATCATCTCACCTTGATAATAATGGTCAGGAGCTGAAGAGATGGCTCAGTTTTTCAACGCTCCTGCAGAGGATCTGGGTTTGGTTCCTAGCTTCCACACAGTGACTGACAACTATCTGTACCTCCAGTTCCAGAGAATCCAATACCTGCTTCTGGCCTCCATGGGCATTGTACACATGTGGTACACAGACATTTAGACAAAGCATCATGTATATAAAATAAAAAGAGACATCTCAAAAACAATGGTTAAAAGAAAATACTTCTGATACACACTATTTTTTGTGTGGATATTATATTATTCCATTTAAATCAAGACGGTATTCTTCATCTCAAAAAGTATTTTAGAGCCAATTAAAAAACTAACCTGTTGGGGCTGGGGATTTAGCTCAGTGGTAGAGCGCTTACCTAGGAAGCGCAAGGCCCTGGGTTCGGTCCCCAGCTCCGAAAAAAAGAACCAAAAAAAAAAAAAAACTAACCTGTTTCAGAAGGGTATCTATTAGCATCAGTGACATGTTAATACATACGTGTTTATTGTTGCCAGGGTGGTGGTGCCACATGCCTTTAATCTGAGCAGTCAGGGAGCAGAGGCTGGTGCATCTCTGTGAATTTGAGGCCAGCCTGTTTTACAGAGTGAGTTCTAGGATAGGCAGAGATATACAGAGAAACCGTGTCTTGAAAAACCAAACATGGGGTTGGGGATTTAGCTCAGTGGTAGAGCGCTTGCCTAGGAAGCGCAAGGCCCTGGGTTCGGTCCCCAGCTCCAAAAAAAAAAAAAAAAAAAAAAAAAAGAAAAACCAAACACCAAACAAAACCAAAACAATAAAGAATTATTGAGTGCATTTGCTAATTTATTACAAGGAGAACAATAAGCTAGCAGATTTTTTCCTTATATGATAAATAACATGAATTACAGCTATATTAATATAAAATTAAGACAGTTCTTTTATTACTCTATATAGTTCTTTTATTATTCTAAATAGCTTATTATTCTATACAGCTAATATGGTATTGGATCATCATCAAATTTTACAGATACGCTAAGCTATTTAAAATAGGGCGTGGCTTACCTGTTGTATCTTACGTTTGAGTAGAGAAACAGATAAAAGTTTACCTCTCAACTGTTGTCTTTCCCTTGGGTGAGGTGGATTAAGTGTTAGTAAACAATACTAGTGATGTTATATGTTTTAGACCCACAATAATAACTGATATAAGGCTTCGTCTTTCTAACAAACTGAATATGATTACAAGGTAGAAGTAGATACCCCTTTTATTTGTGAAGCCTGGTTTCAGCATTCTCAGTTTTACTTTAGTTGTTTTCATGTTTGAGAACGCTGGCTTGGTTTTATGCTAGATTTACACGTAATTAGAATATAAAAAAATAAACGTAAAAATCCACAGTAAATGCTGCCTCCTGAAATCTCAGAGTAAAAGAAAGCAGCCTTGAAACACCGCTGGCCTAAAAGGAGAAAGGGTGAAGTCATTTTACAGGGAAGCCCTAAGGAGCGAGGATAAGGTGTGGGAAGGGAAGCAGCACTCTTAATCTCCAGCCCCGCATTCCAGCAGACTCGCACTTTCTCTTGGGGTTACAGGGAAAAGCACCAGGTCATCATCTGCTGCTCCAGAGGCCTTTATTGCATTATTCTCCCTCTTTTGTTTTTTTGTAATTGAAATAAAAGACATTTTTACCAAGGACAACTCTGCTTATAATTAACCCGAGGGACTTATATTTTTCAACTCCTGGGATAAAGTCATTACATTGTTAAAACCTGCAGCCAAATGATCACAGAAACAGAAAAGCTGGAATAAGTTCTCATCTGGCCAAGCTGAATGTAAAGTCAATGCTTGCCTTCTCTTGGGGCAAGGAGATGCACCATTGCCATGACCCAAGGTCTCCTCTTTTATTTGAATTTCTCTAGGCAATTCTGTTCATGATCCATGTGTGTACTACAGACAGAGGAGCTAGGACCCCAGGGCTGATGTTTATTAACATAAAGTCTATAAAAGCCAAAATGTGCACCATGGTTCTTTCTTTTTTTTTCTTTCCTTTTCTTTTTTTTTTAATATTGTAGATAACATTTGCAATGAGTTGGAAGTGACATTTTTCTTTGAAATGATGTTATATTTCTTTCTAAAATTATCTTCTCTTATTCTGGCTTGGTTACATCATGTCTTCAGGCACCAGTAAAATGGGACTTATTAAAATTTAGAATAAAGTAATGAGATAGGACTTCAAACTTAAAGAATGTACTAAAAATACTGCTGGTCTAAGCCAAATACTTTTAAAGGACCTCAAAGGTTTGTAATACCAGATGAAGAATTAAGTGCACTGATGCACAGACAACAATGTTAGCATGCTGTACATCACAAGCAAACATGAATGACCCGTCTGCCTACTTTTGTGAGCAAAGTGTCATTGGAACACTTTTTTTTGCATATTGTCCATGGCTACCTCCTTGCTTACAAAAGCCAAGTTAAGAAGTCATTGCACACGTCACATGGTATCTGAATTTTATTGCTGCTTCCCAGAAAATTTTGCTGTCTCCTATCTTAGAGGAAATGTTCCCACTCAGATTAACCCTCAGACCAACTTTTCTGCCTGACCACCTGCTGATTCACTTTAACTCAGGTCAGGAATGACTATTGCTTAATGCCAGAGACCCCTCCAAATGAAGAACAGTCTTTCCTGGAATGAAAATAGCACCCTTGCGGGGGGGCTCTTCCTGCTGTCAGGATGAAGTTCATATTAACATGGTGGAAAGCAAAGATGAGAGCAAACTATAAAAAGAGCAAGCAACAGAAGATGTGTGTGTGTGTGTGTGTGTGTGTGTGTGTGTGTATGTGTATGTGTGTGTGTGCATGAATATTGCAATTTTGAGGTGATTAAAGCCATGGGAAGACCAAAGTATATTTTAATTTAATATATGTTTAATACTTATTTTCTGTGATATATAGTATGCATTAGAAAAGTACAGAAATCTTATGTATGAATGTACGAATGAATACATCATATAATCACAATTTATATATCCATATAGATTATTGGAATATCACAGAGACCTCTAATATTTCCATTCTGCTATTGACAAACTTTCAGAGGCAAACACTACTTTGATTTGTGTCATATATATGGCGCCTATCAATCCTAATCTCCCAGAACTCATGGTGGTCTCTAGTACGCTCCTGTTATGTATCAGGGCTGCTTGGTGCATGCAGTCTATTATATACATCATAATTGATTACATATCAATGTTGATATTTAGAACACAGCAAGGAAACTTCCTTGTGTTATCAAAGATGATTGACTTAGAAACTCAAAACTGATTAAAGTCTGCACTTTAATTGAATAAGTGTCTGTTCAGTACTCAGAGACAAAGGAGACACCACTCTCTCTTTAGTGTGCAAGGATCATTGTGGGAGAAGGGTGGAAAGATTCTACAGCTAGAGGTCATAGAGGACCAAGGTGAAACATCTGCATACGAGAAGACTGCTGCTCTCATGAACTCACAGATGCTGTATTGCCTGAACAAGACCTGTATGAAATCAAGCTAGTCAGCATTTTACCGTGGAGATGAAAAGAGCCCACAATGCAGCCCCACACCTAGCTGAGCATGAATTGATAGTGGATGGCTTCTGACTGGGTGAGACTTTGTTATCTTTAAGGACGTGGTCCCTGGTAGGTCAACCACATTCTAGCATAAACTAAATTTTTTTAAAACACAAAAAGAAGTATACACAATTGGGAAGGGGAGAGATGTGTCTCTGGGAAGCCTTAAAGATAGTGGTCAAAATATATTGCATGCACTATGTATTTCTCAAAGAATATTTGACAGAATTTAAAACCTGTTTCACCAGATGGAATTGGTACCTGATACCATTAATAGCGTCAATAATCTGTGACTGCATATGTCATAAGTCTTAGGACCATTATTCTGCTAAATGGACATAGCATTCAACCTAGTCCTGAAGACTAATTGTTACACTCACAGGTCAAAGACTCTCTCAACCCTCATCAGAGAAGTTACTTCTTGCAGGAGATGGTGGTTAACCAAGTGCCCACAACTAGTTAACACATGGAGAATAAGAGACTTCAGTGTTCTCAGCCCTGAATAGAATGTCTATACTTCCCTTCCCTTCAAAGATCAATGGTCTTCCTAGAAACGGGCAATGTTTTTTAGCAGCTAAAGCTGGTGGAAGGCCCCCAGGAAACAGTGTTTTCTAGACATAACAAGACAGATGTATAAGTTAACTCACAAGGACTGTGATAGAATACATATGATCTGCAAGAGATGATGCAAAACAAAAATCCCAACATGGGATGGGGAAATGTGTGCACATAGTCTCAGCCCTAGTTGAGAAGCTATTGGCACTTGATAGTGTCTGGGAAAGGTAGAGTCAATTTTCCTTAATGGTGTGACTTCTGGATATCAATCACATTCGAGGGTAGGCCCACACTCAACACAGACTACACTCAATGGGTTTTGAGAGAGAAAGAGAGACATGGAGACCAAGAAACACAGAGAGAGACACAAAGAACACAAAGTTGCATGGGTAAGGAGGTAGGAGTCCATCTTGGAGGAGTTTGGTGTGTGTGGGGCCGAACATGATCAAATTACATTGTATCACATTCTCAAAGAATTAACAAAGCCATTACAAGGAAATTCTTTCATAGTAGGTTATGGTCATGTATAAAGATATCATAATGAAATCTAGTATATAATCAATATATTTTATTTTTAATTGTATTTATGTTACAGATTTTGTAATATTTAATAAAACTCATTCTATAAAACATAATATAAACATAATTTTATACAAAATAACTTTATTATATTTTATATACTATATTTATTTTATATATACCTGTATAATTAATATAATCCAATAAAATTACAGCTTGTAAAAATGGGAAAAAAGGAAATCTTGACTCTGTGTTGGGCTTTATTTTCATACATAAACATGGTTCATGTGCTCTGAAGGAAGCCATTTCACAAGCAATCACAAGAATAAGATAACTGAATGAGAAACACAGCACACACAGTTTAATGAACTTGGATAAACCATTCAGTCCTCATGAAGGCTTCAGAGATAGTACTCCTGATTGACAGATTGGATTCACATTTGAAGACACTCTGAGCCAGAGTCATTCAGATTCTTCCAGATTTGCCATCCTCTTACATTGCCTAAGACCATAGAGTGCTATTGTTAGGACCTAACCTACATTGTGGAATCATAAAACAGTGTATATCACCATATATCTGCTTTGCCTAAACTTAAAAATCATATAAAGAACAGTTTTCGATGTAGGGTAAAGTTAAGGGAGGTACAGAGGTTCTCCTGTACCAGGATCTGAAGACCCTGGTCTATTATCAACACTGTCCCTTCAGAGAAAGAAGTATTGTTTATGACTAATAATGCTACATCATAAACCCTTTGTCTATAGTTCACATTTGGATTGAATCTTGCTCGAACGCAGTCCTTGAAAATCATAAAATGTGTCTACTATAGCACATCACACAGAGTACATTTATTGCTTAGAAATCCTGTGATTTATTTATTCAATTCTGTCCCCCATGCCCTAACTAACCATTGCTCTAATTCTTTCAAATGTTTTACTGTCCAAAATACTATGCAGTTGGATTCAAACAGATATGCAGACTTTTCAACCTTCTTTTACATAATTGGGATTCCTCCATGTGTTTTTATTGCTTAATAGCTCACAGGATTTACACACGGAATACTTTTTTATTTATTGGATGTTAATACAGTTTATCTGCCCATTTACTAACTAAAATATATTATCATTACTTCTGAGCCTTGGTGATTAAGATTAAAGTTATTGAAAACCTTTGTGCGCATATTTTAGTATAAACTTCCATTTTCAGTTTTTCTGGATAAATACCAAGAGATAGGATGGCAGGAATACATGATTAGAGTACGATCATTTGTATAGGGAATTGGAGGCTGATCTTAAAGCATAAGCAAAAATTCAGCCCTAAACATGGGAAAGATGTGCAAGAGTTGAAATTGCAAAATTCCTGGGTGAAAAGAAGTTGGACATTGATCTTGAGAATGATTTATTAAATATGACACAAAAAGTCCAAGAAAAAATGTTTTAAAATCCATAAGCAAAGAGTTAGGATTACAAGCTAAGAGGCCTCTGTACTACGAAGAGAAGAACATCAACAAACCAGGGCAGAACCTACAGAATGGGGAAAAATATGGCGTGGCATGTATTTGGCAAGAGGTTAAGATAAGTAGGTGGAGGAGAGGCTCTAGAGAGAGCGTACATGGCAAAGTGTTCACTGCACAAGTGTGAGGATGTGTAGTCAATATCTAGCACTCAGACAAAAGCTAGACTTCTCTTATAAACAAAGCTATGGTGGGCAGAGGGGAACCAGATGGTCTCTGGGGCTTAAAGCCGAATAATCTAGTCAATTCTTGAACTCCAGGTTTCAGCGAGAGATATTACTTTTAAAAATAAGATGAAAAGTCACTGGGGTGACATCCAATCCAGTTTCTTGCCTACACTCACATGGGCATACACATGTGCACACATATGTACACACATACATGTCACATACAAAAATATAAAAAATATATGTAATGAAGTCATATAAATGAGAAAAATACATTATTTTAGGGATGGGCAAAAGAGCTGTATAGACCTTTCTCAGAAGGAAGCATTCAGTGATTGATGGTCTAGGGAGAGGTGTTCAATGTTTAGCATGTACACCAGGAGAGTTCACAATCACAGGTAGTGAAACTATCTCACCCTGCTAGGGTGGTTCTTAATTTAGAGATGCAATAGTGAGATTTAACGTGAAAGAAGGAAAATTACTCTTCATGATTTCATGATGTAATGCTATAGAAAATACTCTAAACATTCCTTAGAACATTGAAAGCATAATTATGTCCATATCAGTCAGCAGTCTCTAGCTAGACAAAATCAAACAAAACAAGACTCAGCTCTCAAGGAAATGCTTTTCCCTCTACATTTACTGCAGCACCATTCACAGTCAAGATACTGAAAATGCCTACCTGCCCATGAGGAGATGAATAGGTTACCAAATGTGGCATAAACAATGGGGTGTTACTCAGCATTAAACATTAGAGAATCTTTTTTTTTACAACAATATGATCAAAACTTGGATGCATACTGCTAATAAAGAAATTAAGACATGGACACACAACTGTCAAGACTGTGACATCATTTGTATGTGGAACCTAAAATAACCCAATTCATTAAGTAGAGAGCAAATTTTGATTGTCTTGAGATTTTTGAAGCAATGAGGAGGCGTGGGTTATAGAATATAAATGTTACCCACGTTATCTAAGATGTTATCAGTTATCCAAGATAACTTGTTCTGGTGATCTAAAGTAGGTAATAACATGGAGCTAGGTAGTAACATAAACGCTCCATACATTCAATCCCTTCCTGATTGTATATTTAATGCAGCTTTCTTGAAAACGACATTATTTTGTAGTTCTTTGTGAAATGATTTTGTTGGTTTTGGAGACAGATTCTCTTTCTGTAGTGCAAGCTTACCTGTTGTAGGGCGTGTGTTGGGGGTAGCATTACCTTTACAAGCACCTTTATTATTTCTGTCCAGAGTTATCTGTTTTTGTGCACTGATGTTTCCCTCTCTGTTCTTTGAGGGCATCTCATTCGGAGTGAATTTGGGCTCATTTGCCCAGATCTCTGTGAGTTGAGTCCTAAACTTACCCAGAACAGGGGTGGGATCACATACTGAGTTGTGCGATCATTAAGGGTGGTTCCCAGCATCCCACAGGATTCTTTCCCAAAGCAGAAACTCACTGAAAGTGTATTTATCATCTACCATTTCTGGTCACATGAAAGTATTTCCATGGTTCCTGAGGAGCTTTTTATGGCTCCCAGCAGCAAGTAGGTGGAATCTACTCGGGAGTTGTGAAATTCCTTAGCTATGTAATCGGTAAACAGTTAGTGAGCCTTGCTGTTTTGAGAAAACGAAAACAAAAGGAGTCCATGTGCACTTTAATAAGAGAGTAGCACCCAGAAGTAGTTACACAGTTGGTCTGTGTACAAAACCAGTCACCCGCCTTTCCAGGCACCATCAGCTCGACCTGTGCTACCCACATGGTAAAATCTTTGTTTCAGTCGGTCAAGTGTTCTGATAATTTATAAAAAAGTAGAATTCATTTTTTTATTGGTAGCTCTGGAAGGTAGCAAGACAGATAAAATACCGCTGGTTTCTATCTGAGGAGATCTGCTTGCTTCCAAGGCCATCTTACATCGATCGCTCCTCTGTAGCTGGGAGCGCTGAGCTTTCACGGGCAGAAGGTAGAATAAACTATCTGCTTTTGTAAAAATCAAATTTTCCTTTATGTGGGGAAGAGACTTAAGTCTCCCTTTCTTGACACTTTCAATCCAGTGACAACTGGGTTTTAAAGTGAACACATTCAAACTGTAAAATATATCAACCTCACTATTGCAGGTTGTGTTTTTAGAAAGCAGATGTTGGTTACCAGGGACACTCATGCCGATGGCAGAAATAGGCTCTTCATCCAAGAATGCTCGATGTTTCCACAATGTCGTACTCAGGTCTGTGAATACCGAGCAGTTGGTCCTCAGAACAGTGAATCTGAGATTGGAAAGATTGTTAACAGTTCTCATTGGTGATTTTTAAAGCTTTTTTTTTTTTCCGGAGCTGGGGACCGAACCCAGGGCCTTGTGCTCGCTAGGCAAGCGCTCTACCACTGAGCTAAATCCCCAACCCCTTAAAGCTTTTTGTATGCTCTCTTATATGGCTATTTTGCCTGTATGTATGTTCATGCACCCTACACGTGCTGGGTCTTCAGAGCATTGGGTCCCCTTGGACTGTAATTAAGGGTGGTTTATAAACTGCCACGTAAGCAGTGGGACATGAATCTTAGTTCTGGAGCCAACTCCACAGTCCCAGGTCTTTGTGCTTAATATAGATGAGGAATGACTCCTTAGAATCAGACAGAGAATGAAAATCAGTTGGGTATTGAAGTTCAAAGGAGAAGAGGGCACTTCTCACTCTTGAAAAGCTGGTATAAAACATTTCTAAAATATTACATGCACTTTATTATCGAGACAAGTGCACTGTTGTCATCTATACCTAAGTCCACACCCTCACTTTGCTGTCCTTGGAAAAAGGCATATTTCAAAGAATTGGGCAAAGTAGAGTTGGGTCTGACCAGCTTAGGTTTTTACAAGCAATGTTTTGTGGTAACGCATTCCTGCCAATTCACTAATGTACTGTCTATGGTTTATTTTTCTCCATAAGGGTACAGTTGAGTAACTGCAACAAAGAACACATGGCCAGCCCGATCTGAAATATCTACTAACTGGTTCTTCATGGAAAATGTTGGCAGGCTTCTGGTCTCACGTGCTCTAATATTACAGTACTCTGCCATTAAGACTGATCTTGAATATACTGTCGATAATGATCTATATTTTTATTGTTTTTTTTAAAAGAAAACCATGCTGTCTTCACATTGGAGATATGTCATCTTTGATTATTAATAACACTCTACTTCCTGATTATATTATGCTCATACTGTAAGGAATGGTTTTCCTTTAGCTACTTCTAATCTATTTCTTTTCATCATCATTATCACGATAAGGCAAAATGAAAGCAGTGGGCAACTGTTTCGCATAAGTCTAGATGAATGTGCTTAGTGAGTGTGGTTTCACGTAGTAATTAATGGTTATATGCCACCCTGGATGAAAATACACTGTGGTATTCCACAAATGGTTTATATTTTTTGCCGTTCTTTTCGGCATTTTTATCAGAGATTTGAGTAGAAAGAGAGGGCATGTTTACTCTATTTGTGCTGTGGAACCAAGAGTTACTAGACTGGATGACAGAAATGGGGCTCATGACGGTTCTAACAGTTTGAAAGGTGGGCCAAGACTAACAAAGTGAAATGTAACAGAGCTAAATATAAAGTTCTATGTTTGGGTTAGACAAATTGAGCCACGAATATACAAATACAGCAGGGAGAACACATGGTCCAGTAGAATGAAAACGTGGCCCCATTTTAGGGTTAGCTACAAGCTCAATTATGAGCCAGTCTTTTGATGTGTATATGAGGCCTGCTTATAGAATCTTGGCACATGTTTTCATATAATTCTGCATCCTAGCCATATGAAGGCGGCTGGCTGTATTGTTTGCTGAATTGGTCATGAGCCATATGGAATGATGTATTTAGTTTAGGGAGCCACATTCCAATGTGGACCTTGAGAAAGCAATGGGTGTTTGGCTCCCACTGTACATGTCAGATACCTGTCCTCTTAGACCCTTGAAGCTAAAGTGCGGCAAAAAGAAAGGGTTTAATTAGGAGCACCTGCAATGGAAGCCAGACATGCAAATCAGCAGGGAGCAGTTAAAGTTCCTTCTCAGGAGAATAAAATCGGGGCTGCAAATCCAACTTTGTGAAGTGCCGCAGGGAAGTCATGTATGCAGTGATGTGGGTAGCAAAGGCCATGGTGCCTGTGGAGAAGTCCCCAAGATGAGTTCTGTGTATGGTTTCAGAGGTGAATCCTGGCTTAAGATGTACTGAGGAACAATAATTCAGAGCACAACTAGGGGCCTCACGTCTAAGCTTCTCTATCCAGTTTTAGTTCCAGGCTTACTGTTTTCAGCCTCTGTGTACATTGAGAGGGTCCATGGGAAAATTATCAAGCTAAAGCCAAAGGAAAAATAATAAACATGGGTGAGGGACAAGAAATGGATAGAATACACCTGCAACAAAGTGATTAGTGCCGAATCCTTGATACACAAAGCCCTCATTTTCTCTGAATTTCAAGCAGTTTACTAAGAAAACTGTTCTCTTCTCCTCTCTCTCTCTCTCTCTCTCTCTCTCTCTCTCTCTCTCTCACACACACACACACACACACACACACACACACACACACACACACACAACCCTCACATGCATAGAGAGCCTGCACAATTGGACCTAAAACCACATAATGTTAAACAGTGCTGGCTATGCTATTGGTACCAACAGCAATGTATCCTCACTGATGAAACTGCTGTAGGAGTTTGAATATTTCTCATCTTATTCAGGAATAGCATTTCTGCTTTGATCATTATTCTGATCTGTTCCCTGAAGTCCCTCACTGTCATTCTTTTTTCCTTTTAACACTGCTTTCCAGAAAGTGTGATGTATTTAAAAAGAAGCCTAGGATGTAGAGTCAGGCTGGGACAGATTTCAAGTCCCCAGTTGTCATAACTCATTCCTATTTCTATTCCTACCTGGCCTTGGTCCACTCACAAAAATCTATTTTATGTGTCCTTCCCAGGGGGAATCCATGTATTTCCCTTAAAGCCTTGTTAATTAGCCTCTTTGGATCTGTGGATGGTATGATGATTATCATTTACTTGACAGCTAATTTGTATTTATAAGTGAATATATACCATGTTTGCATTTCTGAGTCTGGTTTACCTAACTCATGAGGTTTTTTTCCCTAGTTCCATCCATTTGCCTGCAAATTTCATGATTGTTTTTAACAGCTTAATAATACTCCATTGTGTAAATGTACCACATTTTCTTAACCATTCTTCAGTTGAGGGACATCTAGGTTATTTCAGGTTTCTGGCTGTTATGAATAAAACTGCTTTAAACATAGTTGAGCACATGTCTTTGTGGTAGGGTGGGGCATTCTATGGGTGTATGTCCAAGAGTGGTATATCTGGGTCTTGAGGTAGATCTATTCCCAGTCTTCTGAGGAACCACTATATTGATTCCATAGTGTATGTACAAGTTTGGGCTCCTACCAGCAATAGAAGAGTGTCCATCCTTGCTAACGTAAGCTGTCACTTGTATTAACTGATCTTAGCCATTCTGACAGCTGTAAGATAGAACCTCAAAGTAGCTTTGATTTGCATTTTTCTGATGGCTAAGCATGTTGAACGTTTCTTTAAGTGGTCCTTGGCTGTTTGAGACTCATCTATTGTTAATTTTATTCACATCTGTATCCCATTTTTAAAATCAGATTATTTGATTTGCCGATACCTAGTTTCTTGAGTTCTTTATGCATTTTGGATATTCTATCAGAGATGTCGAGTTGATGAAAATATTTTCCCATTTTATAGGCTGCCACTTTTTTCCTATTGGTAGTGTCTTTTACATTATACAAACTTTTCAGTCTTATGAGGTCCCATTTATTAATTTATCAATCTTAGAGCCTGCACTACCTGTGTTATATTCAGGAAGTTGTCTCCTGTGCCAATACCTTCAAGGATAATTCCCACTTGATCTTCTGTCAGATTCAATGTGCCTGGTTTTATGTTGAGATCATTGATCCACTTGGACTTGCATTTTGTGCAAAGTGATAAACAGTGGATCTATTTGTATTCTTCTACATGTAGAAATCCAGTTAGACCAGATCCATTGTGTCTTCTTGGTTCTTTATCAATAACTGGGTGTCGTTAGGTGTATGTTGATTTATATTTGGGTCTTTCATTCAATTCCATTGATCTATGGTTCTCTTTTTATGCCAATACCACTCAGTCTTTATTACTATAGATCTGTAGTATAGCTTGAAGTCAGGGATGTGATACCTCTGGAAATTCTTTTATTGTTCAAGATGTTTTAGCTATCCTGGGTTTTGTTTGTTTGTTGTTTTTTTTTCCATATGAAGTTAGGAACTGTCCTTTCAAGGTCTGTGAAGAATTGTGTTGGAATTTTGATGGGATTGTGTTGACTCTGTGGATTGATGGTAGAATGGCCATTTTTACTATGTTAATACTACTGTTTCATGAGCATGGGGGATCTTTCTATCTTCTGAAATCTTCAATTATTCTTTTCAAACACTGTTTTGCTTTAAATTATGCACTTGTTTGAATAGAGTTACCTAAGGTACCTTATATTATTCAAGGCTAAATCATAGGTGTTTACTAATTTCTTTCTCAGTCTGTCATAGAAGGGCTACTGATTTTTTCTTGAGTTAATCTTGCATCCAATCACTTATTTTACATTTAATTTTATTTTAATTTCATTAAATTATTTGTTTTTTCTTTACATCCAACAGGTCCTTTATTTAGTGTTTTTATGGAATTCCTGAGTTTTTGAACAAAGGTGGGTCTATGTGTCTATATCTGCTTTTCTGCTGTTTTTGTTTGCTCTTTTCCTTCTATTTGTTTTATCTATTTCAATGTGATAGTTTTGTTTTATTTTACTTTTATTTTTATATTACCCATTAGATACCCATTTTTGTTTCTAGTTAGAGAGAAAAAGAGAGGGTTTTGATTGGAGGCAGGGTGGGAGGAACTGAGAGACTTAGAGGGAGGAAAAGGTGTAATCAGGATATTCTGTCTGGGGGGAAAATTATTTTCATTAAAAGAAAAGAGACAAAGTAAAATAAAAACAAAACAAAAAATGTATGGAGGCTGACAGTTGTGGCTCAGAAGTAAAGTGCTTGCCCAGCATATTCAAAGTTCTAGCATTCATTGTCACATGCAAACATTTTATATAAATGACATTGAAATTTTGCTGTAATTTATGTTGTTCCAGCTATTTGTATTCTATTGGCAATAGGTTCTAATCTAGTAAGCATTCATGCCCAAGTACATTGGTATACTTCTGAAGGATGTAATTGCAGCATAAATCTATGGCTACGGTATTAGTTCAAAGGATATATGTATTTGAATTTTTTTAGTGAATATTACCTAAATATTCTTCAAATTTTGAGACAGTAAACAGTGTTACTATGTGGAGAGTTGGTTTTGCTTCTATTTTACTAAGGAGTTACAGGTATGTTTAAGTTGCTCATCTGACCTTGACTTAACTTTGGTGGATATTATATTTCAATGAAATTGTTGTCTTTTAGGTTTTCTGATTTAGTGGAGTATAGATTTTTAAAGTATGTCCTTATAATTCTCTGAATTCCTTCAGTGTCTGTTGATATGTCTTTCTTTTCCTCTCTAATTTCATTAATTTTGATTATTTCTCTCTCCACCTTTTAGTAAATGTGGATAAGGTCTTGTTGATCTCATTATCTGGAAGACCCAAGTCTTTGTTTCATTTCTGTGTTGTATTGTTTTCTTCTTTGTTTTTGTTTTATTGATCTCAACCAGACTTTGATTACTTCTTGCTATCTATCTACTCCTTTTGATTCTTCTTTTTCCCTAGAGAATTCAGGTGATCTAATAAGAGTTATATCCAGGCAATTTTTTTTAATGGAGACACTAAGTGCTATAAAGTTGCCTATTAGAAGTGCCTTCACTGAGACCCATAAATTTGGGTATTTGTCTTTCATAATTTCTGTCTTGACCATTCTCTCTTTTCTCAGACCCAATCCTTGGTGTCACCCTCAAGCTGCAACAGAACACCAGCTATAGCTTTTCTCTCCTAACCTCCAAAACTAGCAAGCATTTCCCTTGAACATTCTAGATGACTAGGCCAGTAAGATACACAACACACAGCCAACACATTCTCTGTAAATCCAGAGAAGAAACAGAAACCAAGGAACAAAATGCCCACAAAACAGAGACAACTCCAGAAATCAGCACTTAGACCTATAATCACCCTAAACCTTGATGCCCAGATGCCAGCCTAAGAACACAATAAAAGCATTGTTTCCACTAGAGCTCAGCCATCCCACCACAGCAGGCCCTAAGTATTCCAACATAGCTGAAGCACAAGAAAAAGACCTTAAAACCAACTGTATAGAGATGATAGAGGTCCTTAGTGAGGAAATGAATAAATCCTTTACAAAATCCAGGAAAGCACAGCAAATCAACTGGAGGAAATGAATAGATCTGTCAAAGACGAACAGGAAAACACAAAGGAACAATTGGAGGAAATGAATAAATGCCTTAAAGCAAGCAAGCAAGCAAACAAACAAAAACCCAAACAGCTGTGCAGGGCAGTTGTGGCACACACCTTTAATCCCATCACTCTGGAGGCAGCTAGATTTCTGTGAGTATGAGATCAGCTTGTTCTACAGAATGAGCTCTAGGACAGCCAAGGCTGTACAGAGAAACCCTTTCTTGAACAGAAGAAACAAACCACAAAACAACAACAATAATAACAACAAAAGAAATCCACAAAAACAGTTGAAGGAAATGTGTAAAGCTCTTTTAAGACTTGAAAATGAAAATAGAAAGAAAAAAAACCTGAGAGAATTCTGGAAACCGAAAACTTAGGAAGGCAAGCTTCGTCAACAGAATACAAGACATGGAAGAGAGAATCTTGACATTGAAGATAATGTTAAAAGAAATGGATACATCACTTAAAGAAAATGTTAACTCTAAAAACTTTTCAACACAAAACATCCAGGAAATCTGGGACAGTATGAAAAGATAAAAACATATGAAAATAGGAATAGAGAAGGAGAGAAAACCCAGCTCAAAGGCCCAGAAAATATGTTCAACAAAATCAAAAAAGAAAAATTTCCTAACCTAAAGAAAAATATGACTATAAAGGAACAAGAAGCTTACAGAACACCAAATAGGTTGGACCAGAAAAGAAAGTCAACTCATCATATAATAATCAAAATGGTAAACATACAAAACAAAGAAAGAATAATAAGTAAAACCTGCAAGGGAAAAAGACCAAGTAACACATAAAGGCAGACCTATTAGAATTATATGTGATTTTGGAATGAAGATTCTAAAACACAGAAAGGCATGGACTCTCCTCTGTAACCTACCATATACACGAACAAACAAAACCACAAAAACCATATGATCATTTCATTAGATGTAGAAAAGGACGTTGACAAACTCCAACACTGTTTCATAATAGAAGTCCTGGAGGTATTAGGGATACAAGAGACATACATCAAAACAAAAAAGCCAATTTACGTTAACTCTATAACCCACATCAAATTAAATGAAGAGAAACTAATATATCTTACTAAAATAAGAAACAAGACGGGCTGCCCACTATCTCCTTATTTGTTCAATTCCTGAAAGTTTTAGCTAGATGTTTGTAAGCTTTGTGTTGTTTCTGTCACTGTTGATATCCCACTTTAATTCGTGGTGGTTTGATAGGGTACAGGGCAATTTTCTTGTAACTGTTGAGACTTTCTTTGTGTCTATGTGCTTAATTTTGGAGAAAGTTCTATGAAATTCTGAGAAGAAGGTATATTCTTTTGTTTTTGTGTAAAATGGGTAAATATCTGTTAGGTCCATTTGATGTATAACATCAGTCAACTGCAGACTTTCTGTGTTTAGTTTTTGTTGGGAAATCTATTTTACCAAGAGTGGAGTATTGAAGTCTCCAGCTATCAGCATGTGAGGGACAATAAGTGATTTAGGCTGTAGTGGTATTTGCTTTACCAACTTGGGTTCCCTTGCTTTTGATGCAAAGGTACTAAGAATTGCACCTACTCCCACCCACCCACTCCCACCTCAACACACTGGCATTCCCCTACATTTCAAAAGGAGCCTTCACAGGAACAAGGACTTCGCCTCCTATTGATGCCAGACAATGCTATCCTCTGCTACATATGGGCCTGGAGCCACAGGTCCCTCCATGTGTACTCTTTGGTTGGTGGTTTAGTCCCTGGGAGCCCTGGGGGGGGGCCCCCCCCGTCTGGTTGGTTGATGTTGTTCTTCCTATGGGGTTGTAAATCCCTTCAACTCCTTTAGCAGAGGGAGGGGGAGGGGCAATGGAAGGGGGGAAAGGGAATAACATTTGAAATTTAAAGCATAAAATCCAATAAAAATTAAATAAACATATTAAAAAAGAATTGCAATGTCCTCATGGTATATTTTTCCCTTGAATGTCATTTCTTTCCTTATCTCTTCTGATTACCTTTGTTTTGAAGTCTGTTTTGTCAGATATTAACAAATATCTGGCTGCACCAGCTTATTTCTTTTTTTAGTTTACTTTTTTTTTCCAGAGCTGGGGACCGAACCCAGGGCCTTGCGCTTGCTAGGCAAGCGCTCTACCACTGAGCTAAATCCCCAACCCCCAACTTTTTAAAATTAAAATAGGTTGTTTGGTCATACAAAATATCCTGATTATCATTTTTCTACCCTCCATACCTCCTGGTTTCTCCCTACCTCCCCTCACCTCAGTATTTATTCCCTTTCTAAGGCTTCTAAGAGATAACAACCACATATTACAAAAGAAAATATAAGATGAAACAAAAAGTTCCATAACAAAGTTGGACATGGCAACCCAACAGGAAGAAAAGATTTCCAAGAGCAGGCTAAAATGTCAGAGTCCTACTCATTTTGTAGTCAAAGTGCTATAAAAACACTAAGCTAATAGCTACAATATATACACAGAGAACCTAGTGTAGACCTATATAGGTCCTGTGCTTACTGCTTCTGCCCCCCCACCCCCCTGGAGCTGGGGACTGAACCCAGGGCCTTGCGCTCACTAGGCAAGTGCTCTACCGCTGAGCTAAATACCCAACCCCTACTGCTTCTCTGTCTTTGTGAATTCAAATGCACATTGTTTAGTTGATTCAGAGAACTCTGTTTTCTGCTGTCCAATAGCCTCTCTGACTCTTAAATTCTTTCTGCCTCCTATTTCTGAGCTCTGTGGGGAAGGGGGGGATTTGATGAAGTCTTCCAATTAAGACTCTCTGCATATTGTCTTGTTGTGGATCCTTGCATCTGTTCTCATCTGCTGCTGGAGCTAGCCTCCCAGATGATATGGATAAGGCACTTATCAATGAGTATAGCAGAATATCATTCACCAGCTTACTTCTCATACCCATTTGCTTGAAATACCTGTTTTGTCATCTCTTTTCCCTGAGCTGATGTCTATCCTTGATGTTAAGATATGTTTCTTGATGTGGTAGAAGAATTTATCTTGTTTTCATATCCATTCAGTTAGGCTGTGACTTTTTATTGGGAGATCGAGACCATTGATGTTGAGAGATATCAATGAGCAGTGTTTGTTGTTGATTCCTGTTATTTTGTAGTAGTGGTATATATGTGTTTCTCTTATTTGACTTATTGCTTTGGGATTCTTTATGTTTTTGTTTTGTTTTTGTTTTGTTTTGTTTTGTTTTGTTTTACATATGGTTAAGCTCTTCAGGTTGATGTTCCTCCCCAAGCACATTTTGTAGGGATGAATTTGTAGATAGATATTGCTTAAATTTGTTTCATTATACAGTGTCTTATTTTCTTCATCTACTGTGATTGATAGTTTTGCTGGGTATAGTAGTCTGGAATTGGTGTTCTAGAATCTTTAAGACATCTGTCTAGGTCTTTTTATTTTTTATTGTCTCCATTGAGAAGTCAAGTGTTTTTCTATCTGCCTTTATATGTTACTTGACCCTTTCTGATTTTAATTGGTTTCTTTGTTTTTATGATTAATGTTTTGGTTATTATATGCTGAGAAATTTTTATTTTTGATTCAATCTTTGGTGTACTGTATTCTTTTTTTTTGTTGTTCCTAATAGCCATCTTCTTCTTTAGGTTAAGGACATTCTTATTAGTGGTTTTGTTGAAAATGTTTTTGTTCTTTGACCTGGGTGTCTTCTTCCTTTGTTCCTGTTATTTTTAAATTAGATTTTTCATTCAGTCCCAGATTTTCTAAAAGTTTTATTTCAGAATAATTTTAGATTTGATATTTTCTTGGACTGATATGTTCCTTTGTCTTTAATGTCTGAGATCCCCCCTTTCATCTCTTTTTATTATGTTTGTAAGGCTTGCCTCAGTGGTTCCTGTTTGAGTTCCTAAACTTTTATTTCCTGTTTTCCCCCAGTTTTGGTTTTCTTTATTTATTCTATTATACTTTCAGGTCCTGCTCTGCTTTATTCATTTTCTTCTAGTTTGTTTGTTTGTTTTATTGGGCTTCTTTAGGGGAGTTGTTTCCTTTTAAGGACCTCTATCATATTCATCAAGGTTATTTTTAGGTCTTTGTCTTGTGCTTCAGCTATGTTGCAGTTCTCAAGGTCTATTGCAGTAAGATAACTGGGCTCTAATGAGGATATATTGTCTGGGAGGTTATTGATTATGCTTTTTACACTTGCATCTAGGCATCTGGGTTTTGGCTTATGTAATTCTATGTGCTGGTACCTGGTCTTGTCTTTATTTCCTAAGCATTTTGTTCCTTTGTTTCTATTTCACTCTCTGGATTTTAAGAGAGTTGGTAACTGTGTATTACCTTGTAGGAAATTTTTGTGGTATCTTGCTAGGTGGCCACTGGGTGTTCTGAGTAAAGTGTGTTTCTAGGTGTTGGGAGCTGACACTTAGGACAGGGAATTGGCAGTATAGGGGGTTAAGGGAGTTCACAGGAAGGAGGAATGTAGTATATTACATAAGGATCAGATTAGTTTCCTGGGAATAAGGTCAGAGTGTGAGGAGAGGTCACAACAAGTAGTATGCTACAGAGCTTGGGTTGAGACTCAGTGATTGGATATGGAGGATGATAGAAGAGTGAATATTTGACATCCTAAGTGCTTCTCTGGCCTACTTTACTCTCTGGCAGACTTTGCTGTCTGGTTCCCAGGAAGTGCCTGATGGTGTTGGGGACTGGAATAGTTGGGAACAGAAGGTAGGTGTGTGATCCACTGGAAATGGGGACAGTGTGGGAGGAAAGGCCACAGAAGGTGTTCAACTATGGAGCTGAGGATGAAACTAGAGGATTGAATTTGGAGGGGACAAAGGTGAGGTGAAGATCTACAGCTAAAGTACCTGCTTAAGTAGCCAATGTGGCCTACAGATTACCAGAGATTACCTGCTGGTACTGGAAACTTGTACAACAGGATGAGTTGTGGGGGTGTGACTAGGAAAGGGAAGATATATGTGATCTGTTGGAGATGTGTGCAGAGAGGGAGGGGAGGCTGCTGTACAAGATCTGCTATAGAGCTATGGATGAGACTGAGGGGTTGGATTTAGAAGGGAGCAGGATGAGGTGAAAATCTACTGCTAGCCTGTTTCCTGACTGAAGTTGCCTCCATATTTTAAACATGTAAGATAATCATATTTGTACTAATGTAGATATTCATTTTACCAACAAAACAAATCACAATCAAAATTGTGTAAATAAAAATGGTATAGATATGCACTTCCCTAAATGCACACCAGATATATGCACATAGTTGCATATATTTTATTTCCTGTCATTCTCATTCCGTAATATCTGTGAGTGCTTGAACAACTCTGAGTAGGAATCAGAGACACTATATCTTTGTTTTGCTCTAGATCTTAAGAGGAAAGCATTTAGTGTCTTACCAGCACATATGATAAATTTTTAGTTTAGTGAAAGTTAGTTATCTAATATTTAATAATTTATATGTATATTTGTCTTTTGATGTGAGCTTTTAATGAGGAAGGTTGCTGGGTTATGTGATATTGTGATATACATTTTCTACATTTCTTTCTTTCTTTCTTTTTTCTTTTTTTCAGAGCTGGGGACCGAATCCAGGGCCTTGCACTTGTAGGCAAGCACTCTACCACTGAGCTAAATCCCCAACCCCCATTTTCTACATTTATTGATAAGATTATACAGTTTTCTTGTCTAACCTGTTGACCTGATGGATTATACTGATTGATTGAGCTTTAAAATTTGAACCATGCCTATATATGTGAATGTGGTCATGATGTTTTTAAAGTTAAATTTTGGATTTGCGTGGCAAATACCTTGTTGAGAAATTTTATTTGTTTATTCAATATTTGTATATTGGTCTTTAATTTTCCTTACCTTTAATGATTTTGGTTTTCATATGTAGAAAATTCTTGGCTTATAGAATGTCTTAGGACATTTCTTCTATATTTTACACAATATTAGGGGAAGTGGGAATCTTTTTTTCCTTTGTTTGATAGCTATTTCTAGTGAGATAGCTAGATGTAGGGATTTCTATTGGGAAAACTCAGCTTTTTATTAAAATGCTGTTAATTGACATAGGCCTAATCAACTCATAAATTTCCTCAAGGTATGTTACTCTCTGATTTTAAGTGTCTTTTCAGAGAAACTACCACTTTCAACTCATTTTAAAGCTTGTAGTCATATTCTTTATCATCTTTTCTCAATAGATGAATATGGAACAATGCCAGACCAGGAGATTAAAGATGTAGAACACCCATATATAACTCACTCTTAGGTGCTCGATCATTGATTGAAATGGCAGTATCAACACTGGTGAAAGCTGAGTGGAGGCCAAGAATGACCTGGTCATTGCTATTAGCAGGTCAATGCTAATTTCCTTATCCTAATTCTTGTGTGGCAGTTTTATTAGATACTAAACTTATTTTTAGCAAGTCTTAGGAGAAAATAGCCAGAGAATTTATACATTAAATATCAGCTTGGTAAGTTTCTTTCAAAAACAGGGAAATACTTACAAGTATTTTGTGTTTATTTCAAAATTAACAACAAAATGTAAAGCTAATTCTCATATGGGATAAAAGACAAAAAATACGTTTCTAAAACACCTTGAGCAGATTTATTCTTCCTTGGATGTCTCTGCTTCTGCCCTCTGTGCTGAGCTTCCTTATGCTAACATTCTGCCCTCGACTTCCTTAGAGACTGGGGATCTTATTAGATACCTTGAACTTGAAAGCATGAGAGGGATAACAAAGGATATGTAGTTTATCATTTAATCATGACTTGGAATACTCATTCTCTTATTTATAGGTGGAGAAGGATGGTTTGTGCTAGCTCCTTGTTCTAAATCATATTATAAATTATGTTAACAAAGCAAATAAACATAGAAAATATAAGTGCTATTATCTTAACGAAAAAGTATGCTTCAGTGACTCATTCTTGCTTTGTCCTTGGCTAAACCACAGCAATTGTCATCAGAAAGTTCTCAAATATAGTTTAGTCCATACATTCTCTGCAAATACTCTTATTTTATCATGCCTCTCAAATGCAACCCAAAGAACAGGGCAATTACTCAAGTCATCTCAATAATTAATAAAATGATTTAAAGCCTAACCTAGTTTTTGGTTGGTGTCTTAGTCTTGTTTACAGTACTGTGGTTTCATGACATTTGACTAATATTTAATAAAGATGAGTCTTTAAGTACGTTTATTTTTTAAAAAGGAGACCATATTTTTCCTGTCTGCCCTGCAAACTGCTTCTTGACAGACTTTATCAGACTATGTCTAGCCAGATAGCATATTTATAGTATTTTATCTTGAATAAATATAACTATAAAATTGATATTTCTGAAAATAAAATATTTACATTTTAATTATCAAATATAGCTCTACCTCCCTTCATGGTAAAAAAGGGCCTGAAAGTCATTTTAAGAATGTGAAAACTAAACTGGAGTAAAAAATCACATTATGGTTGTTGATGATGCTTGGGTAGTTGGGAGATCATGCTAAAAACTATTTAGCATAAGAAAATTAGCATACACCCTCGGATCCCGGCCCGCAGCAGCTCTCTGCTCCCAAACCCCGTGGGAGAGAGACCTCACCGCCTGGTCAGGTGGGCACTCCTGAGGCTGCAGAGCGGAAGAGACCACCAACACTGCCCACCCCTGCCCACATCCCTGGCCCAAGAGGCAACTGTATAAGGCCTCTGGGTTCCCGTAGGGGAGGGCCCGGGAGCGGCAGGACCCCTGGGCCTGAGACACCGCCGGAACCTGAAGGAAACAGACCAGATAAACAGTTCTCTGCACCCAAATCCCGTGGGAGGGACAGCTGAACCTTCAGAGAGGCGGACACGCCTGGGAAACCAGAAGAGACTTCTCTCTGCACACACATCTCGGACGCCAGAGGAAAATACCAAATGTCATATGGAACCCTGGTGCACGGAGGCTCCCGGAAAGAGCGGCGCAGATCTTCCCGGTTGCTGCCACAGCGGAGAGGACTTAGGCAGTACCCCACAAGCAAACTTGAGCCTTGGAACCGCAGGTAGGACCAACTTTTCCCCTGCAAGAAACCTGCCTGGTGAACTCAGGACACACAGAGGCAAAATTCCTCTAGGACCGGGCACTTCCTGTGTTTACCGGAAGTCCCACACCCGAGGATCCCGGCCCGCAGCAGCTCTCTGCTCCCAAACCCCGTGGGAGAGAGACCTCACCGCCTGATCAGGTGGGCACTCCTGAGGCTGCAGAGCAGAGGAGACCACCAACACTGCCCACCCCTGCCCACATCCCTGGCCCAAGAGGCAACTGTATAAAGCCTCTGGGTTCCCGTAGGGGAGGGCCCAGGAGCAGCAGGACCCCTGGGCCTGAGACACCGCCGGAACCTGAAGGAAACAGACCGGGTAAACAGTTCTCTGCACCCAAATCCCGTGGGAGGGAGAGCTGAACCTTCAGAGAGGCAGACACGCCTGGGAGACCAGAGGAGGCTGCACTCTGTGCATGTCCAGACGCCAGAGGAAAACACCAAGCGTCATCTGGAGCCCTGGTACCGGAGGCTCCCGGAAAGAGCGGCGCAGATCTTCCCTGTTGCTGCTGCCTCGGAGAGGACTTGGGAAGTGCCCCTCGAGCAGACTTGAGCCTTGGAACCACAGGTGGGACCAACTTTTCCCCTGCAGGAAACCTGCCTGGTGAACTCAAGACACAGGCCCACAGGAACAGCTGAAGACCTGTAGAGAGGAAAAACTACACGCCCGAAAGCAGAACACTCTGTTCCCATAACTGGCTGAAAGAAAACAGGAAAACAGGTCTACAGCACTCCTGACACACAGGCTTATAGGACAGTCTAGCCACTGTCAGAAATAGCAGAACAAAGTAACACTAGAGATAATCTGATGGCGAGAGGCAAGCACAGGAACCCAAGCAACAGAAACCAAGACTACATGGCATCATCGGAGCCCAATTCTCCCACCAAAGCAAACATGGAATATCCAAACACACCAGAAAAGCAAGATCTAGTTTCAAAATCATATTTGATCATGATGCTGGAGGACTTCAAGAAAGACATAAAGAACTCCCTTAGAGAACAAGTAGAAGCCTACAGAGAGGAATCGCAAAAATCCTTGAAAGAATTCCAGGAAAACACAATCAAACAGTTGAAGGAATTAAAAATGGAAATAGAAGCAATCAAGAAAGAACACATGGAAACAACCCTGGACATAGAAAATCAAAAGAAAAGACAAGGAGCTGTAGATACAAGCTTCACCAACAGAATTCAAGAGATGGAAGAGAGAATCTCAGGAGCAGAAGATTCCATAGAAATCATTGACTCAACTGTCAAAGATAATGCAAAGCAGAAAAAGCTACTGGTCCAAAACATACAGGAAATCCAGGACTCAATGAGAAGATCAAACCTAAGGATAATAGGTATAGAAGAGAGTGAAGACTCCCAGCTCAAAGGACCAGTAAATATCTTCAACAAAATCATAGAAGAAAACTTCCCTAACCTAAAAAAAGAGATACCCATAGGCATACAAGAAGCCTACAGAACTCCAAATAGATTGGACCAGAAAAGAAACACCTCCCGTCACATAATAGTCAAAACACCAAACGCACAAAATAAAGAAAGAATATTAAAAGCAGTAAGGGAAAAAGGTCAAGTAACATATAAAGGCAGACCTATCAGAATCACACCAGACTTTTCGCCAGAAACTATGAAGGCCAGAAGATCCTGGACAGATGTCATACAGACCCTAAGAGAACACAAATGCCAGCCCTTATGTATCCTGCAAAACTCTCAATTAACATAGGTGGAGAAACCAAGATATTCCATGACAAAACCAAATTTACACAATATCTTTCTACAAATCCAGCACTACAAAGGATAATAAAGGGTAAAGCCCAACATAAGGAGGCAAGCTATACCCTAGAAGAAGCAAGAAACTAATCATCTTGGCAACAAAACAAAGAGAAGAAAAGCATACAAACATAACCTCACATCCAAATATGAATATAACAGGAAGCAATAATCACTATTCCTTAATATCTCTCGACATCAATGGCCTCAACTCCCCAATAAAAAGACATAGATTAACAAACTGGATACGCAACGAGGACCCTGCATTCTGCTGCCTACAGGAAACACACCTCAGAGACAAAGACAGACACTACCTCAGAGTGAAAGGCTGGAAAACAACTTTCCAAGCAAATGGTCAGAAGAAGCAAGCTGGAGTAGCCATTCTAATATCAAATAAAATCAATTTTCAACTAAAAGTCATCAAAAAAGATAAGGAAGGACACTTCATATTCATCAAAGGAAAAATCCACCAAGATGAACTCTCAATCCTCATTTTCGGTTGGTTTATATACAAGTGTGCAATTTCTAGGCTTGAAAGTAAAATGATGCTATCTGGTGCTGGATAGAGGAGCCTTATTTTTTATTATGGCAGCTTGCTATTTTTGTAACATGGTGATTTGGTTGAACACAATAAAGTACAGTAGTAACTGATCTCCCCTTCTTCCTGGATGAGTGAGGAGATGATTAAATGTTGATGTCAGCATCCTTGAACATATTCAGATGAGCTTCTGCTTCTGTTGAAAAGGATCCTGTGTTTGATTGTGGTCCGAAGCTTTGAAGCACTACTTGGCATCTCCTTCCTTGGAGGTCTCACTGTTTAAACATAACAGATTTGATAGCTTGTTGGTAAGGTGAGGTCCAGCTTGTCTCCACCAGGTCATCTTCATGTGAATCCGGTGGTTATACGGTTTTGTTCTAGGGATATTTCATTTTTTTAATAACGGTTTTAGCTGACATTCACGGAGAGAATGAATCCTTAGAAGTGTGCCACTAGTGAAAGGAAATCCTGTCTAGAGTATGTTTCTTTACAAAGCTATGTCACACCATCCTTTGGGCCCTCTGCTGGAAAAGTAGAATCAAGTCTCAAATAATGCCTTTTAAATTGTATCCTCTAGTATTATAGATGTAGGACAGTACTGTATCATACCTCTGTGGATGTAAAATAGCTTGTACCTGCTTTATGATACGTAGTAGTGACCGTGCTTTATCAGAGCTGTTTTTAATGATGTTGCTCAGAATGTTTTCTTTCCAGATGATGATTGAGAAGCTAATTTAAAAAAAAATGGTGCCAGGTACCACAAGAGTAACAGAACTGTGCTGTTTTCTCGGGTTTTGTTTTTTTACTTTTTTTTTTTTTAAATGGAGTGTGCTGGATGTCTCTACAGTTTTGTTCAGATGACTGCAGAACCTGGAAAAGCTGTTGCTGCTGTTGCTGCATAACACACTGCTATTATTGGTCTTTTTATATAAATATAAATATATATATACAGATATATAATTTGAATTTTTTGAAACTTTAGCTGTGCTGTCAACTTTGGAAAAAAGTATCCCCGTTTACTGTGTTGAGTTGGCACTGTACAGAAATTAACAGCCATATTGGTCTAGAAATGTTGAACTTAAGTTTTTTCCATTTGTACAGGGGTAACTGTACAAATACACTGTATTAAATATGTAAGGTCTTATCTACGTGGGTTTGATTACAAAAACTAATAAAGTATTCTCTAAATTTAAAAAAGAAAAAAGAAAATTTGCATAGCTGTCATAGGAACAAATGCTATGTATGTCTATACACACATAACCATTTTTATCTACTGTGTCAAATACTACTTTTTAAGCACATAATTTAGACACCAAACTGTAGCATGATATATTTTGTCTTCCAACCTTTGAAAGTTTGACTTGACCCAGTTTTAATAATCTCATTTCCCAGCCATTTCCTCAGCAGATTCTTCCCCTTACAGCAGAAACTCTTTTTTGCCAGTTGCTGCAGAGCCATATATCAGACAACCAAAGGTAGGAGCTCCCATACTGCAGATACAGCTAAACCACTCATAGTAGCCAATAGCTAACATGTCCTGAAACCTAGTTGAACCTACCCCCATGTTCTTTAAGATTTCCCATTAAGCCCAGCATGTGCTTATCTGTCCCCGAGTATCAAGCAGCCCCCTTTCTTTGGACCAGGGAGAAATGCAGGTGAGTACCAATGTATTTTTTCCCACTATCCAAAATAATCATTTTATCAAGGAAAGCAGTAGAATAAAATGTCACAGTCTTGACAGCAGAGGACACACACACACACACACACACACACACACACACACACAGAGGACTTCTGATTAAAGGACATTATTTTTCATATTTTATCTTGCTGTAATGCATTCTCTTATCTTTCAGCTGTTATAGCTACGATTTAGTTTAATAAAACCGATCTTACTGAAACTCTACAGTCTAATCCAAACCTTAATCAAAAACATAGTTCCTTTTAGTGCTTCCAATGCTAATTTATACAGTAGTAAAAAATGCTGCCCTAAATTAGCTTTAATCTTCATTTGTAGCATATCATTCACAATTGAGTTAACTTATTAAAGTAATTGATTACAGATCACGCTTTCTGTGGAATAAATATACCCTCTCATGTAAAATGAACAGATAGAAAATCAAAGCATCTGATGCAAGAAAACCCTAAACATTCACTAGAACAAGAGAAACAGTTTGTTTATTCTATATTCTGTCTATGAGTCAAACTTGTATGTGAAAACTATATTATATACTGAAAATTATTTTTGCACCTACCAACAATTGATAGCTAAGCATTTAACTCCTGAGTTTAGAATAAGCCCAAACCATCTGCCTTCATCCCAAAACCTCTGTGTGCTTGCATATTTCCTTTAAGTAAGTGATTGTTTAGAAAGTTATGGAGGAGAAGGTACTCTTCTGTGTAGATGTTTGTATTCTCATGCTAATTATGTTCTCCAAAACTGCTCTCACAGTGTCCTCTGTTAGGGAACCTGCCCCCAATTGGTTCTGATTAGTAAATAAAGATCCCAACAGCTAATGAGTGGGCAGGGCAGACAGAGGTGGGACTTTTAAGATTCCAAGCTAGGGATAGAAAGAAAGAGAGAGAGGGAGATCGCCCTGCCGGAAGGAGGGGAGGACAGCATCCATGCCTCAGGAAAGCAGAGGATAGGGAGGCATAGCCATGTGAAGAAGCCAGAGAGTGCACAGCCCAGCTGGCCATCACTCTGGGTCAAGAGTGGCCAAGGTAGAATGTAGGATTCAGTAAGTAATCATTCAGGATTATTGGTGGGGGGTAGTTTAACTGCAGGAGAGTTAAGAAGTAGCTTAGTCCTTGAGCTGATTAAGGCATGTAAAAACATAAAGGCTATGGTTATGTCTTTCATTTGGGAACCCAGAACATTGGTGTGGGTAGTGAGGAATGTGCCACCAGGATTTATTTAATTATTTAATTCTACATTCTGGGAGGAGATAACTTTCTTAGCTTGGTTTATTTATTTATTTGCTTGTTTGTTTATTTGTTAAGTTGACCTCTATCCTAACTGCATCTGTTTTTAACAAACCACACATACAAACATTAATAGAAAGAATCAAACTGTTCCTCACTGTCTCTTGACACTAACATTCAAAGCAGTTGCTAGCAAGACCATTAATCATATTGCAGAGTCCACAAATAGAGGCCACATTAATCTCCAGTACCCCTTGAGAAATCTATGACATACAGTAAGTTGCAAATAATTATAATAAGATAATTCTGCATTTCAGAGGCAAGGGTAAAGTCTCAATGATGAAACTTCATAGGAAATAAAACAAAACAAAGTGAAGAAACACACTGAGTGTGCCAGGCAAAGTTAACAGTGAAAGAACACTTACTTTGCCATCTTGTCACATGTCTGGTGTGTGTGTGTGTGTGTGCACACAAATGGTATCAAGAACCTAGAACTATACTTCATAATTAACCAACAAATCTGTTTTCAGATTAACTGTTCAAACCTTCAAAGAAGCAAATGAACCACACTTAGGAGAAAAAAATCTTTAAAGCTAGCTGTAACATTTTATACATGTAGCTACACTAAGGTAAAAATAGAATTTATGCTTAATGAACACCGCTGACCTTCACTTCTATACCTGATTTAAGACTTCTTATGCCTTTTGTGCATTTTAATTATCTAAAATATCAGATTTACACAGTTATAATAAATACACAAGCTGGAAATGGTGACATGTGCCCATATCCTTAGTTAGTGAGAAGCTGTGTCAGGAAGATTGAGACTAGCCTAAGAAAAACAGTCTCTGGCTTAAAAGAGACATGCTAAAGGCAGAAATATTCAGAGAGATCCTATATATTTTTACCCAGTTACACTGAGAAAGAGAATTTACAGAAATAGTGTAAAATATAATAATCAAGCTTCCTTCTTTCTCTGTTCCCCCAGATCTAATATCTGATCTCATCTTGAGCTCTGCAGCAGAACAACTATGCAAGGCTTCCCTGCTCCCCTCCCCAGTTCTCATCTCCTGTGGAATCCACAGATCTTCCTCTTTGAATCTTCCTTCTCCCACTTACTGCTTTGTTCCAGCTCCCAACCACAGAAGGCACACCCTATAAACCCTGAACCACTTCTCCCAGGGCCATAAATAGACTGAAGGCTGATCCATACCTCTATTCCTACTCATCTAGATCCAACACACCCTAGTATCATTACCAGCTCTGTAGCACAAAACCTGCTGCAGTCTCCTTTCCTCCTGCCACCATGCCCAGTAGATCACAATGATCTCCAAATTTCCTTCCCCCAACTCATATCACTATTACCACCTGCAACACTAGCATTCACCAAGAACACATCTGCTGAGCAGGCCAGGGAAACAGGTAAGCCAAGTGAAGACCTTCACCACGCTCTTACCTCCAAATTCCAATCCTCCAGAGTCATCCCTAGCACTACAACAGAATACCAACTGCAGCCTTCCTTCCCCTGTCCACATCTTTTGTGGATCCCACTGACCATCTGCTCCTGACACCCTCCCCCAGTTTGACACTTTATTCCAGTTCTCAACTCTAGCAGGGACACCCAGCTAACACAAACTATGAGTCCAGCTTTGCTGAAGGTGCTAGTAGGAAAACTGCATCCTAAGGAGGTTAACTAAGTTATAGGGAATAAATTTCTCAGACTAGCAAATTCAAAAGAAAGGAAGAGAAAACACACACCACCAACAGCCCCACCACTACCGCCACTACCACCAAAAACAAAACAACAGCAACAACACACACACACACACACACACACACACAAAGGAATTAGCAATCATTGATCTTAATATCTCTCAATATCAATGGTCTTGTTTACAAAATAAAACACCACAGTATAGCAGAATGAATGTAAAAATAGGATCCACCCTTCTGTTGCATATCAGAAACACACCTCAACATCAAAGATGGATATTAAGGTTAGAAAAAGAAGAACCATAGTATGTTTTTTTGCAGAGGTTATGATAATACACATAAGTGACCCTAAAATTTTACCAGTGAACTCCTACAACTAACCAAGACTTTCAGCAAAGCAGTTGAAAATTAATTACAAAAAATTAGTAGCCTTTCTATATACAAATGACAAATGGACTAAGAGAGAACTTAGGGAAACAACATTTTTTCACAATAGCATCAAATAATATAAAAATATCTCAGATTACTCTAAACAAACAAGTGAAAGACTTGGGTGATAAAAATACCAAGATTTGAAGAAAGAAATTGAAGAAGATATCAGAAGATGGAAAGATCTCCCAGGCTCATGGAACAGAACTCCAATAAAATAGATATCTGCATGTTAGGTTGATGTCCCTGGGAACCTGCTCTTTTCTGAGGGGATGCAAAGGAGAGATGGATTTCTGGGAAAGGGGAGGTAGAGGAGAGAGACTGGGAGAAGGGGAGGGAGGAGAAACTATAATCAGGATGGAATACATGAGAAAACAATAAACATTTTTAAAAATTAAAAAAAATGATATATTAGTCAGGGTTCTCTAGAGTCACAGAACTTATAGATTGTCTCAAGATATTAAGGAATTTATTGAAATGAGTTACAGTCTGCAGTCCAACTAACCCAACAATGGGCAGCTGTGAATGGAAAGTCCAAGAGTCTAGTAGTTTCTCAATCCTACGAGGCTACATATTTCAGCTGGCCTTCTGTATAAGATGGGAAGTAGGTTCCAACAGATGTGATGACAAGTAAGTGAAAGCAGAAGAAGGCCTTCCTTCTTTCATTGTTCACATGTAGGCCTCCAGCAAAAGGTGTGACCCAGATTAAAGGTATGTACCACCATGCCTAGATTTGGAACTTGCTCTATCGCTGATTGGCCTTGAACTCTGAAATCTGCTTGCCTCTGTCTGCTGGGATTAAAGTCATATACACTACCTTGCATGGGCCTAAGCTTTTCATGGCTGCCATTCCTCAAGATCTGGATCAAAAGTGTGAGTCAATCCAAGTCAAGATCTAGGTCAGAAACCTGTGTCTTCCAGCCTCAAGATCTGGTGTGCCTTCCATTTCTGGACTGTACTTCATTCCTGATGTAGTCAAGTTAACAACCAGAAGTAGCCATCACAAATGGTATACGTATATAAAGAGAGAAGTCTGAAGAGAGGAAACTCAAATGGGCAAGAAACACTTAACGTTTGCTATCTTTTGCTGTATTCAAAAATTGAAACTACTTTGAGGTTCTATCTTACACCTGTCAGGAAGGCTAAGATCAATTACACAAGTGACAGCTTAAGTTAGCAAGGAAGTGGATTAAGAGGAACATGACTCCTCATGTGGGAGTGTGAACTTGTATAATCACTATAATAATAATCAGCATGCCAGTTTCTCAGAAAACTACCAATCAATCTATTTCAAAATCCATTCTTGGGCATATACCCAAAGGATGCTCCATCCTACCACAAAGGCACTTGCTCAACCATGTTCATTCCCCCTCTATTCATAATAGCCAGAAACTGGAAACAACTTAGATTTTCCCAAGTGAAGAATGAATAAAGAAAATGTGGTATATTTACACAATGGATTATTACTCAGCTATGAAAAATAACATCATAAACTTTTCAGTCAAATGGAGGGAACAGAAAAAATCATTTTGAGTATGCTAATGCAAACCCAGTAGGATAAAAATGCTATATACTCACTTATATGTTGATATTAGCCATTAAATAAATGATAACCAAATTACAGCCCAGAGACCCAGAGAGGTCAGGCATGGAGGAAGGGATTAGTGGTGACAAATGGATCTCTCTTGGAGGCAGACATAAAATCGATTTTTCAGGTAAACTGGGAGGAGATCTTGTTGAGAAAGGGAATGTGGAGAGAGTCAGTTGACAAAGAGGGTCATTTGAGGGACGACATGAAAACCTAGTAGAAACTCCCTAAAATACTAAAGGCAATGCTAGTGAACTCTAACAAGACCACCTCTGTCACCAAATAAGGCTTTCAATAGTTGGCCTGGTTGCATTTAGTTGAGTTGCTGGCCAAGGAGGTTCCTATGGAAATCTCTAAACAACTCAGACTGTGGCTAAGACAAAGGCTTGCTCTCTATAAACTAACAGCAGGCCCCATTTGTCAAGAACAACACCCATAGAACTCTCTGAACATGGGGAAATAGAGATGGTGCCTACATGGAGCCTTCACCCCCACATTCTGGTGCCTTTGGTACAGAAAATTACTCTTCAGGCCACCACAGGAGAACTGTGAATGCCAACCCAACTTTTGACCTACAGTCTGTCCTCCCTCTAAGGTATGCTATTGCGACAGTGGCATAGGCCTTGTGAGTATCCAACCAACTTCTGATTTGACTTAAGGCCCACCCATTCTGCGAGTTGGAACCCTTACCCTACACTGCTTGGGTGCCCAAGAACCAGAGACTAGACATCCCTGAGACTTAGAGTAAAACAAACATTACTGTCTAAGAAAAGAAAAAAGGTATCAATAAAAGGACTACTCTGATATTCTGCTATAGTCACAGGTCAGGACCCTTTTAGTCATCATCAGAGACGCTTCCTTGTGCAGAAGATGGGAACTAATAGAGACCTACAACAAAACATTATGCAGAGAGAGAGAGGGGGAGGGGAGAGACACCTTGGAACTCACAGCTCTAAATGGGATATTTTCATCAACTGAGAAGAACTCAGTGAAAGAAGAGGCAAAAGGAGAGAAAGAGCCAGAGAGGAAGGAAGATACAGGAAAGCATGGCCCTCTGAATCACAAAGCAGGGGTCTTATGAGTTCACAGAGACTGAAGCAGCAAGCGCAGGGCTTCATGGATCTGCACAGATCCTCTGTGTATACACCATAGCTTTCAGCTTAATATTTTTATGAATCTCCTGAATGTGTGAATGAGTGGGTTTCTGATTCTTGTGCCTGCTCTAGGGGCTATTTTCCCTCTGCTGGATTGCCTTGTCCATCCAAAATGTGATTTTTGCCTTGTCTTATTATATTTTATTTTATTATGTTTGACTGTTATAATTTAGAAACCTGTTCTTTTCTAATGAGGTACAGAACAGGAGTGAATTCAGATGGGTTGGGGAGCTGGGAGTAATGGTGAGGAGTAGAAGGAGGGGAAACTATAATCAGAATATATTGTATAATGAAGGAATCTAGTTTCAATAAAAGGAAAAAATAATAAAAAATCAGTAACATGTTAACATGGAAACAACTTCCTGGCTTTTGATAATGCTCTGTTTTAATATCTGGTAAACACGCACTATTTCTTACCTCAAGTGTCTCTCACACTCTATGCCTACGTTGCATTGTAGATGCTTCTGCAAACAATGAAGAAATGGCTGGCACCTGTACTTCCTGTCAGGATGGCATTGGTGGGAACTTAGGGAATGCAGAGCTGGGCTTTGTCAGGACACCTGATGTGACACAAGTCTGGATAACGGCAGCCCACGTCTCCACACTGCCAGGCCCCCACTAGAAAGTACGCATTATCATCACGCCAAAGATGCCAAGAAAAACTTGGCCACTTTTAAGAGAAAACACCACCAACATCAGTCAGCATATCTCCTCCAGAATGCCCCTGTAGAGAAACTGCTCTCTGTTTCTTGAGGTTTCTATTTATACCCTTCATTGCCCTGTATAATGACTGTCGAGAATACAAAGATTGATTTGGTTTTGTCTGGGAAAAGGGTTTGTTTTAAAGATGCTAACAAATTCAGGTAGTGGCAGGGTATAGTTTCTATAAGATGAAATTTCAAACAGCCGGTTCCTGTTCTTCCATCCCTTTGAAGGGGCCCAAACTAAACAGTCCCACATTCATTACAAAAGACCTCTGTAGAGTGCCTTATTATGCATCATTTAGAAAGAGTAGAAGAACGAGAATCCAGGAATCTTTTGGAACTTCAGACTGTATAAATAGCCTTTCAGGGAATGACAGCTTAAGCTATGCTATGCAGAAAGCATGGCAGAGACAATAAATTATTTGAACGGAGTTGGTTTTTCCATATTATTCTAACCCTTGAGCATCATCGGGACAATTTCCCCTCACTCTACTTCTACACAAAAGTCCAAGGGTAATATTTAGAGTGATTTCCCATGAGCTCTTGTGATGATCTGCATTATTAAAAATGATTATTTCCATCTCGAGGCCCTAGCTTCCAGCAGCGAGGCAAGCGGGAGCACTGTATAAGTCTCTGGTTCCAGTAACACTGCTGTAGACCCCTGGACAAAGCGCCAGTGGCTTTTTACACCTGACTGGAGGAGTTGGATATGGTTTTCCTTTGTGTCTGCAGCCCAGTTTAACAAAATAGTTTCTGCATTTAGTAAAAACCAGACTAATGCAGAAGTGGCCTTTCATCAAATAAGGATTTTCTGGCTAACTGTGAAAAATCTACTATTTTTGAGTTCTCTGACCAAAACTATAATAGTTGGTATACTTACAGGAAGACTCATAGCTTGTATGTGGAGCAACAATATGCAATCACGACTTGTATAGACATTTGAAAGACTGAACACAATTTAATAGACTCTAGATAATGCCAATTGCTACTCATGGCCTTGCAGTGAGTCTGAGATACTCCTTTTGTTCTTGTGTATGGGTGTCATATGGTGGGTATATGTGTAAGCTCATGTATGTGGGGATGATTGTGCATTTGCATGTGTCTGGGCCTTGCATGTAGAAGCCAAAGGTTGACAATAGGTGTCTTGTTCGATTACTCTTCACTTAATTAACTGGCTTACACTTGAGGACTTTTTGTTGAGCCTGGAGTTTATTGATTTGGCCGGTCTAGGTAGACAGATTTCTCTGCAGAAATCCTCTCTTAGCTTCCTGAGTGCTGTGCTTGTATTGGGCCCCATGACCACTGGACATTTACATGGGTGTTTGATGTCTGAACTTTGATCTTCCTAGTCTTCTACTCTCTGGATCTAAGGCATTTTTTCCTACAATATTTTTAACCTGAACTCAGAGCTCTCTACAGATGGGCAGAAGAGGTTTCTACCTGAGGTCCACTAAGAACTGCATCTTTAGGATAACAACAGTCCAGTGCATCATCTTTCCCTCTATTGACCATGTTTCTGCTAATGTCATTCTTGACCTGAAACAGGATTCCCTCCATTCTCCTTCATGAGGGACCCACACTTGTGCAGCATACAGTCTTTTAATCTTCATGGAATTCTGGGCCAGAGTACATAGATCACAGCCTACCACTCTCTGGCATTTCACTTTTAAAAGGATGTCTCTCTGCCAAGCCACAAGATCCCCTAATTTGAGCCATTCTTTCTACACAGTGTATATAGTGGTTGAGTCCTTTCTTAAATTGTGTGTGTGTGTGTGTGTGTGTGTGTGTGTGTGTGCATGTGAGTACAGGTTCCCATAAAGTTTAGGGCAGGGTATCTGATCTCCTTGAGCTGGAGTAAAGGCAGTTGTGAGCTGCAGATTGCTCTGGGAAACAGATTCAGACCCCTGCAGAAAGCAGTGTCTGCTTTTAACCCCTGGACCATCTCTCCAGCTCTAGCATTCATCTTTTCTTTCCTAGTCTTCTCTGAAGGGTTTCTCTCCCGTTTACGACTCTGGATCCAAATCCTCATCTAGTGCTTTAGGTTTTTCAAAATATCTTCTCAGCAAAATTCAGCTTGCTCCGTAAAAAATAATAAGTAATAAAGAATGGCCTCCAAACAAAGGGAAAGAGAAAAGGATGTGCCAGAGAGAGAGAGAGAGAGAGAGAGAGAGAGAGAGAGAGAGAGAGAGAGAGAGAGAGAGAAAAGCAGACTGGAGTGGAAGAAGCTAAAGTCAAACCAGTAAGCAGTTTAGTAATGATAGGCTAGTCTGCCACTTTTCCTCCATGTTCTGCTAATGGTATCTGAGTGCTGAAGAAGTCCAGAAAGCTGGGTGTGGCATAGGCCTGTAATCGCAATGCCCAGAAGGCTGAGGGAAGACTGAAAACCCAAGGCCACCTTTGGCTATATAGTTCAACTGTTTAAAGAACCCAAACTACAAAATTAAACCAAGAGAATGCCAAGGACAGGAACCATTTAGGCCTGTTATCCAAGAAATATATTTGTAGCTTGCTATTTTAGACTTTGTGGTTCCCAAATATGTTTGAAGGTTAAATTAATATTTCTTTACAGGGATATGTACATTTAAATAAGAATTTATGTAATTTGAGGTCTTCGAGAAAACCTCTTTTATATTCAGAAAAAAATGTTTTTTTTTCTGAAGGGATGTTATCAATAGTGAATAGTATTTGTACCAAGGTCAGGGGAGCCCTTATCAGATGGTAAGAGAGAACGCCGCCATCACTTACCCTGTTAAAATGCTTCAGGGCGCTGTACGCTGTTATGTTCCTCTTCCTGTCTCTCTCACTTTCTCCTTCACTCTATGCCTGCGTCATCTGTGTCAAGAATTCACTTTTCCCATCCACAGATAATTCTTTTTTTGAGAATTTCAGTTCCAATTTCAAAAAGGTTGATTTCCTTGAAACTGATGATAAAATTAGTAGCTTGTTCATTTCTCCTAACATTTTCCATTTCCTTCAGGGAAATGAAGATGATTCTGGAATAGTGCCCCAGACCTTAGTGGGACCACATATCTTAGCATAACTGAATCCATGATGTCATGGAAGTGTCAATCAGGCTATAAAATTCAGCACATAGACAGTGCCACCTGCCAAAAAACAAAGACCTAATCCTTCAAAGTTCAGGGAAAGTTTTAAAGAGTGTACTAACCTTGCTCTTTTGGCTTCTGTGGCTCCTCTTTTGTCTAACTGTTGTTGTTAACTGAATTATGTCGACCACCCCACCCTGCCCCAAATAGTTTTTGTGCTTAAAAAGGTCTCTCTGAGAAAGACTCAGTGCTATATACTTGGATCCCGAACACCCAGTGTAGTCACCAGCTGGCTAATAAAGACTTTCCATTGGCTTAAGCCCATGTCTGAGCAGTCTTCTCTGGTGAATTCCCCATAACATTTCTGGAGGGCTGACCAAGGTCCCAAAGACCAGACCTTAAGACACTTAAGAGCCCCTTGGAGAAAGAAGGAGTGTACTGGTCAGGGGACTCCTAGAGGGTCTACAACCTGAGATGTTTCAGGTCCCCAGGGCTCCCTTTGATCAATTGATACCTAACTCTTCAGAGGGGTCTGACAACTCCATCCCCAAAGGAAACAAATTAGAAAGCCACCTGGTCTGTCACCTCTAGAGGTAAGTTTGGTTAAGATGCCTTCTGTTTGGACACATGGAGAGATTGGGCACAGCTGCTGATCCAGTGCCCAAGATCCATGGGAGACATCACTGGATGTGTGCGTCCATGGGTGTCTATGTGTTTCTCTCAGTTCTGTTTCTCTGTATTGACCAGGGGCTTTCTCTGGTGTGAGAGCCCACTAGCTTAAGACCTATGCCTTATTCCACTGGGGACCTGAATGTTTTTGGCAATGCTTGGTCACCCAAAGAAACCCAAAATCCCTTCATACTCTCCCAATCCAGGAGCCAGAGCACTTACTTGGCTTTGTTGTTCGACTCCTGCTCACTGTCAGGGTAAGTCCCACTGTGGAGGTGGGGAGAGGCCAGGCTTGCCATCGAGAGCACACTCCCACCCCCACCCCATCCCCTGCCCTGCAATCTAAGCAGAATGCACACAGGGAAGAGAAAGTATTCCCCAAGTGAGCATTCCCTCTGCTGTGTCTCTCTAAGCAGCCCTGCAGAAGGGGAAACGTTGCTCTGGACTGAGCATGAAGGAAAAGAGAAAAGTTGTATCCCCTCCTTTCATAATTTATGTCTCTTTTTCAATCAGTGATCTATAAAATCCACCATTCTCTGAAGTAAAAAAAAAAAACAAACAAAAACAAAAACAAAAACATAAAAATCTGCCCCAGGGCTGGGCAGGGGGATTGTTGCCAGACAGCACAGCCTGGACAGAGCAGATTTTCCCTTCTGTCCAACACTGACCAAGGAGAGTAAGCAACTTTACTAGGTACTTTTTAAAAAGATTAAGGACAGCTGATAAAAATTTTCTTTCATTACCTACTCAGCATCAGATAGTAGAAACAAAGATATAAAAATTAAAAAAAAATTAAAGGTATAAATAGCTTAAAGGGTGTTTCACAACTGATTGGGACAAGACCTTTTATATAAACTGAAAGCCACTGTTACCTTCTCTGATGATGAAACCCAGTACAACTCCCCAGGACCGACCCAACATGAAGCTTCTAAAATTGTTTAACTAACCAGTCCAATTACCTCCATCCAGATTAAGCAATATCCACGGAGCCTGGAAACAGAGGGGGAAATTGCAGTCCATATTACCTGGCTCGAAGAGATAGGCACCCTGGTGCCTTGACAGTCACTCTGGAATATACCTCTCCTGCCTGTGACAAAACCTGGGTCCTCTGAGTCTCAGGATTCTGATTCTTTTAGAGAAACACTGAACCTGAAAGGTGTGTTCTCCAGCCTTCCATTGGCAGAGGTGAGTCAACCCATCTTTGCTTTGAAATGGACAGACTCAACAGTGGTTACAGTAGGTGACAGACCCAAGATAGAAGGGTAGTAAGTGCAGACTTCCTACCTTTCCTCATAGATTTCCTGGGGAAACAGTTCCTGAGAGATGTAGACCTTGGACTACAAAATGTATAGTTCAAAAAAGCCCAACTTAGTACATCACAGGCTACCTATCCTGGATACCAGCTGAGGAGAAACAAAGGAGCTTCTCTCAGAGTAGGCTTGCTGCTCTCCTTCACATCCCAACTCTGAAGACTAACAGACAAGTTTGAGAGTTTGAGATTTGAGAGACAGTAGGATATTGCAGGGTTCGTGGAAATAGCAAGGCCTCTCCACACCAGCACAAAGTGGGGTGTAGGTGGGGCACTGAGCCCCTTATTCTGAACTGAGACTAATCAAAAGACAAAAAGGGGTTTTAACTCAAAATGTGGGGTCATGGAAACGCTCAGTGACATTCTTGGACCTTGTAGGCCATAGGATGTCCCCACCCATTTAAGAATTGTGGTGGTTACTGCCAGTTTAATAAAAAAAAAAGCAAGCAAGTTAACTCTGAGTAAATGTCTCACACTCATAAAATCTCCACAATATGGTTGAGACTGTCAGAATGCTGGTTGTCTAATGACTGTGTGACCCAGTACCAGGCCCTACTCCTGGTCCACCCTTGAGTCTGGTTTGAGAAACCCACTGCCATTAATCCTACTACCCTCTTTCCTAGTGGAGATCTCCATGCTCATCCATGACTGTCACAAGAGAAAAGATAAAACCAGGCTGCAGTAGTTACTTAGGCATGATTTGGGCCCAAGTCAGATACCTCAGTTCAGAAAGCAGAACAGATTGATCTGATCCAGGCTCTCATGTGGGGGAAAAAGTCTACCACTTTTCTTTTCATTGACCACTAGTTGGTATATTTTTGCTACCAGCATGTCTACAGTATGATCTATAGAGAAAGAAAGCTTCTTACCACTGGGGAAAAGGATATTAAAACCAACCAACCAACCAACCAACCAACCAACCAACCAACCAACCAACCAAACAAACAAACAAACAAACACATGTCCCTCCTAGAGGCTATTTGACTTCCTCTACAAATTGCTGTCCTCCATTGCTAGGCTGCTGGCCTTGTTACTGGACAAATGGTCCTTAGACCAGTGGGGCCTATTGTTATTCTGATGGCATGCCATAACACAGTGCTGCCTGAGACTCCATAATAGAGAAGACATGGAGAGCTCACATCCAGTGGCTGACGGAGGACAACAGAGGGAAAGATCATTCTCCCGGAAACTACTGGCAGGACTGTTGATAACTAACCTTCACCAGAATACTCATCTGGGATTCATAAAACTTTCAGAGTTGCTTAGACAAGGTATGTTATACCCAGACTGTGTGCCTAGCACAGGATATCTCAGCCAGATGCCAGATTTGTGCTCAAATGAAATTCAAGACAGAGTGTCATTGCCCAGGAAGTGGTCTAAAGGAGAAACCGAGAGACCAACACCCCCACAAACTCTGGGAAAACTGACTTCATCAAGATCCAGCCTGATTGGTCGGGGGGAGGATTAAAGTACTTGGTAGTTTTTAAAGATACCTTTTTCAGTAGAAATGATCCTCACCCAGAGTGAAACTGTTAAAAAGCTCTTGTAGGAACTGGTCCTTTGATTTAGCCTCCCTCTAACAGTAGGGTGCAACAATGACCAGGCTTTCTTAGACAAAACCTCTCAATTAGTGGCTAAAGTTTAGACTTCATCGTATATAAAGGCCTTGGCATTTTGGCCAGGTTAAAAACAAAACAAGACAAACAAACCAGAAGCAAAATAAAAACAAAAACGAAACAGGACATTAAAAAACCTTAACAAAACCTTAACTCATTAGATTCTACCAGAGGTTGGATAGAGCTCCTTCCTGCCCTTTAGCCCACCATATAGAGAGGGATATCTGCCCCCTGTCAGATCACGTTTGGAAGACCTCCCCCACTACTTCTCAGGCTCAGAGACAGAACTCTTTAATCCTTCCTTTCTCAAATCACTACGGGCACTCCTGTCCTCCATAGAGGCTATTCATTGGTCTGTTCAAGAGAGTGAGCCAACCTCTGAGAACACCACCAGTTTCCCTTGTGTAGCCCAGTGACCCTCTCTGGGTCAGGCAAGTAGCCAAAGTGACACTGAAACCAGCTTGGAAAGGACTCTACCCAATGATTCTCTGTGGCTGTGAAGATATCTAACATCACTCCATGTATCCACCTCATCCAGATTGAGAAAGTGGAAGTCACAGGCACTGCTGACAAATGAACTATTTCTTAGCTCATTGAAATCAAGGTTTCATTGGGCCTCAGGACCTTCCATTCCCTGGTCCTTTACCTTCTCCTGAAACTTGTGTTTGCTGTGAATACAGGGTTATGGTTCAATACCCACAGCCAACAAGCCTGGACCTGGGAGCTGAGGAAGACAGATACAGAGAAGGTATTAGCTAATGTAAGTACAAAGCAGGAACCCACATTCCATCTTGACCTTTGCTCACTGACGTCCACTGTAAATGTCTGATTATATTGGAGAAAGGAAAGCTGTGTGTGTGGGGGGTTATCTTTTGATATAGGAATACATAGTTTACAATTCTATGCGTGCCATCAGACTGAGTCCCCTAATTGCCCAGGACAAGGGAAATGGGTTTGTAAAACTGAGGCTTCCTAAAATTTTCCTTTAAAAAGATTCTGGCCTTTGGAAAACACGGGAAAGCTGGGGAATCAGACTCTATGTCACAGAAGGGACCCTGGAAATAGTTAATTATTTACAGCCAGAAACTGGCAGGGACTGCTTCTGGTTGTGTTTAGACACCCAGCCACTGTATTGCACAGGGACAGGAACTAACCAGACAGTCAACCCATTGATTAACAAAACTTATGTGACTGGTGGTAGTCAACTAACATTAGAGGACTTAAAAGGGACTAAGATCCAAATATCCAGAACCTTTCACTTTGGTACCTTCACTTATTCTAATCTAGTATTATGCCTTATGGGTCAACTCATATGGGTAACAGCGGTGTTACTGGGCTCATGTACTAATGGTTTAACTAAATTTGCTTCTTCTGATACTTTCCAAACTAAGTAAACAGGTGGTTAGGACCTACCTAGACAAATTAAAAGGTTCACTTTCTGAATTAAAACACCAGTTAGATCCCCTTACAGAAACGGTCCTACTAATTGGAGAGCCTAGACTTTCATGAGATAAGGGAAACTATGTATGGCTTTGAGAGGAAAAAAAAGTTGTTTTCTAATTGATCAGGAGTAATTAGAAAAATTTCTTGCCATGGTTGTAAAAGTAATTGGTACCAATCTCTGTTCTCTTCAGAGCACTTCCTGATAAGTACTCTGCTTACCAACATTAGATGGCCCTTTAATTCTCATACTGATTGGGTTAACAATGAGGCTCTGCATCTTAAACTAAACAGGATGAGTCCATGATTTGATTCATTCACTAAGACTAGACAGCCCTGGCCCTAGACTTTAGTAGGCTCCCAGACCTACTAACTACCCCAGGCACAACTGACTCCATGATGGAAAGACTATTTAGGTTGTAAAACTCAGCACATACATAGCACCACTTGCCAAAACTAAAACAACTGCCTAAGTCATCAAAGTCCATATAGTTCTTGGAAAGTCTCAAACTATACTAACCTCGTCTTCTAAGATTTGTAGTTCTTCTTCTGGCTAACTCTTGTTAACTGAAATGTCTCAACCAAGAATATGGTTTGGTGCTTAAAAGCCCACCCCAAGAAAGGCTCAGTGCTATACTGGGATTCTGAACATGCAGTGTAGCCACTGACTGACTTATAAAGATTTTCTATTGGCTTAAACCACGTCTAAACAGTCTTCTCTGGTGAGTACTACACAACAATTCTGACTATGGAGTCTCCTGGGCTTGACAAGGGACCACAGATGAGGTCTGTGAGCATCATTTGTGTTGTGTTTTCCTATCCACATGAGGATGGGAAGAACATTAGTAAAGGTTATGGAGGCCTTTGGATTTGACAAAGAAGCAGGAAGTTGCTTTCTTTCTGGTTTCCTTAATTATTGAAGAAACCAAAGAGGAAATGAGAAAACACTTGACAGACAGCCTCAAAAGGTGCTTGCAAAAATACTCTTCATAGCTACAGAGTAGTAGGCAACGTGTAGTGGCTCCATAAATTCATCCTGCAGAGTGTGCAAAGCATGTGTTTTGACTCAGGCAGGCTCCTGGTTTCTTGTGGGAGAGTGTAACCATGAACATGGCTCAAATAAAACTATAGATTTTCCTAAAACATTATGATATTTTGTTTTGTAAATCAGGGTTTCTAGCTAGGCTAACCTTAAACTTCTCATGTAGCTCAGGATGAACCTGAACTTTAGATCTTCTTGCCCCTAAATCTTCTTGCTGAGATCACAGGCCTGTCTACCATGCTCATGTATGCAGTGGTAAGGATTGAACCCAGGATTTCGTGCATACTAAAGGAATACACAACAAATAGCAGTCCCCTGTCTCAAGATTTATATCTCGGTTTACATTTCTCTAGTGGTGTATTTGGTTCTGGATCATGAACTTTCTAGATGGCAACATCATCATATCTGGACACAGCTTGTAGAAACATCTCTGTGCAGTTACTGCTATTTTAGAGGAGAAAGGCAATGAAGGATCAATGAGCTAAATAGAATAAAGTCAGGGAAAGGGATGACAAGAAACAAATAAGCATTGAGCTAAACACCAGATTTAAAAATTTGAGACTATGAGTTTCAAAACTTTAAGTTAAAAAACCTCATTTTTTTTAAAGTTGAAAGTAACCTTAATGAGAGCCAAGTAGTGTAAGGCTCGAAGTGAGTCTTAACTACCGGGAGGACTCCCCCCGCAACCCACCCCACGAGTGAGACACAAGTCGATGCAAACACAAGAGGTTTTTTTTCTGGCAATCAGCCTCTCATGGTGAGTGACTAGAAGGTGATCCCAAATGGTTATAACAAGCAGTTTTTATACTTTTTATGGGTATAGGTTACATCAGCAAGGTTACAGTTTAAACTTATTGGCTAAGCATATTGACCTTTGAATCTATTGGCTAGCAAGCATATGACATGCATTCTAAATCTATCTGGGACCAGAGGGTCAGGTGACTATCAGTACATTCTGCTCACTTTTCAAGAATGTCCCTGCTCCACCCGAGAACTGTGGGTGGAAAATGGAACTTGGCTTGGCCTTGACCCAAGGCAGGAAGCTGATATTTGGCCTAATCTTGACCTGAGGTGGTAGGTGTCGGGTCCTTCACCGGAACCCCATAAACTATCTACTTTCTACCAGGCTTAGGAGCTCTTATACTTCAGTAATAACTAGGGTCCTTTAGTAGGAACATTTCCTCGTTCTGTTTTAGAAAGAGACCAGAGCCCATACAGATAAAGAGATGAGTTCACACATCTAATAACAGACACCCCAGATGCCGTTCAACAGAGGAATGGATACAGAAAATGTGGTACATCTACACAATGGAATATTACTCAGCTATCAAAAACAAAGACTTCATGAAATTCATAGGCAAATGGATGGAACTGAAAAATATCATCCTGAGTGAGGTAACCCAATCACAGAAAAACACACATGATATGCACTCATTGATAAGTGGATATTAGCCCAAAAGCTTGAATTAACCAAGATGCAATCCACAGACCACATGAAGCTCAAGAAGAAGGATTACCAAAATGTGGATGCTTCCACTCCTTCTTAAAAGGGGGAAAATATCCATAGGAGGGAATATGGAAGTAAAGTTTAGAGCAGAGACTGAAGGAACAGCCATTCAGAGTCTGCCCCACATGTGGCCCATATATACACAGTCACCAAAAACTAGATAAGATTGATGAAGCTAAGAAGTGCAGGCTGACAGGAACTGGATATAGATCTCTCCTGAGAGAGATAATCAGAGCATGTCTAATACAGAGGCAAACACTAGCAGCAAACCACTGAACTGAGAATGGGACCCCCATTGGAGGAATCAGAGAAAGGACTGAAAGAGCCGAAGGAGCTTGCAACACCATAAGAACAACAATGCCAACCAACCAGAGCTTCTAGGGATTAAACCACTACCTAAAGACTATATACATGGACTGACCCAGGGCTCTGACTGCATATGTAGCAGAGAATAGCCTTGTTGGGGCGCCAGTGGATGGGGAAGCCCTTGGTCTTGCCAAGGTTGGACCCCCATTGCAGGGGAATGTAGGGGAGGTGTTGGGGGGGGATGGAGGGGAACACCCTTATAGAGGAGGGGGAGGGGAGGGGGGCTTATGGACAGGAAACTGGGAAAGGGAATAACATTTGAAATGTAAATAAGGAGATATATCCAATAAAAAATGGAAATTCACACACACACACACACACACACACACACACACACACACACACACGACTGTTTGTCAGTGTGCATTGTGCCTCTGTGCAGTGACTGAGTTCATCAACAAACCCAGATTCTTCACATACTTAGGCATATGTTACCAAACACAGACTAAGTAAACCATAAATTCCATGATTGTGACGTGGGTTTTATGTGTTTCATATGGGTGAAGAGATTGAAAGAAAGCAGAAGAATAAAATTTTTTCTTCTGATGTATAAGGAAGGACATTTGTCACAATGAAAAACTTGAGGCGTCACCATTTGGGATCTCCTTATAGGTTTAGCGTTTCTTTTAATGCCCGAAGTTTCTAGGAAATCTAAATCCTGTTTTCCTTTTTAACCCAATTATTGTGCACATTACTTAACCTATTCGGAGGATGAGGTGAGGTATTTTATGTAAAGGCCTTAGCTTGGCATCTGGCATGCAATTGGCAGTGTTGGCTGTGTTATTAATAGTAAGCTCTTTTCTTTTCCTTTCCTTTTTTAAGTGGAAAGGGTTAAAAGGGAAGGGAGGCCTATATTACAGAAAAATGTAGAATTTGGCTACAAGCATCAGTTCACTGTGAGAAACAGCTGGTCTCTTTATAGGGCTTAGGATACAGATTGCATAAAATATATATGGGAAGAGGAAAAGGGTAAAACTTTCAAAGTTCACCAACTGTAGCCTTCAGCATTCTGCTCATGCTCATTAGGCATTCACATTAATAATGTAGTCTCGTTGAGACGGATTAATTTTTTTAGTAAGGATCTTATAAATTAAAGCTTTCCCAGGGGGGCCAACATCATATAGCTTGTGCCAGAGGTAGAAATGCTTCTGAGTAAACATCCAGAGCAGGAAGGGAAACGGTTCTGTGTGAGTGAGAGCACCGCTTACACAATTAGCAATGACTATCAGGATACCAGGGGGCAGTGCTGGCATAAGAACCTCCTCGCCTTCAGATCCACATTTATACAAGGAAGACATTTAGCGGACATGAAAGACCTGTGCAAATTAGCCCTGCATGGCCTCAGCCCAGCTGTGGTAAAGTATGACCATCTGGCTTTATAGCACACCTTTATTTTACCTTGGAGATTAAAAAGGCTTAAAAATACTCTTTCTAAAGGTGGTTCTGGATTACATGAAAACACATCAGTTCGTCTGCACATTTGGAGAAACGTGGTTAGTGCATGGTGAGTGGTTAGTGCCCGGAGATGTGAAAATTACAGTTTGTACCCTTACCTTTTCCTACCAACTCACCTCACAAGGTTCCTATGACTGAAGTCATACATACAGCATTCAGAGCCACTCAGAGGTGAATTGAATTCTCTCCTAAACCAATGTATGCAGAGACGTGGGTTGTTGAAAGGTCTACACAGAGAGGTTGGGGAGGGGGAGGGGGACAAGAGGGAGAGAAAGGTAGGGAAGGCAGAAGAGTGGCAGGGAGCTTTTTTCTTATTTCAACTTGACATGAAAATGAAGTTTCTCAGTTAAGATTACTTGAAGCTCATCTGGAATACTGGCCAGCAGGTTTCATGCCACCAACTTGACACTCACAGATGATGGATGTCTCAATATATGCATTTTTAAATGTCAGCAGTTCACTTATCATATGCTTGCTTTTTTTTGCAATACTTTTCAAGTCCACAGGGATAAATACTATTCAGGAATGTGAGTGATGAAAAATTTTAGTTCCCCGGCTAAAATCTTGCTGCTAAAAGGAGGTGAAGAGAGGTGGAGCCAAGAAAATGAATGAACAATGAGAACCTCTGACTCGTGAATTCTATATTCCAATGGAGTCGAGTATGTGTGTGTGTGAGTGATTGTGTGTGTGTGTGTGTGCATTGTATATGTGTGTATGCATGCCTCTGTGTGTGTACACGCATGTGTGGGCCTGTGTGTGCTTGTATATACATATGTGTGTTTGTGTGTGAATGTGTGTGTAATGAGTATGTGTGTGCATGTATGCATGTGCATGTGTGCATGTGATTGTGTGTGAATATGTATATGACTGTGTGTGCATGTGTTTGTATGCATGTACATGTATGTATATGCATGTGTGTCTACATGTGCATGTGTGTTTGTGGGTGTATGTGTATGTGTATGTGTGTGTATGTGCGTGTGCATGTGTGTGTGTGGGGTGTGTATGTGTGTATGTATGTGCATGTGCGTGTGTGTGTGTGTGTGTGTGTGTGTGTGTGTGTGTGTGTGTGTTATGCATGTGTGAGTAGAGGTCAGAGGTTGACATCAGACATCTTCCTCAACACCTTATTTGGGAGGAGCAGAGTCTATCACTGAACCTACAGTTTATTGATAGACTGGCTGGCAAGTGATCCCAGGCAGCCTGTCTGACTCTGTCTCTCCAGTGCTGGGGTTCAACGAAAGTGCTGCTGTGTTAGCTCTTCTGTGTGGATTCTGGAAAATTGAACTCATACTTGTTCTTATACTTGTGCGGCAAGCACTTTACCAACTGAGCCATCTCTCCAGCCCGTTGAAGTTCTCTCTCTCTCTCTCTCTCTCTCTCTCTCTCTCTCTCTCTCTCTCTCTCTTTCTCTCTCTTAAAAGTATTTTTAAAAACTCATATAAAACTGATTTCCAGTTTTTAAACACCATACATGGATTTGTAAAGCACAATAAGTACATATTTTACGACAGAGGGATAATGTGGGGCAGTGAACACAGTTTAAGTGGGTCTCTAGTTTCTCTGAAAAACGAGGCAGTGATGCTGCTCTCTGAAGGCCTCGGCTGGCCTCTGGCAGATGCAGACTACTCCAGATTCTTTTTCTTGCTTTCCCCCATCCCTTCCTTCTTTCCTTTTGATTTTGCTCCTTTTTGTATTTGTATAAATGTTTAAGATTTTAAAAAATAATTCTCTGCTCTAAGTCATACAAATACAGGCCTTGGGAGTTTCAGAAATGAACTGCCAAGTTTGGCATAGCCTTGGTGAAGACAGATTGACATGGTTCCTGCCCCCTGGGACAGAGCCAGCAGGCATGGGCCTCCATGGTGTCCATGGCTGCTGAGGGCATAAGACTTGTTTATGTAACAATGCACAGATTTTGCAGCTCTCCTTTAAGGAAGGTCCTCCCTGTTAGCATTAGTGACTCCATGACAACCACAGACAGCACAAATCAGGGAGGTGAAGGTGTGGCTAACATCAATAGCAAAGTAGTAAAGGCGGGGTCCTTCAGGACAGCCCTTAAGGGTGTAGAGAAGAACTCTAAAGACCATCCAGAGACTGCCCCACCTGGGGATCCATCCCACATGCAGTCACCAAACCCAGTTACTATTGGGGATGCCAAGAGGTTCATGCTGACAGGAGCCTGATATAGCTGTCTTCTGAGAGGCTCTGCCAGAGCATGACAAATACAGAGGCAGATGCTCGCAGCCAAACATTGGATTGAGCATGGGGTCCCCAAGGGAGGAGTTAGAGAAAGGACTGAGGTAGCTGAGGGGGTTTGCAACCCTATAGGAAGAACAACAGTATCAACCAACCAGACTGCCCAGAGCTCCCAGGGACTAAACCTCCAACCAAAGAGTACACATGGAGAGACCCATGGCTCCAGCTGCATATGTAGCAGCAGATGGTCTTGTTGGACATCAATGGGAGATGTCCTTGGTCCTGTGAAGGCTCGATGTCCCAGTGTAGGGAGGAATGCCAGGGCAGGGGGGTGGAAATAGGTAGGTGGGTGGGGGAGCACCCTCATAGAAGCGGGGGAAGAGGGATGGGATAGGGGTTTTCTGTAGGGGAAGCTGAGAAGGGGAATAATATTTGAAGGGTAGATAAAGACAATATCCAGTAAAAAATGAAAAAAGTTAATTCAAAAATATAAAATTTCTCAACTATGCAAAAAATAAGGATGCAATATGAATCGTGAGAGACTTCACAACTGTAAAGGAACAGAGGTAACTACACTGTGAGCCAGCTCGTCAGAAAGATACAAAGCCAGGCAGATTCCTGAGTTCAAGGTCAGCCTGGGACACAGGGAGTCCAGGCCCAGGTGTGGCAGAAGTGGTGATTTCAGGGCAGGGTCCCACCCAGCAAGCTTATGATCTGTGCTTAACAGAGGCAAGCAGATTTCTGCCTTCTTTTGCAGTGTTAAAAGAAAAATGTGTGTTAGCTGTCTCCTAAGGGTTAAGGAGCTGGGGTTGGGATGCTGATTCATAGGATAATCAAAAGAAAACTTAAGAGTAAATGACTGGATTGATATGTAAAACAAAAGACTGGGCTTAAGATCTGCAGAAGAGCTATCCAGAGAAAGATTTTAGAATAGTCAGAGAGAACTGCTTGGAAAATTGTCTCAAGCAGAACATAGAGAAAGAGCTCTCTGGATATCTCCATAGAAAGCAGATGAGAGAAGAGAAAAAGCAGATCAGAGAGAAAAAGCAGGCTTGAAAGCTGTCTCCAGCAGAGCACAGCACCAGCTTGAACCCTCCATTGATTTTGACTTTGAGTCATTTGTTTTCCACACCCCAAGACACTCATTCCTTAGAACCCCTCTCCAAGCCAAGGCTGGTCCTTGGCAATGAACCTTAAGGTGGGCATCCTACAGTATAAGCCCCTCTATGTTAATTATTCATGATTCTGCACTCTTCCTTGTACAAACCATGCAGGTTTTGTGTGTTCCAATTTAGTTTCCTTTAACTTTAAGTTTTAAGTTTAAGTACATTACCCCAAAGCAAAGCTCTGGGAATGCAGAATGCTTGGCATCTTAAGGTTTTTTGTTTTTGTTTTTGTTTTTAATTTTTTTGTTTGTTTCTGCATCTGTCCCTCAGATAATTTGTTTGTCCTAAGAATTCCCTGTGCTCAGCCTCTCTAGTACATTTGTTTTCCTAGAAACAGTTCTGTTCCTTTTGAACTTGGATTTTATAGGATTGGCTAATAATCAACCAAATTACAGTAACAATCCAAATCGAAAGAATCAGGTTGGAAACAAACATGCTGTCTCCTGGAAAGTTCCAGTTCAGCCAGGAAAGCAGAATGGACATGCATTAGTTTTCCAGGGGTGACCTTCTCCATGGTCTGGGCATTTTAAGTGTGCTCTAAAAAGGGCAAGGAAAGAGTTGTTGACCCTGTGGTGGAGTTTAAGCATAGGTTTCTTTAGAAAGCACTTATAGACTTGTTTGGGCACTATGCCAAAAACTTTGTTTTTTAAATGGTCAGCAAGATAGTGTGCCACTATAGAATAAAAATGGCTGAGATGCATGGCACATTTAAGTCATCAGTCTTTTTTTTTTTCTCGATATTTTATGTATTTACATTTCAAATGTTACCCCCTTCCCGGTTTCCCTTCCGGAACCCCCTTATCCCATCTCCCATGCCCCTGCTTCTGTGAGGGTGCTCCCCCACCCATCCATCCACTCCTGACTCCCCACACTGGCATTCCCCTACACTGGGGGGGTTGAGCCTTGGCAGGACCAAGGGCTTTCCCTTCCATTAGTGCCCAACAAGGCCATCCGCTGCTACATATGCAGCTGAAGCCATGGGTCCCTCCATGTGTACTCTTTGGATGGTGGTTTAGTCCCTGGGAGCTCTGGGGTGTCTGGTTGGTTGATATTGTTCTTCCTTTGGAGTTGAAAACTCCTTCAGCTCCTTCAGTCCTTCCTCTAACTCTCCCATGTTGAGGTCAATGGTTGGCTGTGAGCATCCACGTCTGTATTTGTCAGGCTCTGGCAAAGCATCTCAGGAGACAGCTCTATCAAGCTCCTGTCAGAATGTACTTCTTGGCCTCCGAAATAGTGTCTGGGTTTGGTGACTGTATATGGGATGGGTCCCCAGGTGGAGCAGGCTCTGGATGGCCTTTCCTTCAGTCTCTGTTCCACACTTTGTCCCCATATTTCCTTAGACAGGAGCAATTCTGGGTTAAAAATTTGGAGATGAGTGGGTGGCATCATCCCTCAACCAGGGCCCATGCCTAGCTTCTGGATATGATCTCTACAGGTTCTCCCCCACCTTTGTTGGGCATTTCAGATAATCTCATCCCTGCTGGATCCTGGGAGCCTCTTGCTTTCCTGGCATCTGGGATTTGCTGGTGGCTACCCCAAGTTTTTCATCCCACATTGCTACACACTTCTGTTCAAATTCCTGACCTTGTGTATATCATCCCCTTCTCCTTCTATACTTGATCCTGTCCCCCTTTTTTCTCCCTCCACCTCCTCCTCTCTTCCTATCAAGCCCCTCCCACCTTTTACCTCCCCCCCAGTATTTTGTTCCCCCTTCTAAGAAGGACTGAAGCATCCACACTTTGGTCTTCCTTTTTCTTGAGCTTCATATGGTCTGTGAATTGTACTTTGGGTAATTCGAGCTTTTGGGCTAATATCCAATTATTAGTGAGTGCCTGCATGTGTGTTGAGTCTTTTTTTTTTTATGTTCATATCAGCCTTTTTTTTTTATAATATACACTTCACATTTATTTTTTTTCAATTTTTTTCTTTTATTTTATTTTCTTTCCCCCTCCCCCCTCCCCTTCCTTATGGGTGTTCCCCTCCCAACCCTCCCCCCATTGCCGCCCTCCCTCCAACAGTCTAGTTCACTGGGGGTTCAGTCTTAGCAGGACCCAGGGCTTCCCCTTCCACTGGTGCTCTTACTAGGATATTCATTGCTACCTATGAGGTCAGAGTCCAGGGTCAGTCCATGTATAGTCTTTAGGTAGTGGCTTAGTCCCTGGAAGCTCTGGTTGCTTGACATTGTTGTACATATGGGGTCTCGAGCCCTTCAAGCTCTTCCAGTTCTTTCTCTGATTCCTTCAACGGGGGTCCTATTCTCAGTTCAGTGGTTTGCTGCTGGCATTCGCCACTGTGTTTGCTGTATTCTGGCTGTGTCTCTCAGGAGCGATCTACATCCAGCTCCTGTCGGTCTGCACTTCTTTGCATCATCCATCTTGTCTAATTGGGTGGCTGTATATGTATGGGCCACATGTGGGGCAGGCTATGAATGGGAGTTCCTTCAGTCTCTGTTTTAATCTTTGCCTCTCTTCCCTGCCAAGGGTATTCTTGTTCCCCTTTTAGAGAAGGAGTGAAGCATTCACATTTTGATCATCCGTCTTGAGTTTCGTTTGTTCTAGGCATCTAGGGTAATTCAAGCATTTGGGCTAATAGCCACTTATCAGTGAGTGCATACCATGTATGTCTTTCTGTGATTGGGTTAGCTCACTCAGGATGATATTTTCCAGTTCCAACCATTTGCCTACAAATTTCATAAAGCCGTTGTTTTTGATGGCTGAGTAATATTCCATTGTGTAGATGTACCACATTTTCTGTATCCATTCCTCTGTTGAAGGGCATCTGGGTTCTTTCCATTTTCTGGCTATTATAAATAAGGCTGCGATGAACATAGTGGAGCACGTGTCTTTTTTATATGTTGGGGAATCTTTTGGGTATATGCCCAAGAGAGGTATAGCTGGATCCTCAGGCAGTTCAATGTCCAATTTTCTGAGGAACCTCCAGACTGATTTCCAGAATGGTTGTACCAGTCTGCAATCCCACCAACAATGGAGGAGTGTTCCTCTTTCTCTGCATCCTCGCCAGCATCTGCTGTCACCTGAGTTTTTGATCTTAGCCATTCTAACTGGTGTGAGGTGAAATCTCAGGGTTGTTTTGATTTGCATTTCCCTTATGACTAAAGATGTTGAACATTTCTTTAGGTGTTTCTCAGCCATTCGGCATCCCTCAGCTGTGAATTCTTTGTTTAGCTCTGAACCCCATTTTTTAATAGGGTTATTTGTCTCCCTGCGGTCTAACTTCTTGAGTTCTTTGTATATTTTGGATATAAGGCCTCTATCTGTTGTAGGATTGGTAAAGATCTTTTCCCAATCTGTTGGTTGCCGATTTGTCCTAACCACAGTGTCCTTTGCCTTACAGAAGCTTTGCAGTTCTATGAGATCCCATTTGTCGATTCTTGATCTTAGAGCATAAGCCATTGGTGTTTTGTTCAGAAAATTTTTTCCAGTGCCCATGTGTTCCAGATGCTTCCCTAGCTTTTCTTCTATTAGTTTGAGTGCATCAGGTTTGATGTGGACGTCCTTGATCCACTTGGACTTAAGCTTTGTACAGGGTGATAAGCATGGATCGATCTGCATTCTTCTACATGTTGACCTCCAGTTGAACCAGCACCATTTGCTGAAAATGCTATCTTTTTTCCATTGGATGGTTTTGGCTCCTTTGTCAAAAATCAAGTGACCATAGGTGTGTGGGTTCATTTCTGGGTCTTCAATTCTATTCCATTGGTCTATCTGTCTGTCTCTGTACCAATACCATGCAGTTTTTATCACTATTGCTCTGTAATAATGCTTGAGTTCAGGGATAGTGATTCCCCATGAAGTCCTTTTATTGTTGAGGATAGTTTTAGCTATCCTGGGTTTTTTGTTATTCCAGATGAATTTGCAAATTGTTCTGTCTAGCTCTTTGAAGAATTGGATTGGTATTTTGATGGGGATTGCATTGAATCTGTAGATCGCTTTTGGTAAAATGGCCATTTTTACTATATTAATCCTGCCAATCCATGAGCATGGGAGATCTTTCCATCTTCTGAGGTCTTCTTCAATTTCTTTCCTCAGTGTCTTGAAGTTCTTATTGTACAGATCTTTTACGTGCTTGGTTAAAGTCACACCGAGGTACTTTATATTATTTGGGTCTATTATGAAGGGTGTCGTTTCCCTAATTTCTTTCTCGGCTTGTTTCTCTTTTGTGTAGAGGAAGGCTACTGATTTATTTGAGTTAATTTTATACCCAGCCACTTTGCTGAAGTTGTTTATCAACTTTAGTAGTTCTCTGGTGGAACTTCTGGGATCACTTAAATAAACTATCATATCATCTGCAAATAATGATATTTTGACTTCTTCTTTTCCGATCTGTATCCCCTTGACCTCCTTTTGTTGTCTGATTGCTCTGGCTAGAACTTCAAGAACTATATTGAATAAGTAGGGAGAGAGTGGGCAGCCTTGTCTAGTCCCTGATTTTAGTGGGATTGCTTCAAGTTTCTCTCCATTTAGTTTAATGCGAGCAACTGGTTTGCTGTATATGGCTTTTACTATGTTTAGGTATGGGCCTTGAATTCCTATTCTTTCCAGGACTTTTATCATGAAGGGGTGTTGAATTTTGTCAAATGCTTTCTCAGCATCTAATGAAATGATCATGTGGTTTTGTTCTTTCAGTTTGTTTATATAATGGATCACGTTGATGGTTTTCCGTATATTAAACCATCCCTGCATGCCTGGGATGAAGCCTACTTGATCATGGTGGATGATTGTTTTGATGTGCTCTTGAATTCGGTTTGCCAGAATTTTATTGAATATTTTTGCGTCGATATTCATAAGGGAAATTGGTCTGAAGTTCTCCTTCTTTGTTGGGTCTTTGTGTGGTTTAAGTATAAGAGTGATTGTGGCTTCATAGAAGGAATTCGGGAGTGATCCATCTGTTTCAATTTTGTGGAATAGTTTGGATAATATTGGTATGAGGTCTTCTATGAAGGTTTGATAGAATTCTGCACTAAACCCATCTGGACCTGGGCTCTTTTTGGTTGGGAGACCTTTAATGACTGCTTCTATTTCCTTAGGAGTTATGGGGTTGTTTAACTGGTTTATCTCTTCCTGATTTAACTTCGGTACCTGATATTTGTCTAGGAAATTGCCCATTTCCTGTAGATTTTCAAGTTTTGTTGAATATAGGCTTTTATAGTAAGATCTGATGATTTTTTGAATTTCCTCTGAATCTGTAGTTATGTCTCCCTTTTCATTTCTGATTTTGTTAATTTGGACACACTCTCTGGGTCCTCTCGTTAGTCTGGCTAAGGGTTTATCTATCTTGTTGATTTTCTCAAAGAACCAACTTTTGGTTCTGTTGATTCTTTCTATGGTCCTTTTTGTTTCTACTTGGTTGATTTCAGCTCTGAGTTTGATTATTTCCTGCCTTCTACTCCTCCTGGGTGTATTTGCTTCTTTTTGCTCTAGAGCTTTTAGGTGTGCTGTCAAGCTGCTGACATATGCTCTTTCCTGTTTCTTTCTGAAGGCACATAGCGCTATGAGTTTTCCTCTTAGCACAGCTTTCATTGTGTCCCATAAGTTTGGGTATGTTGTACCTTCGTTCTCATTAAATTCTAAAAAGTTTTTAATTTCTTTCTTTATTTCTTCCTTGACTAGGTTATCATTGAGTAGAGCATTGTTCAATTTCCACGTATATGTGGGCATTCTTCCCTTATTGTTATTGAAGACCAGTTTTAGGCCGTGGTGGTCCGATACCACGCATGGGATTATTTCTATCTTTCTGTACCTGTTGAGGCCCGTTTTTTAACCAACTATATGGTCAATTTTGGAGAAAGTACCATGAGGAGCTGAGAAGAAGGTATATCCTTTTGCTTTAGGATAGAATGTTCTATAAATATCTGTTAAGTCCATTTGGCTCATGACTTCTCTTAGTCTGTCTACGTCTCTGTGTAATTTCTGTTTCCATGATCTGTCCATTGATGAGAATGGGGTGTTGAAATTTCCCACTATTATTGTGTGAGGTGCAATGTGTGTTTTGAGCTTTAGTAAGGTTTCTTTTACGTATGTAGGTGCCCTTGTATTTGGGGCATAGATATTTAGGATTGAGAGTTCATCTTGGTGGATTTTTCCTTTGATGAATATGAAGTGTCCTTCCTTATCTTTTTTGATGACTTTTAATTGAAAATTGATTTTATTTGATATTAGAATGGCTACTCCAGCTTGCTTCTTCTGACCATTTGCTTGGAAAGTTGTTTTCCAGCCTTTCACTCTGAGGTAGTGTCTGTCTTTGTCTCTGAGGTGTGTTTCCTGTAGGCAGCAGAATGCAGGGTCCTCGTTGCGTATCCAGTTTGTTAATCTATGTCTTTTTATTGGGGAGTTGAGGCCATTGATGTTGAGAGATATTAAGGAATAGTGATTATTGCTTCCTGTTATATTCATATTTGGATGTGAGGTTATGTTTGTGTGCTTTTCTTCTCTTTGTTTTGTTGCCAAGACGATTAGTTTCTTGCTTCTTCTAGGGTATAGCTTGCCTACTTATTATGGGCTTTACCCTTTTTTATCCTTTGTAGTGCTGGATTTGTAGAAAGATATTGTGTAAATTTGGTTGTGTCATGGAATATCTTGGTTTCTCCATCTATGTTAATTGAGAGTTTTGCAGGATACAGTAACCTGGGCTGGCACTTCTGTTCTCTTAGGGTCTGTATGACATCTGTCCAGGATCTTCTGGCCTTCATAGTTTCTGGCGAAAAGTCTGGTGTGATTCTGATAGGTCTGCCTTTATATGTTACTTGACCTTTTTCCCTTACTGCTTTTAATATTCTTTCTTTATTTTGTGCGTTTGGTGTTTTGACTATTATGTGACGGGAGGTGTTTCTTTTCTGGTCCAATCTATTTGGAGTTCTGTAGGCTTCTTGTATGCCTATGGGTATCTCTTTTTTTAGGTTAGGGAAGTTTTCTTCTATGATTTGGTGAAGATATTTACTGGTCCTTTGAGCTGGGAGTCTTCACTCTCTTCTATACCTATTATCCTTAGGTTTGATCTTCTCATTGAGTCCTGGATTTCCTGTATGTTTTGGACCAGTAGCTTTTTCTGCTTTACATTATCTTTGACAGTTGAGTCAATGATTTCTAGGGAATCTTCTGTATCAGAGATTCTCTCTTCCATCTCTTGTATTCTGTTGGTGAGGCTTCTATCTACAGCTCCTTGTCTCTTCTTTTGATTTTCTATATCCAGGGTTGTTTCCATGTGTTCTTTTTTGATTGCTTCTATTTCCATTTTTAATTCCTTCAACTGTTTGATTGTGTTTTCCTGGAATTCTTTCAGGGATTTTTGTGTCTCCTCTCTATGGGTTTCTACTTGTTTATTTATGTTTTCCTGGAATTCTTTCAGGCATTTTTGCGATTCCTCTCTGTAGGCTTCTACTTGTTCTCTAAGGGAGTTCTTCATGTCTTTCTTGAAGTCCTCCAGCATCATGATCAAATATGATTTTGAAACTAGATCTTGCTTTTTGGTGTGTTTGGATATTCCATGTTTATTTTGGTGGGAGACTTGGGCTCCGATGATGCCATGTAGTCTTGGTTTCTGTTGCTTGGGTCCCTGTGCTTGCCTCTCGCCATCAGATTATCTCTAGTGTTACTTTGTTCTGCTATTTCTGACAGTGGCTAGACTGTCCTATAAGCCTGTGTGTCAGGAGTGCTGTAGACCTGTTTTCCTGTTTTCTTTCAGCCAGTTATGGGGACAGAGTGTTCTGCTTTCGGGCGTGTAGTTTTTCCTCTCTACAGGTCTTCAGCTGTTCCTGTGGGCCTGTGTCTTGAGTTCACCAGGCAGGTCACTTGCAGGGGAAAAGTTGGTCCTACCTGAGGTTCCGAGGCTCAAGTGTGCTCGTGGGGTACTGCCTAAGTCCTCTCCGAGTCGGCAGCAACCGAGAAGATCTGCGCCGCTCTTTCCGGGAGCCTCCGTGCACCAGGGTTCCAGATGGCGTTTGGTGTTTTCCTCTGGCATCTGGATGTGCGCAGAGTGCAGTCTCTTCTGGTTTCCCAGGCGTGTCTGCCTCTCTGTAGGTTTAGCTCTCCCTCCCATGGGATTTGGGTGCAGAGAACTGTTTACCCGGTCTGTTTCCTTCAGGTTCCGGCGGTGTCTCAGGCGCAGGGGTCCTGCCGCTCCTGGGCCCTCTCCTATGAGAACCCAGAGGCCTTATACAGTTTCCTCTTGGGCCAGGGATGTGGGCAGGGGTGGGCAGTGTTGGTGATCTCCTCCGCTCTGCAGCCTCAGGAGTGCCCACCTGACCAGGCGGTGAGGTCTCTCTCCCACAGGGTTTGGGAGCAGAGAGCTGATGCGGGCCGGGGTCCGTGGGTGTGGGACTTCCGGTAAACCGTGTGTTGAGTCTTATATCAACCTTCTTTTTAAAGTTGTACCATGACTTCATGCTATAAGGCAAATTTTAATATTCTACTACTGATGTTTATTAGATATGGGATTTTATCCAGGTTATACTTAATTTTCTCACCATTTTATGGGGCAGTACTAGCTACCTAAGTCACCAAACACAACTCCTGTCCTTTTTCAACTAGTTATTAAACATTCATTATGTTGCTAGACCGTTGGGATGTAACAATGTTAAAACCAGCAATTTTCAAAGTGTGGTCAGTGGTCCGGTAGCATCAACAATACCTGGAATTTGTCAGAATAAAAGTCCTTGGGAGAAATCCCAAACTGCTTCAAAGAAAGCAGTTGCCAACTTGTTCTGAAGAGCTCTCCAGATGGTTTTGATGTAAGTGAAAGACTGAGATCCGCTGGCTTGGCATGGGAGATCTTGTCCTGTTAGAAGTGGTATTTTAATATATCAGTGTGAGCATTTTGCAATTAATACATAGATTAGCACTCGGAACTCTTTCCAGATATAAACAGCAGTACTAAATATTTATCACTACTAATATGGCTGCAATTAGAATGCTTACCGTATGTAAATGATTTGTTTTCTTCTTCGTCTATACTTGTATTGGGGAGATGGGACAATACTATCAGAAGCAGGCGATGCAGAGTAAAAGCAAGAGGGCAGTGTAATAAATTTCAGGAAAATAAAAACTGATCAATTAGGAAATAGAAAATCAGGATGGGACAAGTAACCTAAATGGCCTGTCCTTAAGAGCCATATTATGTAGAAATAAGAACACGGCTGACACTCACACAGCCGCTACTCTTCAGAATGCAAACTCAGTTCCGCTAGAGTTTACAGGGTTTCGATGGAAACTGGGTATCTGTCATTTTACATAGAATATCCTAGATTTTAAATACTTAAACCTGATTCAAATGATAGTTCTAATCAGATAACTTGCATGGCTAATATGCTTTGATTTCACCGGCCCCTCTTTATTTTACAAGTCTACAAAGGCCTTGAAAATTTCAAAATTATTGGCAGCCATAGTTTGCAGAACGGAAGAGGGGCATGTGTTTATGGTCCTGTAGTAAATGAAGACTTCGTTTACCCTTTTGTACTTCTTAAGGATATTTATTTAAGCCACTGGATAACTGATAGCACCAGAGAAACAGAACCCAGACTGAATGACAGAAATTCTTCTCAAAATCGAATTTTATAAATGTACATTGTACAAAAAAAATCACATTATCAGTGTTAAAGGAGAAAACGGTTGTAATTTTGATTTGCAAATACAATTTGCATCCAGCTGAATAAAGATCGCGCCATTGTATGAAGAGTTACAAGCCTGACAGAGCCATGCGAGGCCAACTTCCACTTAAGGCGCCTCATCCTGCACCCAATATGGTATTTCTAGGCCCCAAATGAAGTTACAGTTAGCCATAGTATATACATCATTCAACCTTGTTTAGATTTTTTCCTTTTGATTCATGCTTTTGCTGCATTTTGCACATCCTTCTGACCATTCTTAGCAGCTGTAACAACACTTGTGGTATTACCAGTAATTTGCAACTTATCAAACATGATTGAACCTTGTTCTTTTGTATAAACGAAACAGAACTCTTTGGTTGGCTTTCTTTATACTTTGGACATAGTGTAAAGGAAATGGAGACTATATTTGCATGCCAGACAATGAAACATAACACACAGTGTATACATGCCTTTGACATTGTAATTGCTAGCTGTTGTTTAGATTCCATGTATAGTCACTGGCTTTGGCTGTGTTGAAATCAGCTGTATCAACATTTAATCAAAGTCTTATAGATTTTGGTTGTATATTTTTCTAACGTCAAAATAGGAATATGGAGACTAAAACATACCTTGGGAGGAACGGGGATGCGTGTGACACATTGCAGAACTAATGAGCGCTCCTGGCACGGTAAGTGGAGGCACTGTAATTTTGTCAGTCATGAAATCAAACATCACATGGAGCTCATTTAGGATTAGTATCCATGCTATAGCATCTCAGTGGCGTCTAATTAATTTTGCTTCAGTTTACATTCAAAGTAGCCTTCCTTGCAGTGTAGTTTATGAACGTACTTTCTGGCTTACCATGAAATATTAAAAACCAAACAATGGTGAGACGTTTCCCATGAAAGCGTGATATGTAAATCTTGCAAGGTAATATGCAGAATAAACAACTACATGTACATGTTATTTAATGCCACGTAAATGCACTGGAAATCACAGTGCACACTATTATCTTCTTCCTCAAGAGTAGGGCAAAGCTCTGTGAGTTTTCACATGGAATTTATTAAGTTTCATAAGCAAGACTTTTTTTTTCTGGTGGTGATAGTTGGGGGAAGAGCAAGGCAATGGCTTATGTTACTGAATCCAGTCTATTTCTCTGTGAGTTTTGAGAAAAAAATATAAAGATAATGATTTTCTCCGTATTCTACCACCTAGACTTCTATCCTTTCTTGGCTATACAGAGATTCCTATAATACATAATGTCAAGAAACTCTTTGTCCGTTACAAAGTTATGGATGGATGTGTTTGCTGACTTACATATTACCTGATGTTAATCCGGCATTAGCTTTCATAGATCTAGGAATAATGGGATCCTTACAACAAGACGCAATACAAGTATTATATAACTGCTATGCATGTCTATTGTTTATTTGGACATCCAACAATAATCATGTCATATGTTAAGCCTCGGGTATTTCCTTTAGAAAATGGCATGATTGTTGGACCTGTCATAAATATTCAGCGAGTTTATAGCACAATGACATGTAGGATTTATGCAATACTGAAATCAAGCCATGAAGAAACCCCATCTGATCTCAGAGTTCAGAAATGTAATGATACGTGATTAAAGTCACACATAGGAAGTACCAGAGGAAACCTTTTGCCATTCTAAGCAACACCAACAACAATATACTCTATTTCCCAAAGCTGTGGGTGTATAATTCTGATAATTAATAAGTCCATGCCTGTAAGGACGATTCTAAAATATGAAACACAATTAAACCTGTCAAAACCTACTGTCATAATCTCATAACAGTGTGATCTACAAAGTTCTACCTTAGCTATTTCTTCCTTTCAAAATGGAGTAATACTTCATAAGAATGCTCATTCTCTCGGCAGTGTTAGATGAATGAAACTGGGATGACTCGAATGTTCTCTAACTGTGAAAAACAACAGGAAACGTCAGTCTACAACACAGGAGGTGGGTAAGGTGCAGGAAATGGAGATGCTGCACTTTGTGTTAATGAGTAAATCGGAGATGTTTTTAGCAGTGCTTGCCGGAGTTATATCACATGACTTCACAGCAGCGTTGCTTCTGCACACAGCGCCTGCTCTTCACTGCGCATGCCATGCCATGACATCACACGGTGCTAACAGAACCACTTGAATCCCATGGGGTCAGACTTGAGATTTTTGTGCATTATGAATTACAGTGTTTTTGAAAGTTATTTCAGCTTCCTGCTCTTACAGAAACATGATGGTTTAATCACAGAAAAGAACAATTTTTTATGTATATTTTGTTACCACCATTCTTCAGCGTATTAAGCTACGCGTTAGAGTATATTTTTGATTACATCATGTTAATCTGTTTGACTTTAAAATTTGATGTTTGACTTGCTGACTTGAGTTTCATAAAAGAGATCGAGTGAGTTTTGGCTTTGGATTAAGCAAGCTTTCTAAGATTTTCTCAATTGTTGCTAAATATACTCTGCTGTTTTGCATTGCATACATATGTGAAACAGTAGTCTTAGCTGTGAGTATTATTAAGCCAAAGTATCAATCAACTTTGGAAAACACTGAAACTACTTTATATCTAAAACTATCAAGCATTCAGTCAAAATTTAATTCTTTATGTAAAAATATATTAACACATTTGTCTCATTCTATAGTGTGCAAAATTGTTTTTGTATTTAATCAATAGTTATCTGTCTACCAGAAATTTCTTCACATAAATAACTTCATGATTTATTTGTACAATATGGTTGATTTATATACCTGTGATATATACCTCTGTATCCATAGTGATATAAAGCATCTTGAGTAAAAAAGAGATCTAAGAGAAATAGTTTAAGAGCCCCTAAGATCAATGCTAAAGTCTCTTAGGATTCAAGAGAAGGGAACTAAGGGGGGTATTGTATGAATTCACATATGGAGAAGGAATATGTTTCTTCCATTGGTGAGCTATTGGAGAAACTGTTATAGAAAATTTAAAAAGGGACCAGAGAAATTAAACAACTATATCTGCATATGAAAGGGGTCTTTATCCTTCAAAGTAAGTTCTGTATAAAATTAAGAAATCCATTCTATCTTTAAAAAAATCAAATCCATTATTTTTTAATAAGAAATTATTTTTATTCTTATAATTTTTCTTCATAATATACTCTGATTGTATTTTTTTTTAACCCCTCTACTCCTCCCAGTTCTTTTCCACATCCCCTCCCATATGCATCCACTCCCTTTCTGTTCTTCATTAGAAAAGAACAGGCTTGTAAGAGATAACTACCAAACACAATAAAATAAAAATATAATAAGGTAAAGCAAAATCGACATTGAGTCTGGACAAGGCAACCTAACTGAAGGGAGAGGGCACCTAGAGCAGGCACAAGAATCAAAGGCCACTCGTTGACACATTCTCTGATGTGTCAGAAGTCTCTGATATCACTGACTTCACATGCTAATAGAACAGATCCAGTAATCAGAATAAACTAGGATTTGGTTTATGTGTTATAAAGAACATGTAATTTAGGTTTGTATTATGAGGAATATAATATCAGAAATGAGGAACAAGAATGAAGTATGCCTGAAAATAACGAAGACCTGAAAGAAAGGAAAGAAGAAGCCTTGGGAAAATATATTGAGCACTACAGATAAACAAAACTGAACGTATTGAGAATCCATGCATGAATATGCTTTCAGGTTTGGGAGAAAACAAAGGGGTCAAGGTTGCTAGAAAAGTGAGAAGATGTGTAGAGTAGGAAGTAATGGTTAGAGGAATGATGTGTAGTTTCCTGTGGACGCTTACTCTGTGGACTAGAGAGTTATTAAAGAGTATAAAGAAGTGACATAGTAGTCTAATGGAATTTCTATGCTCTCTGTGTATACATATATATGTATATATACACATATACACATATATACTATTACATATATGCTATATATGTGTATATATACTATATATGATATATATGTTTATATATATATGTGTGTGTGTGTGTGTGTGTGTGTGTGTGTGTGTGATATAGACTATGCTATTGTGAATTAAACTAAGGATACAAGACAGAAAGGATGCCAATGAAGAAGGATGTAAAAACATTTACATAGTTTTTTCCATGAGCTTGGGAGTACAAATAGAACAGGGAAATAATCACTGTCATTCCAGAATGAGCCTGACAACTTAAATTAACCAAGACACATTAAAAGAATCATCTACCTGAAAGGCACAGTGGCTAGAGCACAATTGTGGGTATTGAAATGAAGAAGAGTAAATAAATTCATATATATTTTTAAAATGTTTTGACAAAATTATTTGATATGTGGGGTATGAAAGAAAAATAGAAATAAATCTAAGCTTTTGGTTTGAGTACCTATAAAAATGATGCTCTTTGCTGAGCTAAACAGTCAGAAAGACAGCTGGAGTTAAGATTCCCGAGTCAGGAATGGGTTTGGGTTAGAAATAAAATTTTGGTCATAGACGTGTGGTATTATGGGCAGTGATTCACCAAAGACTTGACCATAGACAGAGAATAGAAACAAGCCAAGATTATAATGCAAAGAAATGAGAACAGAGTAGTGGGAAAGGATGGGAAGGACGGACCGTGAAGTCCTTTCTGAGTGTTTTATTATCTTGGTAGACTGTAGTGGTATCAGTTTGAGGAAGAAGGGAAGATGGGTTTGGAGGTTTCAGCAGGGACGTATATGTACAGTCATCCAAGGGGGTGGGACAATGAATTAGGGAAGGACTGCGCCATTCATTGAGGGCTCAGATAGGTTCAGTTGTCAGAAATTAACATGTAGGTATTTATTTTTAAGACTCTATGTGAGTGCTTGGGTCATGCATAGAACTGACAAGGAGTTGGACTTACCAAACTATTGACGTTCAGTAATTAAAAATATTGACACATATTGACACTTCCATTTTTCAGTTGTACATCTAAAAAAAGCAGCCTATAGATTACTAGTCTTAGATTATTTCAAAATCAAGCAATGTTAAAACATTTTTTCCCTTTTTTGTGAGAGGCCAATAGTTCATATGTTAAGCTTTATGGATACATGGTCTTTGAAAAACTAAGCTTTGGTAGCATAGGTTTAAGTAGTAATTATTAACTCTACTGTTGTAGTCCAACAACTTCAGGCTATATGCAAATCAGTGGGTGTGGTTAGACTTTAATAAAGCTTCATTTATAAAAAAATACTAAACAAGAATCATGGGACTTAGATTGTTCAACTCAGCATTGTATAATACCGCTTGATTCAATCTAATTTGGGAGTAGTTGGGCATGCACTCAATATGTATTCATTAAATGTTTAGATTAACCTAAATTTTGTGAAACCATTACCATTTGCTGGGCATAGCAAACCACTTTGGAATGTTACTTCTCAGTGGTGTATCAGTGACACCCAGGGCTAATTAGCAGAGTAACAGCATCGGTGCTGTGGTGAACCTGTCAGGAATGCAGGCCACAGGTATTTTACCTTGATCTTTTAAACCAGGCTCTGCACTTAAAATGAGCCCCGTGTGTTTGTACACACAGGGACACGAGAAAATTTTGTTTAGAAGGTATAAAACCAAGTGCCCTGTAAGAAATACCATAAAACTAGCAAAACCCAGAGTAATGTGAAGCTGAAAAGAAGGAAAAATAAAGGAGAAAAGAACAGCCACACCATATGAATCCATGGCTAAATGGGGTATATCTGTGGAATAGATGAACTCTGTCTAGACAACAGAGCCAGTCACAAATGACAACACAGTGCATGCTTGAAATTAGATAAACTATGCAGAAAAAGCAAATCCATAGAATCAAAGTAGATTTCTGGTTGTCAGGGGCTGGGGCAAGGAGGGAGAGGGGAGTGGCTAGAACAGAGGGGTTTGGGAAGTGGCTTTCATGTGTTGGAATTAGGAAGTGGTAGTGGTTGCACAACTGGAACTATTCTAAAAGCTCCCTATTATACATTTAAGCTGTTGAGTTTTATGGCATGTGAATTGAGGTCCAACCTTTAAAGTCTAAAACCTTGGAAAACAAGAGCAATGGAGACAGATGGGAGGAGAGGTTTCCCTCTCTAGCAATTTGTGGCCATGACTTTTGAGAGCTCATGGTGTGGAGTTAAGAAGAGATGAGCAACCGTTCGGCTTCCTTTAGGACCCAAACATAAGGAGCTTTCCCTCAGCCTTCAAGGTGGGTTTGATTATAAGGACGAAAAACTGCAGAGGAATTGATTTTCTGGTTCACCTAAAGTAACCTACTTTGAGTTAGGCTGGCAGGAAGGTTAGCTGGCAGGAAGAGTGAAGGGATGGAAAGGGGAGAGGGAAAAGAGGCAAAGGAAACAGAAAATGAAAGGGATGGGGAGAGGAGAAAGAGTGGGAGGGGGAAAGGGAAAAAAGAGAGGGGTAGAGGAAGGTAGAGAGGGAGATGGGGAGAGGGGAGGGGGAAGGGGAAGGGGCAGCTGGCTCTGGATGTCACAGGAACTGTACTATATTAGCCAGCGCCCATATCCATACCACCACCACCACCACCCCAACACCCAAAGCCACAGACAGCCTTCAGGTTTTCCTCTCCATCTTCACAACAGCCTTCGACCCAACCACAGAATCTGAATTGGAAGATGTGGATGTTTGTATATATTCTAAAAGGAATTCTAACTGTTTGAGTGTTTCACAGAGTTGGGAAGCAGTAATCACAGAGTCGACTGGTGAATGACTCACACTGGGGAGAACAATCTTGACTCCAGGCTGCAGTGTGTCTCACTCCTACTCATGGTGGGAGTCTTAACTGTGTCGTCTCTGAGTCTTCTCTTCCACGGTATGATTTGCAAAGCCCATGGCTTTTCCGAGTTGAAAACATTCTCAAATAAAACTCAAAGTTTAAATAGCAAAGTGTTTACAGACGGAAAATATAAACAAGACATTGAATACTTTACAGACCGAGATTTTGCAGGCTGTGATTTTAAGATTTTCAAGGATTGTTTCCCTCCTTAACTTAATAGCATCAAATTTTTGTTTTTCATCTTTCTTTTGAATGACATGTGATAACTGAACATAATATTGGTACACCATGTGGCTTTTTGAAACATGTGTACATTGTATAATCATCAAATCAAGTTAATTAGTATGTCTCTCACTTAAAACATTTATCATATCTTCATGAAGAAATAAATACATTAGGAAGACTGGGTTTTATTAGGTATCCCTGACTGGGCTGTCACAAAGATCTGTCTGTCTCTACCTCCAGTCTTGGGATTAAAGATGTATGCCACCGTGCCCAGCAATGAGCCATCTAAAAATCTTCCATTTGTAACTATTTCAAATACATATTTTATTGGTTATAGCTACCTTGTTATGTAATAGAACAATAAGACATAACTTTTCTATTTTATTTCTACAGTGCATCTGTTGACCCATACTCTATCCCTGCCTCCCTGCTTAACTTCTATAAACCACCATTCTATTCTCTACTGTTTTTTTTAGATTCTACATTTGTATCTTTTGTGCCTGGCTTATTTCGCTTAGCTTGATATTGACATGTACACCCATATTATTGCAAATAACAAGAGTTTTTTCTTTCTTGTGGGTGGTGTGTTGACACATTAAAAATGCAGTCATATGTTGGTTGAACGTGAGGTTGATTCCATACCATGGCTATCAGTAGCCCAGGCATCAAGATGCCTCTTTGGCTTTAACACCTTGATGACATATGTCATAGATGGGATCATTTGAAGAGGTGCTAGGGTTTTGCTCTGTGACTTAGGCTGGTTTTGCATGCATCGTCCTCCTGCCTAAATCATCTGACCACTGAGATTTTTACGTGTGCACTATTGAGCTGGACTTTATGCAAACATTAACTCCCTTTTGCCTACAACTACACAAAAAATTATCAATCATCCACAGTATAAAGTACATACTTGAGCTAGACTTTATGCAAATATTAACTCCCTTTTGCCTACAACTACACAAAAAAATTATCAATCACCCACAGAATAAAGTACATTCTTTTTTTCTGATCCAATTGATAAGATATGATTGTCCACCTAGACATACAAAGCCCTGTACACATCCATCCCTTAAGAATATTCATAACAACCTTTAAATGCACAGAGAGGAGTCTTAATATCTGCCTCCATGTTCTCTCCATTGCCTCTCTCTTCTTCAGTCTCTTCCTCTTCTCCAAAACTTTTCTCCTGCCCGTCCTTCCTTCTTGTCTAAGATAAAGTACATTCTTTATCACAAAAAAATTACTTCTTAAAGAATTTCACATTTGAATATTTTAATAGCCTTATTAACTTTGATTGTAAGATTTGACACTGGGAAATCAATAGAGAATTGGAAGAAAATACACTATAATCTGCCAGGATGCCTTTGATAAAATTTTTTAAAAGCACAATGGGATTATTACAGGAAGTAAGCCAAGTTTTACAAGGAAATTTTGTTTTGTATCTCTCTATAGTCTTCTCTAGTAGTCATGAAACAAAGTTCTGGAACCATCCTCACTGTGCTTCAGTGTGCTTTGAATATGAGTCTGAAATATGCTGGAGAGATTTTTTTTCAATTGTGTGAGTTTCAAACGTATCAGTGACCTAGTCCAGGGGCTTCTGGGAGGCTCTGTAGAAATGTCTACTGCTCTCATGGGTCTTAGGAGGTGGCAGTGGGAGAATTACTATTTGGTATAAATTTCTTGGCTTATAAATTAGTCCATGTCTATACCTTTTTTCTACCTCAGTGAGCCCATCAGAAAGTTACCATTTTGGGGAACATGTACTCAGGTTAAGCATTCAACTCTCAATTAAAATGAGAAAGGAGAATTAAAAAGTATCTAGAAGTCATCCCAATGATGCTCACTTGAGGAAACCTTAGTGAAATGCATAAAAGAAAAGACATGTGGGAAGCAAATGAGCATTGAGAAAAAGTCAACTTGTTTAGAGTGTGTGTAAAACTTATTAGAATACAAATTATTAGAACACCCCCTATTTCCCATGCCACCTTGTGTCATTTTTTCCTCCTAACTTAGGCCTCCCAGGATCACTGGTCTTTGGTTAATGCATTTCTTACTCTGATATTTTCTCATAAAATTATCCATTTCTCTGATGGCTTATTGTCATTTCTTCCAGCAAATTAAAATATTTGACATGGAACAATAATCAATCAAAACTGGGTTTTGTAATATATAATATATAGGCATACATTCCTGGTTGTCTGAACAGTCTATATAGCTGTGGTCACTAAATAACTTAAAAATATACATTTTTCTGTTTTACTTATGCAGCATTTACAATTTCTGTCATTAAATGAGCTTTGCAGGTGTGCAAATGCCCTGCTAATCCTGGTGTTTCTGAGAGACTGTTAGTCACATCAACCAATACTTTAGAAGACTGGCAGAATGAAGAAAAAAATTCAAAGCCCTACAATAAATTAGTATGAAGAGTTATATAACAACTGTTACTCTGTTAAGAAATAAGGCCACCTGAAGCTTTGTTTTTTTAAGCCATCAAGGACTGGATTTCTAAGTACAAAAGCAGCTATGACCATGCTTGAACCCTTGGTTTTATTTTCTTTATATGGGGCGGGGAAAAGGAGCCTAATCTGTACCTCTTGCTGTATGAAATAACAGTATCTTGAGGAAGTGACTAGGTGGCGTAGCCAGTGAGGAGAGCACGCTGCTTTGCAGAGGACCAGGTTTCAGCTGCCAGTACCCACAACTGTCTTTAACTTCAGTTCCAAGGGATCCAGCATGCTCCTGACTTCAACAGGCACCAGGCACACACACGCATGTGCATTTACACACATCAGGCAACACACTCATGCACATATCCTGAAACTAAGCTAAACTAACTAAGTAATAAATAAAAACTTGCTTTTCAGGTTCGGGATGGGCTCTTTCTTTGAAGGGAGAGTGTGTGAGTGGGGAGGAATAACTTTAGATTTGCTTGCTTGTTCCCACTCCTACCATTAAAGAGTAACCTAATAGCACATCACTACTTCTGCCAGGCATGCTGGCACACGCCTTTAATCCCAGTGCTTGGGAGGTAGAGGCAGGTGGATCTCTGTGAGCATGAGGCTAGTCTGGTCTGTGTGGAGAGTTCCAGAATGGTCAGTACTACATAGGAAGGCCCTGTCTAAAGAAAAACTGGAACCAAAAGTCACCACTTCTAAAACTGTGCTAGTGGCCATACAGAAACAGGGCTTCACATCATCCCATCGAAGCTGTGAATTCGGGATACATAGTGCACCTGACCTTTCTAAAAGTGTAGAGAACCCAACTGTACTCGGGTGTGGATACAGTGGTTAAAACCCATTTAGCATCAAAGAAATGACTGGAAACGTGGCACGTTCTGAGACATAAACGCCACCCTGGTGGTGCTGAGATTTCGACTATTTAAAAGTGATCCAGTATATATTAGTTATGAATGTGCAACAACCAATTCCCTCTGAATTTGGTGACCCTTTGTATAAACAGTTCTTCCCAAAAAAGAGTAGGAACCTTCGCACTGAAGGGCACGTGGGTGTCTTAAACATCCTTTGATGGTTAGCCTGAGAGAACAGTGTTTGTTTTTTTGCTGCATGTGAAAGTTCATTCTCAGTATCAAGTTTATTTTGCCCGCTAACTTTGTTAACCTTTCCAGTTTCTTCAGTATTTGGTGTCCTTTCACAAAGAGCTTGTCAGGACAGAAGAGTCGCATTGGTGTTGAAGGTCAGAGCCATTACTATGTTAACCTGAAGCCTATATCCCAGCTCTTGAGCTCACAATGTGTTTTTGATTACTTTTTAAAGATTGGGAAAAAGTACCAACAAGGCTTCTGCAGCAAAGCGCTGTGCTGCTGTTAGGCACTGCTGACGCTTTTCTCAGTCGAATGCCTCAAACTTGAAACATGGCTAAGAAGACTAAGAAGGATGGATTTTCTTACTCAAAGGAGAGCTTTGATGATGGCACTTTAGTTTAACTAGTTAAGCTTATAAAGAAACGTCAGAGATTTGGCCTGCTCCAAAAATAGTATATTTCTTCTCATCTTTAAACATAATATTTATCTGACAGCGTGGTTAATGCGTGAAACGCTATCCATTCTTATTAAAATCACAGTATAATAATGAAGAGCTAACCTAGAGAGGTTCTCTTGTAAAGATTTTCTTCTAATCCCACAGTCGTAATTCATTTCACTCTAGAGACATTCAAACCATCGCTTAGAAACAGTGTTTACAGACGTCACCGGGGCAACAGCTCTAATCCTTAAGGTAATCGTCCACTGGACTCATCTCTAGTTCTTTCTGCTTGTAAGTCCTTATTGGTTTATTTAGAAAAACAGAAACTAGAAGACTGATATTACTTCCCTCCAGGGTATAGTCTACTCCTTTCAGAGAAAAACACTGTTTTCTGCTCTGCTTCATCTTCTGAAACAAGTGTATAGCATCACATCTTCTCATCTGATATTTCCTGATATAAATAAATAAATAAATAAATAAATAATCTGAGCAGACAGATGGCCAACTATAAGAATGTGATAAGTGAATTCCATTTATCATTTTTTTGAATTTGATATCCAAAGGACACCAGGAAGAGATAAGAAGAGAAAGAGAAGGGACAAGAAGAGGAGGGGGGAACAGATGGGGCCATATATCTGCAAGTATCCCTACCATACTCCAGCTTAAATAAGCCCTGTTGCTTTGGTTCCTATTATCTGACATTGCCACATGGACTATGATTAATATTAAGACAAATATATCATTTCATTATCATTGTCACAGAATGCTACCATTTTACAATGTAAATGTACCATTTTACTAGTGTAAAAACACTAGTCTACCAAGAATGGATTACATATTTTTCAATATGCCAGAGCAAAGGACAAGAAGAGGTACGGATTTGTGAGTTCTTTTTTTTTTTTTTTTTTGGAAATTTTTTTCATGGATGGTTTTTTTTTATTTATTTATTTTTTTTATTATCTTGAGTATTTCTTATATACATTTTGAGTGTTATTCCCTTTCCCGGTTTCCGGACAGACATCCCCCTCCCCCCTCCCCTTCCTTGTGGGTGTTCCCCTCCCAAACCTCCCCCCATTGCCACCCTCCCCGCATAATCTAGTTCACTGGGGGTTCAGTCTTAGCAGGACCCAGGGCTTCCCCTTCCACTGGTGCTCTTACTAGGATATTCATTGCTACCTATGGGGACAGAATCCAGGGTAGGTCCATGTATAGTCTTTAGGTAGTGGCTTAGTCCCTGGAAGCTCTGGTTGCTTGACATTGTTGTACTTTTGGGGTCTCGAGCACCTTCAAGCTCTTCCAGTTCTTTCTCTGATTCCTTCAACGGGGGACCTATTCTCAGTCCAGTGGTTTGCTGCTGGCATTCGCCTCTGTATTTGCTGTATTCTGGCTGTGTCTCTCAGGAGCGATCTACATCCGGCTCCTGTCGGTCTGCACTTCTTTGCTTCATCCATCTTGTCTAATTGGGTGGCTGTATATGTATGGGCCACCTGTGGGGCAGGCTCTGAATGGGTGTTCCTTCAGTCTCTGTTTTAATCTTTGCCTCTCCCTTCCCTGCCAAGGGTATTCTTTTTCCTCATTTAAAGAAGGAGTGAAGCATTCACATTTTGATCATCCGTCTTGAGTTTCCTTTGTTCTAGGCATCTAGGGTAATTCAAGCATTTGGGCTAATAGCCACTTATCAATGAGTGCATACCATGTATGTCTTTCTGTGAGTGGGTTAGCTCACTCAGGATGATATTTTCCAGTTCCAACCATTTGCCTACGAATTTCATAAACTCGTTGTTTTTGATAGCTGAGTAATATTCCATTGTGTAGATGTACCACATTTTCTGTATCCATTCCTCTGTTGAAGGGCATCTGGGTTCTTTCCAGTTTCTGGCTATTATAAATAAGGCTGCGATGAACATAGTGGAGCACGTGTCTCTTTTATATGTTGAGGAATCTTTTGGGTATATGCCCAAGAGAGGTATGGCTGGATCCTCAGGCAGTTCAATGTCCAATTTTCTGAGGAACCTCCAGACTGATTTCCAGAATGGTTTTACCAGTCTGCAATCCCACCAACAATGGAGGAGTGTTCCTCTTTCTCCACATCCTCGCCAGCATCTGCTGTCACCTGAGTTTTTGATCTTAGCCATTCTCACTGGTGTGAGGTGAAATCTCAGGGTTGTTTTGATTTGCATTTCCCTTATGACTAAAGATGTTGAACATTTCTTTAGGTGTTTCTCAGCCATTCGGCATTCCTCAGCTGTGAATTCTTTGTTCAGCTCTGAACCCCATTTTTTAATAGGGTTATTTGTTTCCCTGCGGTCTAACTTCTTGAGTTCTTTGTATATTTTGGATATAAGGCCTCTATCTGTTATAGGATTGGTAAAGATCTTTTCCCAATCTGTTGGTTGTCGTTTTGTCCTAACCACAGTGTCCTTTGCCTTACAGAAGCTTTGCAGTTTTATGAGATCCCATTTGTCGATTCTTGATCTTAGAGCATAAGCCATTGGTGTTTTGTTCAGGAAATTTTTTCCAGTGCCCATGTGTTCCAGATGCTTCCCTAGTTTTTCTTCTATTAGTTTGAGTGTGTCTGGTTTGATGTGGTGGTCCTTGATCCACTTGGACTTAAGCTTTGTACAGGGTGATAAGCATGGATCGATCTGCATTCTTCTACATGTTGCCCTCCAGTTGAACCAGCACCATTTGCTGAAAATGCTATCTTTTTTCCATTGGATGGTTTTGGCTCCTTTGTCAAAAATCAAGTGACCATAGGTGTGTGGGTTCATTTCTGGGTCTTCAATTCTATTCCATTGGTCTATCTGTCTGTCTCTGTACCAATACCATGCAGTTTTTATCACTATTGCTCTGTAATACTGCTTGAGTTCAGGGATAGTGATTCCCCCTGAAGTCCTTTTATTGTTGAGGATAGCTTTAGCTATCCTGGGTTTTTTGTTATTCCAGATGAATTTGCAAATTGTTCTGTCTAACTCTTTGAAGAATTGGATTGGTATTTTGATGGGGATTGCATTGAATCTGTAGATTGCTTTTGGTAAAATGGCCATTTTTACTATATTAATCCTGCCAATCCATGAGCATGGGAGATCTTTCTATCTTCTGAGGTCTTCTTCAATTTCTTTCCTCAGTGTCTTGAAGTTCTTATTGTACAGATCTTTTACTTGCTTGGTTAAAGTCACACCGAGGTACTTTATATTATTTGGGTCTATTATGAAGGGTGTCGTTTCCCTAATTTCTTTCTCGGCTTGTTTCTCTTTTGTATAGAGGAAGGCAACTGATTTATTTGAGTTAATTTTATACCCAGCCACTTTGCTGAAGTTGTTTATCAGCTTTAGCAGTTCTCTGGTGGAACTTTTGGGATCACTTAAATATACTATCATGTCGTCTGCAAATAGTGATATTTTGACCTCTTCTTTTCCGATCTGTATCCCCTTGATCTCCTTTTGTTGTCTGATTGCTCTGGCTAGAACTTCAAGAACTATATTGAATAAGTAGGGAGAGAGTGGGCAGCCTTGTCTAGTCCCTGATTTTAGTGGGATTGCTTCAAGTTTCTCTCCATTTAGTTTAATGTTAGCAACTGGTTTGCTGTATATGGCTTTTACTATGTTTAGGTATGGGCCTTGAATACCTATTCTTTCCGGGACTTTTATCATGAAGGGGTGTTGAATTTTGTCAAATGCTTTCTCAGCATCTAATGAAATGATCATGTGGTTCTGTTCTTTCAGTTTGTTTATATGATGGATCACGTTGATGGTTTTCCTTATATTAAACCATCCCTGCATGCCTGGGATGAAGCCTACTTGATCATGGTGGATGATTGTTTTGATGTGCTCTTGAATTCGGTTTGCCAGAATTTTATTGAGTATTTTTGCGTCGATATTCATAAGGGAAATTGGTCTGAAGTTCTCTTTCTTTGTTGGGTCTTTGTGTGGTTTAGGTATAAGAGTAATTGTGGCTTCATAGAAGGAATTCGGTAGGGCTCCATCTGTTTCAATTTTGTGAAATAGTTTGGATAATTTTGGTATAAGGTCTTCTATGAAGGTTTGATAGAATTCTGCACTAAACCCGTCTGGACCTGGGCTCTTTTTGGTTTGGAGACCTTTAATGACTGCTTCTATTTCTTTAGGAGTTATGGGGTTGTTTAACTGGTTTATCTGTTCCTGATTTAACTTCGATACCTGGTATCTGTCTAGGAAATTGTCCATTTCCTGAAGATTTTCAAGTTTTGTTGAATATAGGTTTTTATAGTAAGATCTGATGATTTTTTGAATTTCCTCTGAATCTGTAGTTATGTCTCCCTTTTCATTTCTGATTTTGTTAATTTGGACACACTCTCTGTGTCCTCTCGTTAGTCTGGCTAAGGGTTTATCTATCTTGTTGATTTTCTCAAAGAACCAACTTTTGGTTCTGTTGATTCTTTCTATGGTCCTTTTTGTTTCTACTTGGTTGATTTCAGCTCTGAGTTTGATTATTTCTTGCCTTCTACTCCTCCTGGGTGTATTTGCTTCTTTTTGTTCTAGAGCTTTTAGGTGTGCTGTCAAGCTGCTGACATATGCTCTTTCCTGTTTCTTTCTGCAGGCACTCAGCGCTATGAGTTTTCCTCTTAGCACAGCTTTCATTGTGTCCCATAAGTTTGGGTATGTTGTACCTTCATTTTCATTAAATTCTAAAAAGTTTTTAATTTCTTTCTTTATTTCTTCCTTGACCAGGTTATCATTTAGTAGAGCATTGTTCAATTTCCACGTATATGTGGGCATTCTTCCCTTATTGTTATTGAAGACCAGTTTTAGGCCGTGGTGGTCCGATAGCACGCATGGGATTATTTCTATCTTTCTGTACCTGTTGAGGCCCGTTTTTTGACCAATTATATGGTCAATTTTGGAGAAAGTACCATGAGGAGCTGAGAAGAAGGTATATCCTTTTGCTTTAGGATAGAATGTTCTATAAATATCCGTTAAGTCCATTTGGCTCATGACTTCTCTTAGTCTGTCTACATCTCTGTTTAATTTCTGTTTCCATGATCTGTCCATTGATGAGAGTGGGGTGTTGAAATCTCCCACTATTATTGTGTGAGGTTCAATGTGTGTTTTGAGCTTTAGTAAGGTTTCTTTTACATATGTAGGTGCCCTTTTATTTGGGGCATAGATATTTAGGATTGAGAGTTCATCTTGGTGGATTTTTCCTTTGATGAATATGAAGTGTCCTTCCTTATCTTTTTTGATGACTTTTAGTTGAAAATTGATTTTATTTGATATTAGAATGGCTACTCCAGCTTGCTTCTTCTGACCATTTGCTTGGAAAATTGTTTTCCAGCCTTTCACTCTGAGGTAATGTCTGTCTTTGTCTCTGAGGTGTGTTTCCTGTAGGCAGCAGAATGCAGGGTCCTCGTTGCGTATCCAGTTTGTTAATCTATGTCTTTTTATTGGGGAGTTGAGGCCATTGATATTGAGAGATATTAAGGAATAGTGATTATTGCTTCCCGTTATATTCATATTTGGAAGTGAGGTTATGTTTGTGTGCTTTCATTCTCTTTGTTTTGTTGCCAAGATGATTAGTTTCTTGCTTCTAGGGTATAGCTTGCCTCCTTATGTTGGGCTTTACCCTTTATTATCCTTTGTAGTGCTGGACTTGTAGAAAGATATTGTGTAAATTTGGTTTTGTCATGGAATATCTTGGTTTCTCCATCTATGTTAATTGAGAGTTTTGCAGGATACAGTAACCTGGGCTGGCATTTGTGTTCTCTTAGGGTCTGTATGACATCTGTCCAGGATCTTCTGGCCTTCATAGTTTCTGGCGAAAAGTCTGGTGTGATTCTGATAGGTCTGCCTTTATATGTTACTTGACCTTTTTCCCTTACTGCTTTTAATATTCTTTCTTTATTTTGTGCGTTTGGTGTTTTGACAATTATGTGACGGGAGGTGTTTCTTTTCTGGTCCAATCTATTTGGAGTTCTGTAGGCTTCTTGTATGCCTATGGGTATCTCTTTTTTTAGGTTAGGGAAGTTTTCTTCTATGATTTTGTTGAAGATATTTACTGGTCCTTTGAGCTGGGAGTCTTCACTCTCTTCTATACCTATTATCCTTAGGTTTGATCTTCTCATTGAGTCCTGGATTTCCTGTATGTTTTGGAACAGTAGCTTTTTCTGCTTTACATTATCTTTGACAGTTGAGTCAATGATTTCTATGGAATCTTCTGCTCCTGAGATTCTCTCTTCCATCTCTTGAATTCTGTTGGTGAAGCTTGTATCTACAGCTCCTTGTCTTTTCTTTTGATTTTCTATGTCCAGGGTTGTTTCCATGTGTTCTTTCTTGATTGCTTCTATTTCCATTTTTAATTCCTTCAACTGTTTGATTGTGTTTTCCTGGAATTCTTTCAGGGATTTTTGCGATTCCTCTCTGTAGGCTTCTACTTGTTCTCTAAGGGAGTTCTTTATGTCTTTCTTGAAGTCCTCCAGCATCATGATCAAATATGATTTTGAAACTAGGTCTTGCTTTTCTGGTGTGTTTGGATATTCCGTGTTTGCTTTGGTGGGAGAATTGGGCTCCGATGATGCCATGTAGTCTTGGTTTCTGTTGCTTGGGTTCCTGCGCTTGCCTCTCGCCATCAGATTATCTCTAGTGTTACTTTGTTCTGCTATTTCTGACAGTGGCTAGACTGTCCTATAACCTGTGTGTCAGGAGTGCTGTAGACCTGTTTTCCTGTTTTCTTTCAGCCAGTTATGGGGACAGAGTGTTCTGCTTTCGGGCGTGTAGTTTTTCCTCTCTACAGGTCTTCAGCTGTTCCTGTGGGCCTGTGTCTTGAGTTCACTAGGCAGGTTTCTTGCAGGGGAAAAGTTGGTCCTACCTGTGGTTCCAAGGCTCAAGTTTGCTCGTGGGGTACTGCCTAAGTCCTCTCCGCTGTGGCAGCAACCAGGAAAATCTGTGCCGCTCCTTCCGGGAGCCTCCGTGCACCATGGTTTCAGATGACGTTTGGTGTTTTCCTCTGGCGCCTGGATGTGCACAGAGTGCAGTCTCTTCTGGTTTCCCAGGCGTGTCCGCCTGTCTGAAGGTTCAACTCTCCCTCCCACGGGATTTGGGTGCAGAGAACTGTTTATCCGGTCTGTTTCCTTCAGGTTCCGGCAGTGTCTCAGACGCAGGGGTCCTGCCGCTCCCGGGCCCTCCCCTATGGGAACCCAGAGGCCTTATACAGTTGCCTCTTGGGCCAGGGATGTGGGCAGGGGTGGGCAGTGTTGGTGGTCTCCTCCGCTCTGCAGCCTCAGGAGTGCCCACCTGATCAGGCGGTGAGGTCTCTCTCCCACGGGGTTTGGGAGCAGAGAGCTGCTGCGGTCCGGGATCCGCCGGTGTGGGACTTCCGGTAAACACAGGAAGTGCCCGGCCTTAGAGGAATTTTGCCTCTGTGTGTCTTGAGTTCACCAGGCAGGTTTCTTGCAGGGGAAAAGATGGTCCTACCTGCAGTTCCAAGGCTCAAGTTTGCTCGTGGGGTACTGCCTAAGTCCTCTCCGCTGTGGCAGCAACCGGGAAGATCTGCGCCGCTCTTTCCAGGAGCCTCCGTGCACCAGGGTTCCAGATGGTGTTTGGTGTTTTCCTCTGGCCGGATTTGTGAGTTCTTTTGTGTCAAAGAAACATTTGGTAACTTAAGAATGAAAGGGACTACAGAATCCTGTAGCATGAGTGAGTTCATTATGACTCTAAAAGTATTTCATTCATTCATTCATTCATTCATTCATTTATTCATTCGTCATGGACATTAGGTGATAGGTATGCAATTTGGTAGTGCATGGTAGACTTTCTTCAAATAACTAAAATATTTGCAACACCAAAAAGTCTCTAGATTGGCCAAGCACAGTGGTAGCGCACACCTTTAATCTCAGCGCTGGGAAGGCAGAAGAAGGTAGAAGATCACTGTGAGTTTGAGGTCAGCCTGGTCTACACAGTTCTTGAGTTCCAAGACAGCCATAATTTCATATTGAGACCTTGCCTTAAAAGAAAAAAAGTCTCTAGATTTTTTCTTTAAATCAGGGATCCTGCAAACAGGTATAATCTACTACTCAGGAGGCAAGGCAGAAGAATGGCCTTATGTTTAAGGCAAAGGCTACAGGGTGAGTTACCAGTTCCAAAACCATGCTTCCTCTGGGGTCTGAATGGGTGCTGAGATGGTAGAGCAATTAAGCACACTGCTACTTTCCAGATGACCCCATTTTAACTCCCAGCACCAACATCATGCAGCTTACAAATGCCTGTAACTCCAATTTCAGGGCACCTTGTGCTCTCTTTTGGCTTCCAAGAGCAGATGCATGCATGTGTACACGTCCTCTGTCACACATATATACATATAATAAAACATTTTAAAAAGTAAACTCCCTTATAAAATGCTTCTAGGTTGTGAAATAATTTGATTCTCCTTCTCAATGTTGTGTTAATTTCTGGAAAGAATGGAAGTTTATATTATTTAAGAACACAAATCCACACAAATTAAGCAAAAACAATTCTGGTCTCTAAGAAATTTACTTTTGAAAGAATTTCCATGAGTGGCAGTGAAAATCAACTTCTGCTTCAGGTTTGCTACAAGCTTTTAAATATTTGCCTTTCCCCACGTGCACTGATTTGATTCCACCCAGGGTTCTAGAGGCTTTTGTGGGCCAACACGCTACCTGTTGTACTAACCACACCTCATGCTAGAGATGTCTAAATCCATTATGCGCTTCTTTTGACAATAATCAAGTTCTTTCAGCTCTGTCTTCTAGAATACTCTGCTGTTCATTAATCTCTCTTGACCATACTTCAGTTCAAATCCTTATTGAAATCAGGTTAAATTACCCAACGCCAATGCAGTAGTATTCTCAGTTTCAGAAAAGTGATCACAGCAAAAAATGGGAGCAAGCTTCACTGAAATCCATTTATCTGTGATGCTGTAATTAGAATCATTGGGAAGTAGTTTAGTTATTGTATTTGTAAAATTTGAGATATATATCATTTTGATTTTAGCATTTGTGTTCACTTGGTAGATTACGTTTAATTACATAAATAAGTCTGTAGTGCATCTTCAATATTTAAGTCTTTAAAAAAATTAGGTTCACAGGTTAGGAAGTGACTCAGTGAATGGGATGGCTTGAGTGAAAATGGCCCCCATAGACTCATGGGAGTGGCTATTGGAGAGGTGTCCTTGTTTGAGTAGGTGTGGCCTGGTTGGAGGAAGTATGTCACAGGTTTTGAGATTTCAGAAGCTTGAGCCAGGCCCAGTGGCTCACTCTCTCTTCCTGCTGCCCGCAGATCCAGATGTAGAATTCTCAGCTCCTTCTCTAGCACCATGTCAGCCTGCATGTTGCCACGCTGCTCACCATGACGATAATGGATGGAACCTCTGAACTGTAAACTAGCCCCGACTAAATGTTTTCTTTATAAGACTTGCTGTGGTCATGGTATCTATCCACAGCAATAAAACTCTAACTAAGATACTGAGTACCAGCACTAGCTTCACCGGCTTCATGACTTGAGTGACATCCCTGGAACAAACATAAAAACAGAACAAAACAAAACAAATGCCAAACAAAATGTGGTGGTATGCCTTTGTAATGCCAGAGCTATGATAGCAAAGTGGGAAACAGATAAGATTGGTCTGGAACTTGCTTATCAGTTGGCCTGAAATGCAAAACAGCAAAAGCAGCAATAAAGGTTGCATCAAGAAGGCAGGATGACAGAATTGACTTCCAAAAGTAGTCCTCTGAGTTCCACACATGTGTGTCTCTATGCTCACATACAAAAAAGGTGGCACATGTATGCCTGTGCTCACCCATTAAATTCAAACACACATGGTCATACGCACATAAAACAAATAGGACTAAAACAATCATAAGCAAGTATGTTCTAGATTTCAATTGTCTTACCTCCAGAGAGGATTTTCAGACCTATTCTTTGACCTTGCTGGTCTCCTAAGCACAAGAATGGCTCTTCATTTATGTTTATACAAACAAAGTTCTTGACCGCATATCCAACCTGGTCTTCTTTGCCTAATTGCCACCCTATATCCTTTAGTCTTATCAAGTTATCAAAATTTTAGCCTCAGGGTTTACTTGTTAACTTCTATAGACTCTAACAGGCTCTCCTAAATTGCTTTTCTCAAGGCAATCAGAAAAACATAACATATAGTCAGGACTTTGTTATATTTTGGACTTTGAGCACCAGCTTTCTTTTGCTTTTTCTGCTTTGACATTTTATACATTTAGGTTCCAACTAACCCTGACTTTAACCTACTCTGCAAACAAGATTCAACTGGCAACATCCGTCCTCAGATACTTTGTTTTTGGAAAGGCAGGATGTGGTTTCTTCAACCTGCCCTTTGGACCTTCTTATTATTATACAAATGCATAAGTAAATTATAAAAATCCACTTATTGAGTCATGTTGGTTCACCATATAAAATCAGCAAAAATGTTACCACAGCTTTTATGTACCACATCCAAAAAGAGAAACTCCTGCCCTACCATGCTATTAGGTAGCCTCAGAGTCAGAGATCCCTCCCCTCTACCTTAACACTGAATGTTCAGTTCCACAATGAGGTCATGTGAATCAAGCCTCAGGCTGCCGCAGAGTGGTTCTCTCACAGAGAAAAAAGTAGCTTTACTCCCATGAGGTGCTGAGAGCCATGTGCAGAAACCTCAGAAGCCGAGACAGCTCAAGATTGGTGGACATTCCAAGCAAGCTACTAATTTGGTATCCCGTTAAACATACTCTACAAAGTTTGGCTAGCTTCTATTTACATAGGAAAGAGGTTGAGAACATTGTATGAAAAATGCAAGAAATACAGTTTTCACTCAAATTCTCTTTTATGATAAATCAACAAAAATAACAAAAAGTCCTCTAGATTTATGAAAATTTTGTGATGACTAGTCCAAGATAGAGTATCCAAACTTTGATGGCAAACTAATTCATGTAGTTATGCAAGAGTCTACTTCAATTGGACTAAGGTTCTGATTGGTGAAATCCACACAGAAGAAAGCCTTTCCTAATTGGGCATCTTATTGAGTCAGTTGAATAGAACAAAAGCTTAATCTTCTCCTGAAAGGAGACAATTTTGCCTGTCCACTGGCTACATAGAGTATCAGTATTTCCTGCCTTGGAAATGGGTATATATCCTCCCTAGGCATCAAGAATTCAATCTAGAACTATAGCATCTATTTTCCTGAAAATGGTGAAAAAATATTAAAACCTAGCATAAACTATAAATAATTTTGAGAGGTAAAAATGTATATTTTAGGAAAGCAAGGATAGAGTACAATATTAGAGTATATACCATTATAAAGCAACATTTAAATAGATTAAAAGAAAAATTATAATTATGAAAATGCTCAAAAAATTCTGCTTAATCCTTGAGGATTTCCTAATTATGTAAATATATTTGTGCATATGTATATGCACACACATGTGTACATACACTGTCACTTGAATCAGCATCAACCTAACATAAAAATACTAAGAAATATTTAGTAATGTCAGGATGAGTAGAAAATTTTTGCTTGTACCATCATCATTTATCATGATATAATTGCTTGTGTGGATATGAAACTGGGAAAGGGAAGTAAGTACCACAGAAATTAGATATAGAAATATTAAAAAGGACTTACCTGATATGATTATATATTATGAATATCTTAGATAATTAAATGAGAATTCTGAAGAATTTAATTCATTGTTAAAGACAATCTGGAATTGATATTCTTCATATTGACATGCATTATATTGAAAGACTCAACTAAAACTAATAGAAATATTCTAAAATCTTTCAAGTTACAGACTCACATAAAATGTGAGATCTATATCAACACAAACTAAAATGTGATACTTGACTTGAAATTTACTACAAAGCCATAGAAACTATAATAGCAGACATAATAGAACTAGGTTAAAAGCTGATACACAGACCAATTCCCAAAATAAGATCATTAATGTTTGAAGAGATGAAAAATCATATTGCTCTGATTTGATTCATGTGTGTATGAATGTATAGATATATTTACCATAATATATCCCATAAATGTATATAAATGTGTCACAATACAAGTTTGAAAATAATATATTTATCTATCAGAACAATAGAAGCAGGTTCCCCTCTAGAGACTATGACCTGCTTAGCCAAAGGTTCTTGGCTGTGATAATGTTGGCGGATATGGGTTATATCTTATGAAATATTCTTTAAATCATAAATTGGATGGTTACTCCCATCATATTCTGGCCACTACTGCACTACTTGGTCTTATCACTCATTACCATAGCTCATGGGGTTCATAGCTGAATAAAACTGATGACTATTGTTTTTCTGAATATATATAATCATATTGTCTTTGGTAATGTATTGAATTCTTCCAAATTCTCATTTAATTATTTAAGATATGCATAATATACAATCATATAAATAATACACACATATATGTAAATTCATATATACATATATGCATACATACACATATATATGTGTGTGCATGTATGTATATTGTATGTATATGTATGTACAATAGTGAGTTTCTACACAACTTTTTTAAAGGGCTTTTAGTATTATTTATCCTTCTTATATTCTCTATTCCTTCCTTCCATCCCCAACCCTATCCTGTCCTATTTCATGATATTCCCCCTTCAATTCTTTTATACTGCCAAATTTTATCTCTCTTCCTTTGAAAACCCATGTCCTAGGTCCACTTACTAATTTTCTAGACTCTATAGGCATTCTAAATGAAACAAACGTATCTGAAGATTCAAAGTTAATATCCACAATAAAAGAGAAAACATGATACTTGTTCTCCTCGATTTGGGCTATCTCATTGAGAATTTTGTTTTTTTTAGCTTGCTCTGTTCACCTGTAAATTCCCTAGTTTTGATTTTCTTAACAGCTGCATAATATTCCATTGTGGAACTGTATCTGATTTCATTATCCACTCAGCATTTTGAGGGACATTTCAAATGTTTGCATCCTATGGCTAATATGAATACAGCAACATTGAACACAGATAAGCAGGCATCTTCAGAGTGGGATGTAGAATCCTTTGTGTTTATCCCAAGAGTGATACAGCTGGATCATGCTTTGAAATAGTAGAGTTTTGGAAAAGTAAAGTAACTTTTTCCTAAAACAAAAACCTTAAAGTTAGCAATTTACTTCTTTGTACTTCTCTGAAACATTAGGAAGATTTTTTTTCTGATTAAACAAGCTAATTTTTAAAACGTATGTGTAAAAATAAAGACAGAAGTAAAATAAAATAGCGTGTTGGTATATCTAGTATCAAACCATGTTCCGAAGCAATAGGAGACAGAAGACTTGGGTACGAGTAATTTTAAACAATAAAATGTCAGGAGATTAACTCAAACTCTTACAAGATTCTATTTTTAGAAGTTACAATTTTATCACTAAAAGAGAAATTGCTCACTTAAGCTGTATTAACTAAAATGGATAGCAACTTAGGATAAAGTATCAAGTAGGTTACTTACCTCATATTTTAAAAAAGGTAATTGAAAATGAGTGAAAGATTTGAACGTGATTAATTGTCCAAAGTAAACACTAGACATAATATTGACAATTTTATAATGTTCAGAGGTAATGTGCTTTTCATGTTTAATCTCAGAAGCTCTTTAACACAATAATGTCACCCTTCGCTTTATGAAGGTGTGCTGTGTTAGCTTTGCTGCTGTGTTAGCTTTGCCTGGACACCAACTTGTCATTCAAGCAAAAGCCAAGAAAAAAAATTTCTGTAGATGCACTGAGGTGCCTGAATTGATTTATAGTAAATACTATCATTCTAAAAGTTATGCATTAGCTTTACTCCGACTACTAGGAAACCAAACAAGCATGGTTGTGATTTTGTGAAAGAAAGAAAGAAAGAAAGAAAGAAAGAAAGAAGGAAAGAAAGAAAGAAAGAAAAGAAGAATCTCAGTAGAAGCTTCTGCCTGTTTCCATGGGACTCCATCACTCTGTGCTGAGCCTTTTCTGATCCTCACAGATGAGGTGCCCCATGCCTGTACACGTGGGTACACACACCTGCCTGTGCCTTTCCTTCCTAACTGGCTTTGTCTAGATTTCCATTTTGCTTAACTGTATCCTGGACTTACTGAAACTAACTACTCATGAATGGATATATCTTGTGAATCATAATGTTGTGTATTCAAATGCGGAGATCAAGTTTCTGAATATTTAGAGTATTGAATACTGAATATCCTTGAAGTGAATGTGACATTGTTAGCTCATGTATTTGTTACACTGTTACCAACACTGTCATACTGCTTCTACTTATAAAAAAAATAGTTTCTTTGAAACTCTGACATGGTGACAACAGTCCCATACAACTGTTTCAATGTCTTTAAGAATAGGAGGGTATTCCATATACATGCTTGTGTGTGTGTGTTAGAGAGAGAGGAAGGGAAAGGGAGGGAGGGAGGATGAGAGAGAGAGAGAGAGAGAGAGAGAGAGAGAGAGAGAGAGAGAGAGAGAGATCATAGTAGGCTAAGACTTTTGTTTATATAGCTAATAGAGCCACTTCCCATGGGCCAAGCATATTCAAACCATCACAATTACTAATTCAATAAACAAGCCCAATGCATTAAAAAGTGTTTCCTAACTACAAAAGACTAAAGTTCTACAGTAGTAAATAATATTCTAGCACTTTCCAAGTGACTTATAAATTTGCCATTTTCTACAAAATTTACAATCACTATAATAAGAGGCTCTATTAGTCGCTATTTTTCTGCCTACACATGGTTTTGTTCCTAATTCTGAATTGTACCTGGTTCTTTGGGTTGGGAAAGGCAGGCAATGAGAAATAGAATAGGGGAGGCAAGGGTAGATTCTCTTGATTTCGCAGTATATTCACTGGGGTTATAAGGTACTCAAGTGATTTAAAAAGTATGAGAAACAGGAAAAAGACAGAAAGATTAATGCATCTCTTTAAAAATCAAATGTGATATCATTTGTGCTGGGTGTGGTGGTTTGGCCCCATAGATTCAACTTTTTGAATGCCTGGCCATGGGGGGTGGCACTGTTAGAAGATGTGCCTTATTGAAATAGGTGTGGCCTGGTTAGAGGAAGTGTGTCAACGTTGGGGTAGGCTTTGAGGTCTCTTTGAAGTCAAATTCTGATCAGTGTATAATTCCATTCTCCCCCTGACTGCCTCCAGATCCAGATCTCCACTACTCCAGCACCATGCCTGCTACATGATGCCATGCTTCCTACCAATAAACCTCTGAAACTGTAAGCCAGCCACAATTCAATGTTTTCCTTTATAAAAGTTGCCATGAACATGGTGTCTCTTCACAGCAATGAAGCACTAAGACACCAGAAACAAAATCATAAAAAACAAGTGTAGAGTTTGGAAGGCTTTAAAGCTTGAACAAATGCTAACATTATTATAGTGTATAGCAAAGTGGAAATGATCACCACTGTGTCTTGGTGTGGAGAAAGGAACCTTGTATGGTGGAACTACTCAAGTGACTCTCCTAGCAGGATGACCAAGTTTGCATGTAGATGTGGCATGCCCTATGTCAGGCAACCTGAGGATTCAAACTCAATTCCATCTATCCGTCCTTCCCCAGCTAGTGTGCAAGCACTTGACCTTTGAATGCTGTACTCCAAGTTACTTTGAATTAAAGAAGCCTCCCAAAGCACTCAGCAGTAGTTGGTGAATATGGAGATAGAGTAGTGTAAACAAAAAGATGTATGCTTGTTCTGGTAATGGAGGTGTTTGTATGCAGAGAGTTCACTCTATAGTTCTCTCCTGCAAGAAAAGATCGCCAAGAGTGGATATTCTGCAAATGCTAGGGGTGGTTGTGAACGGTTGGGCAAAATGGGAACTTGTAAATTTGCAAGCTTAGCTGTTCTGTCCAAGACCCCTTTCAGCAGCTAGATGCAGATAGTAAAGGAGAAGGATAGTTTTTGAAGGAAACCGATAAATTTCAGAGGGTTACATAGGGCGACAAACCCCATCCATGATGCTACATACACATTGCTTTTGGGTAGGAAAGTGGATGCAACAAATGGGATGCTTTCATGCTGTATTGACCTGCTAAGTTCCTTGATTACTGACTCCTTAAATGTCTTCACACTTGCTTGAGATGAATGGCACCGGAAGTTCATAGATCCTGGCAACCACATGCAAAAAGATTGCATTGTAAAATAGTATCCTGTGAGTGTCTTGTGGGTTTGTAAAAGCATCTGAGGAAACAATGAAGGCATCAGCTAAGGAAGTTAAATGAAGTCACTCCACGGTGGGGTGGGAGGAACACTACTTTCAGCAAAGACATGAGGTTTTGGGATCTAAACCCCATTGTCAGTGATGGGTTAACGTTCTGTGGGGTTATTTAGTTCTTAGTTCCAAAGGCTTCTGAAATTGCTGCACTACACGGGCTTTTAGCACTACTGTTTAATGCATGACGATAAGATATAAATCTCTGATACTGAAGACGCTGCTTCTCTGGTTGTAGAACACTAAGGAATCATACTGAGACCGAGATGGAAAGTTCTTTCTGGCTGACTCACAGCTCTAGAAGGTACGTTGCAGGCTGCATGGAGTACCGTTATTGGTATTCCTACTTGGCCACAGACCATACATGGATCAGCACCCTAGACACATTGCCTTATGGGTGTAACTGTGTCAGGAATGTCTTGAGTGCAGCTAACTATTTTGTGATTGAATTTAACGATTACTCCATGGGAGCAATCCAGTGTTTGGTCCTATAGTTTGGGCTGAAATCTGTGGCTGGGGAAGTATAGGCCCTAGCAGGGAACCTTCTCCTATTTGTTAAATGGACTTGATGTGCTTGCCAAGTGTCTTTTTAAGCGGCTGTGTTTATGCCAATAGATTACTGCTGCCATCAGCCACAGAGGAAGCGCATGTTTTATGAAGTGTCATTACTGCAGAGATAAACAACTGGTCAAACTGTTTGGAGTAATTGCCAGTTAATGTGATCTATATTGTTGTCATGGTACTGGCAGACAAATTCCCACCTCTAAATGAGGGAAAGTTCAATATGTCTATATCACTTCTCACATGGTTCTGGGTACATTGCAGAAGAAGTTGAAGGGATGGATTGAGTGTCATGTAGGTATTTTTATATACTGGAGATGATTGTAAAAGAAAAAATCTGCATTTTTTTCCTCCTGGCCATTTAGTTCCCAATAGAAATGGCTCTGAGACTAATAATTTACTATTAAAAGCCTAGACCATAAGCTTTGTTTCATTCCCTGACTAGCTCTTAATTTATTTAAACCATTAAAACTACTCTGTCTCATGTTTGATTAGTTACCTCTCTTCAGTCCAGGCTACATCTCCTGAGGTTCTCCCTTAATTCATCTACCTGCTGGTTCACGTCAGTCTCCTTAGGTCTTCTCTCTCTCTCTCTCTCTCTCTCTCTCTCTCTCTCTCTCTCTCTCCTTTTATTCTCACACTATTTCCCAGAATCCTCTCTTCCTACCAGTGTCTCACCTTCTATTTCCTGCCTCAGCTCATTGGTCTTTGGCTTTTTTATTGACAGGTGATGCTTATAAGAGATTCTGTCTACAGATGATCATTGCCATGTGGAATCAAAGTCATCTGGGCTGCAAGAACGACTTTTCAGTGACATAGCTGAGGATTCTTGAGTAATGTAGCTGGCTTTGTGTCATTCATGATCTTATGAGCAAACTCAATTCATTGGTTCATTAAACCGTTCATTAAACTGGACTCTGAGAGAATCCCTCAGTCTGTGAGTGTCCTCTCTATGGAGAGTGACAGGTGGTTCTTTACATCTCCCTGGAAAAAGTTAACAAGAGAGTGCCTAAACCCTTCTGTATTATATTAAAATCTTACCATCTAACTTGACACTTAAATCAAGTATTGACTTATTTGATTACTCAACACAACCTCCTGCAATGAATTGTCCTTTTGCATATCTTTTGTCCTCCAGGAGACTTCAATGTCAATGAACTACAGGTATATAAGGAAGGCTAAGAGTGGGAGAAACAATCTTCCCTGAAGGAAGGGCAAACAACTGGTTATGCAAAACCAAATGGTCAGCCAGCCCCAAAACATACACACAAAAGTAACAATACATAGACCAATTAGGCTCTGTTGAGAAATTAGAAAAAGAAGAGGAAAACACATATGCAATAGCAACTAAAAATGAGGTCGTGAATTTGAGAGTGAGCAAGAGAAATAAGAGTTCATGGGAGGAAGGAAGAGAAGGGATAATGATGTAAGTATAATCTCAAAACAATTTAAGTTAAAAAAAACCTTTCACTGCTTAGTGAAGAATAGAATGGTAGAGAGTCTTGCTCCTGTGTTAGCCAACACAACTTATACCTAGTGGCATTAACTGTGATTAAAGCCTTGTGCCACCTAAATTGATTTCTATCGACATACATATACCTCTATAGAAATGGTTCTATTCTTGTACCTTCCAGTGCAAGCCTGGGTGCTTGGTACTCATCTGTCCTATAGGCAGAAGGCAAAAGAGGCCTGTTCAAGTATTTATTAATATATATGCCTGCTCAAATTCTTCATGCTGATTGTTCTAGATTATTTTACATTTAAGTTATTTTACAATTTTTATTTGTTTTTTTTTATGTGCATTGGTGTTTTGCCTGCATGTAGGTTTGTATGAGGGTGCCAGGTCCCTTGGAACAGGAGTTACAGACAGTTGTCAGCTGACATATGGGTTCAGGGAACCAAACCTGCGTCCTTGATGCTATTAACCACTGAGCATCTCTCTAGCCCTTATTTTACATTTTTATATTTAATTTTTATTAAATATGCACCCGTGATGCCTGTGGTGGTGAGCAGGCACCCGAGAGTATTGTATTCCTAGATGGTTGTGAGCCACCATGTGGCCACTGAGAATTTAACCCCAGTCCTCTGAAAGAACAACTTGGTGGCCGAGCCACATCTTCAGCCCCAACGGAAGGTTAACTGTTCATTACTTGATCATTATAATTTGACACAAGCATTCATTTTCCAAAACCACCACTCAGCCTTCTGCACTAATTACAAAGGCTCCTACTTGTTTCTTACCCATTTCTTAAGAAATCATATGTCTTTTCCAAACTATTCCAAGAAGAAAAGGTGACCTGCTTCTGGGTACTCACACACTCCCTCATGCCTGCGTAGGTAATTGTCACTGATCTGATTATGTTCAGCGGGTTCTTAGACCTGACAGTGTATTTTAATGGATTTGTTAGTAGATATCCCGTTGTGCGCCAGGCACGCTCCAATCATCCTTTGCAAGCATATGTGAAGTGCTGTAAAGCCGGAGCCTTTCTAAGCTTCAGTGGCCTCTTTACTTTCTTCCGATTATATGCACCTTGAGGGCAGTGCTGCCATTTCAGTCCACCACCTGGCTGGTTACTGCACCCCTAATGTGGCAGGTGTTCAATAAATTGCACGGAGTCAGGGTCTGTGCTTGACTGATTAACTTCTTGGCAAGTGAAAAATATTTGATATTCCCCCTGAGTTTACAAATGGTTTATGCACTTCACACAGCGCCATTACTCAGTCAGTCTGGCCTAGTGAGAATGGGACCAACGGCCTCTAAATAAAACAGTAAGGGCCCTGGAAGGAAGGCTGTCTCTGGCTACATGGAATGTTTTCATCTTTATTACTCTATTGTTGTACGCAGAGCACCCTGGAACATGAGTTGTATACTGGAACCTTCCACATCCAGCCTTGCATCTTCTAGTAGACTTTTCTGTGCAGTACTCAGTACAAGTCACGGATTAGAACTGTAGCCTTTCTGACCTGCAATAAAACTCACACATTCTCTTAAACATATACTACTACACAATGAATTTCATTGAAGGAGTAAAATATCAATGTGAATTCTACCTGACTGATTATTCTCAGCTTTGCAGAGCTGTGGATTAAAAGATCAAATAGTGCCAGTCACAGCATGTAACTTCAGGCCTCCATAAATTCTCATCCTGGAAGTCATGTGACAGAATTAGAAGGAGTGGTTTCCTTTGTCAAGACAAGGTGTGTGTTTAAGTTTGGACCCTTCTAGTCAACTTAAATTCTCACACGGAGCAGAATCAGGATCTTACTCCAACATAGAGAATGGCAGGAGAGTGGTGGCTGAAAATGGCACTCACTTCTGGAGAGATCTCTCTGTCTTTGTCTATCCACCTCTGTCTTTGTCTCAGTTTCCCTCTCACTCACTCTCTTACCTCCCTTCTCTCCCTACATTCTAGGTATACCTGTTGAAACCTATGAATTTCCTATTATTTATACCAATATCAATATATACTCAGGTCTAATTTGAATACATTTTGACATGTTAATATATTCATTTTGATTACTAAGTTGATGAGTTAACTTTCTAGATACATGTATTAGTAAGGGTTGTCTAGAGAAACAAAACTTATACAATGAAAAAAATCTCTCTCCAAATGTGGTGTGTGTGTGTGTGTGTGTGTGTGTGTGTGTGTGTGTATGTGTGTGTGTGTATACATGGATTTATTAGAATGACTTACAGGTTATGATCTAGATAATCTAACAATGGCTAACTATGACCAGAAAGTTCAAGAATACAGAAGCTGCTCAGTCTATGAGGCTGGAGGTCTCCGTTGGTCTTCCAGTAGATGCTGGAATCCCAAAGAAATTGTCTTTAATGTCAGTGAGGGAATGTCCTGGCTAGCAAGGCAACAGAAAGCAGGCAAAGCACAAAATCTTCCTCCGTCTTCTATGGCCTGATAAAGGGTTCTAGCAGAAGGTGTGACCCAGCTTAAACATTTGTGTCTTCCCATCTAAATGTGGATTAGAAGAAGATCTTCCTACTTCAATTAAGAAAAAAAATTCCTCACAGGTATGCCTTCAATTTTGAATTCAGTTAATTCCAGATGTAGTGAAGTCGACAACCAATAGTCATCACCATGGGAAGATACCATTTCTAGGAATTGTTTCATTTAGAAAACTTTTTAAAGATGAATTAATTGATTCACTTACTTTATACTCTGACCATAGTTTCTCCTCTCCTCTTCTCCCCCTGCTCCTCCACTTCTTCCTTTGTCTTCAGAAAAGGGGAGGCCTCCCATGGATATTAACCAGATTTGACATATCAAGTTGTAGTAAGACTAGGCACATCTCATATTGAGACTGGACAATGCAGCCCAGTCAGGGAAAAGGATCCCAAAGGCAGGAAATGGAGTCAGGGATAGCCCCAGTTCTTGCTGTTAAGAGTCTAGCATGCTGGGAGGGAGGACAGTGTTTGGGCTGTAAATCAATTAATTAATTAAAAATGAACTTAATTCAACTTATGTAAATATGTATTGTTAACATGTTCTTTTGATTTGTATTCATTGTATTTTATGGTTTATAATTAGTTGGTCATGTTAATTTAAAATTTCAGGGTAGCCTAAATTTCTTTTATAATTTATAATTATTATTTATAATTCTTTTAATTAAAGCTTCTTTTTATAAAAGTTAGATAGACCATTAGTCAATATGCTTTCGTTAATCATCTGAGCTCTGAGTTTACAAGAAGTCTAAAATGCCCTTGCTGCTGTCAGGACACGGTAGTTTCTATAGGAGGGTACAATTGTATTATCTTGAGCAAGGACCTCATCTTGGAGATGATCTTTCAGTCTCCTGATTCCTCAATGTAAAGTCTAAGAAAATAAGTGAGCACTCTGATTTCAGAATTTGTTAAGTAACTTATATACTGAAAATATACCCTCAACTGTCGACATAGCAGTATTCACATTAATAAAAGGTCCCACATGAAGACAAAGGTGTGCACTTTATACATATGCTCAGAGGGCCTAGTTCAGTCCCATGCATGCTCTCTGGCTAGCAATTCAGTCTTTGTGAGGCACTGTGGACCCAGGTTAATTGATTTTGTAGGTTTTCTTGTGATATCTTTGATCCCTCTGGTTCCTATGATTCTTCCTCTCCCCCTTTCCCATAATTCCCAAATCTCCCCCTAATGTTTGGTTTTGTGAGTCTCTACATCTATTTCCATCAGTTGCTGAGTGAAGCCTCTCTGGTGATGGTTATGCTACGCTCCAGTCTGCAAGAATATTGTTAACAGTGTCAGGGGTGGGCTTGCTTCTATGGTACAGATCTCAAGTTCAACAAGTCGTTTGTTGGCCATTCCCTAAATTTGTGCTCCATGTTTACCCCTGTACATCTTGTAGGCAGGACAAATTGTAGGTCAAAGGTTTTGTGGTTGGGTTGGTGTTCCAATCCCTCCACTGGAAGTCTTGCCTGGTTACAGGAGATGGCCTGTTCAGGCTTCATATCTCCCATTGCTTAGCTAAAGTCGCCATCATAGATTCTTGGCAGTTCCCATTGCTTTAGGTTAATATAAAGTACTTTACCTACACATCACTGGAAACTACTGCCACAAAACTCTGCCTTTACTCTCACCTCCTTCAGAAGATGTACGTGAACCTGCACACACACACACACACACACACACACACACACACACACATTAAATTCTTGATTTCTTGAAAAATTTTATGTGCATTTCTGTAATGTAATATTTAGTTCTTTTTACTATCAACACATATAAGTATTGATATGTATCTTTATGGTATAGAATGTGAATGAGAGGATATTATTTTTCTCATCACAAGTTATGGCATTATTTTTAATTTCTTTTTAGAGTGAATATTTAGATAAACATTAAATTTTGTTTTCTGGAGCAGTTTTATACAGAAAATTGAAGTAGAAAGTTCAGAGAGCCTGTAAGTTACAATGACTGGTTACCCCCTCCATTCATAGCTTCCATTATCATTATGATCTTGATTAGTGAGAGGAAAATAATATTTTCAAAGCAATGATTAAAAAATTAAAACCTGCTAACTCTAAACCTTCTTAATAACAGAGCTTTGCCTCAAAAGAGGATCATGAAAATGTTACAAAAGCCAAGAGTGATTCACGCACACACTTACATACATATAATCATAAAGAAATAAACACGACAACAAAAATATTCAAAGAGTTTATCAATGTGATAACAGTATGACAAAAATATTCAGGGGACATGTCCTGATGTCCAAATATTCTTTGGGTAAAATGAAGGATGCTGATGTGCAACCTTCATCATAGGCAATAGGCTATATTCTTATTATATAGGGATTATAGTTAGCATATAAGGCTAACTGGCAAAGTATAAAAACAATTTCTAGGAAAAGGGTTTAAAACAGAATTTTAAGTTAACAGTAGCTATAGTAACTTGTCAATGACTATTCTATAAGGATGTTAATTATAGCATTTTGAATACAGGATTCTAAAGTGTAAGATTTTTGTAAATGATCCAAGGAAAGTGGTTAGGGCTAAAGAAGACAATGAAAATTACAAGATGTTATATGTGAGCCTCATAGTACGCAAAAGAAACCTCCTATAGAAGAAAAGAAAAGATAAAGTCCAAGTATAACACTAGAAAATGTCATCAAATCCAAAGGAAGCTAGCAGAGAAGAAAAAATTCTAAGGATATATAAAAATAAGTTGAAAACAACTATAAAATGGCAGTTACAAACCTATACCATCAATAATTATACATAAATGGATTAATTTATTTTATTGAAAGCTATAGAGTTAACTTTCAGGGTTTATAAATAAAGAAGACTCAACAGTATTTCAATTTTGAGGCTGATAATCTGGGGTTTCTATACCTCCTTTAACCATTTAGTTCCCAGATAAAAGACATACACAACGTTTACATTTATACTAAGCCTTAATCAGCACAAGAGCTTGGCAGATATGTATCCTCTATTTTATTATGTCTATTTACCAGCCATAATCCCATTATATAATTTGCCATGTTATGTCTGGGCTGCTCTTAACTCCAATTAGCCAACCCACATGGCCATTATTTTATGACTCACCTAACCCATGGTGGCTTTTTCCTCTCTCCACCTTCTCCTCCCCCTTGTGGTTTTTCTCTGACCCCAAGCTAGGGGAACCCTAAACCCCTCCTATGTCTCTTCTGCCTAACTATTGGCTATTGGCATTTTTGTTCACCAATCAGAAATAACTTGGAGGTAAGGTCATATAGTGTCATTTGTGTCTACATGTAGACTCTCTCATTTCTGAAGCAACCAGGTCTTGGGGGTCTGTACTTAGCATTACAATGCACAGCAATAAACCAAACCTCAACAACTGACTTTGGCTTTACAGATGCACACAGGCTGAATGTAAAGGATGAACCAATACATTGCATGCAAATAGAAGCCAAAAGAGTAGGCAAAACTAAACTTCTAACACATAAAAGAAACATTAGCTCAAAAAGTAAAACCAAAGAGCCATCCAACAGTAGCAGAAAGTACATTCGTACTGAATACATGCACAAAAAGTCTCCAAGATAGGCCATGCAGTAGGCAATGATATAAATTTTAACAAATTTAGAACTTTAAAATTATAGGAAGTATTTTTCAAATTTATTGTATCAAGAAAGAAACTGAGTAACAGAACAAAATATGGAAAATTCTCAAATGAGTATTTTGAACATGGGCTCTTAAACATTCAATAGGTCAAAGAAGAAATCAAAAGTGAAATTTAAGTTTTTATTTCTTTATTTATTCTACGTGCATGTAGGTGAAGCTGTTTAAATGCTGGGGATTGTGGGTGGAGCTTGGAAAACAAGTCTGAAAAGTCACATTCTTGCCAGCTGTGGAATTCAGGGATCAAACTTTAAACTCCAGTCACCTGGTCTGTATACAATGCCTATTCAGAGTCTCACCAGCATCAAAGGGAAAATTTAAAAGGTCTTAAAACAAACAAGACTGATATTCTCAAAATCTCAAAAATTAGGAGGTAGAGCAAAAATAGTTCTAAGATGAAATGATGAAATTCATTAAATAGCATAAAGGAGATAAAGAATGCAAGGATCTAAATATAGAAGAGTAAATATGTCCAGAGTTATCATAAGTAAATAATGGTAACATCAGTAAGGGATAAAACAGAGAAAAATAGAAAAGATTGAGTAAAATAAGAGCTGATTTGTCAAAGAGATAAAAGACAAATCTTTAGCTACTTTAAGAATAAAAGACAAACAAACAAATAAAAAATATGGAAAAGGAACATTAGAACTAGTGTCATGGATAGGTAGAACATCATAGAGGTGCTGTGAATGATATAGCAACATATCAGATAGCATAAAAGACATGGGGAGTTTTCTAAACACACTGCAATTATCAAAACGCAATCAGGAAGAAAGTGTGATCTGGTGTGAATGACTATTCACCCTTTCACAACTCAACTGAAATGTAATTGCCATTGAAAGAGTATTAAGACTTAAGACCTTTCATATATCCTAATAAATGGCTTTATGCCATCATCAAGAAGATGGGCTGTAACCAGATGTTTGGCTATTTTATGGGTTGTTTTTCTTCCACTATTCTCTACCCTTTCAACATCCTAACACTAGGTAGGAGGAAGAAAAGGATGAACAGAGGGGAAAAATATCATTAAATTGCTTCCTGCTGATTAGGGGTGTCGGGCTCTGTGGGACAAATTTGATCTTTGCCATCAGGATATCTGTCTTAGTCAGGGTTTCTATCCCTGCACAAACATCATGACCAAGAAGCCAGCTGGGGAGGAAAGGGTTTATTCAGCTTATACTTCCACATTGCTGTTTCATCACCAAAGGAAGTCAGGACTGGAACTCAAGCAGGTCAGGAAGCAAGAGCTGATGCAGAGGCCATGGAGGGATGTTACTTACTGGCTTGCTTCCCCTGGCCTGCTCAGCTTGCTTTCTTATAGAACCCAAGACCACCAGCCTCAGGACAGCACCACCCACAATGGGTTGGGTCTTCCCACCTTGACCACTAGTTGAGAAAATGCCTTACAGCTGGGTCTCATGAAGGCATTTCCACAACTGAGGCTCCTTTTCTGTGATAACTCCAGCTTGTGTCAAGTTGACACACAAATCCAGCCAGTACAATATCAAAGGTCTTCATTTTGTCTCTTCACACACTACTACTTGACAAACCACAACAACCAACAACCAACAAGCATTCAACCACCAATCAGCTGAACAGCCTTTTCTATCAGGGCTCTCCCACTTACAGATCCTCTGAAAAGTCCCCAGGATTCCAAACGTCACACAGCTCAGAAACCATCTGCAAATGGCAAAACCATGCCCCTACTACAGCATGAGGCAAATCACAGTCAGGTGCTGTAAACAATCCGAAGCAGCCCTATATCCCGCTCCCGCAATTAAAATAAAAACACAGTCTTACAATATTTCTGTGTTGCTAGAGAAACAGAATTTCTCACTCAACATGCTTACTTCTTTCTTGCCCTCTCTTTGCCTTTGTCCAAGTGGTACCTTCTGTGTTTTATGGCACCAGAGCCTTGACACTGGACTTTCTAGCACCCATACCAGCGAATCAATACATTTATGTTTATCATACGTTTGCTAATATGTGGTATGGTGTCAAAACAGATTATAATGGCTGAAGATAAGTAGAAAAATCTGAATAATCAAGGGCAAGGAATTTAAATTAGTTATCAAAAAGTCCATTCAAGGAAATAGGCCAGAAACCTCTGCTGATGAACTATAAGAACTATTTAAAGAGTCAATGTAAAATTGTCTCAAACTCTTCCAATAATAGGGGGAGCATTTCATTTCATAATGCCAGCAATACCATGACTCCAAAGCCAAAGAAATTTCAATAACATAAACAGATAACATCCCTGATAAGACCTAGATACTAAAGTACCAATAATGTACTAACAAATTATATTAAGCACCACAATAAAAATATATAGCATGATTAATTAGGATTTATCCTCCTAATACAAGGATAACTTGATAACCTAAATAAGTAAGTATAATTTATCACATTCATTATGAGAGAAATAAAGATCATCTTAATGGAATTATTTGAACTTTCTTTTTCACTTTTGATCATTTTCATGATGAAAGTTCTTATACAATTTGAAGACACGTAAATCACAACAAGATCATAACTGTGCATGACAGAGTTGCAGCTAATGTCTCACTCAAAGGAGTTGGAGGTTGGGGGAGAACACTGAGAGCTTTTCCTCCAGGATGGGAAGGAGATAGTGCTGCACATGTGAGTTGCTTCTGTTTAACATAGAGCTAGAGGTGATAGCCACAGCAGTAGGGCAAGAAAAACAGGGTAAAAGTCAAACTGAAAAAGAAAAAGTTGTTTCTATTATAGATAATACGGTACTTGATACAGAAAATACTATCATGTCCAAAACTACTAAAATTAAATTAATTCAGTAAAGTTGAAAGGATATAAAGGCAACATGTAAATACTAGCTTCAATTCTATACACTATCAAAAATCTGGTAATATATTAGTAAAATAAACACATCTATAAGAACATAAAATTGAAACAATTGCATAGTAATTGAGCCGATGAGATAAATTATATGTACACTGAAAGATATAAAGCAGTGTCAATGAAACTAAATAAGCTATGGATTAGTGGAAAGAGATCATCTACTCATTGACTGGAAGACTTTGTATTCTCAAAGTGCCCAATTAAGAGGTGAGTTCAAACTCCCATGGAATCACAGTAGATCTGAATAGCCAAACTATCTTAAGCAAGAGGAACAGAATGGAAGGCATCAAAGTGAATAATATTCATCAACCATCAAAACAATGAAGGATTGCCATGTACAGATGCAGACCAATGGAAAAGGGCAGAGAAGCCAGACATACTCAGTAAATGGTCACCTAATGTTTCACACACAGTGCAAAAGAATAATTTCTTCAATTAATTATACTGGGAATGCTGGGAATCTACATGTAAAACTGGATAGCACTTCCTTATCATTTTTTTTTTTTCGGAGCTGGGGACCGAACCCAGGGCCTTGCGCTTGCTAGGCAAGCGCTCTACCACTGAGCTAAATCCCCAACCCCAGCACTTCCTTATCTTAAACAACACACAAAAAAGTGTAGTCAAATGCATTTATCATTTAAATATAAGATGAGAAGCCATAACATTTCTTAACAAGGCTCAGAGGTTCCATTCCTCTATATTCTGTAATACATAGTTTTTGTGTGGTCTGTCTAGGTTCTTTCTTAATAATGTGAACACTTGCTGCCCAATGAATACAGTTATCTCCGAAAGCATTACATTTTATTCAGGGTGAGTGATACTATTAACAAAAATATACATAAAAAATGTATAGACAGCTTGCAGCAGAAGTCCCACAATGCAACATTACATGCTGTGCGTGTGTGCCTGTGTGTGCCTGTGTGTGTGTGTGTGTGTACACGTGAGTGCACATCTTCAGGGAAGCTTTTCCTTTTATTTTGTTTAAACTTCAGCCAACTGAAGGCATTTTCACACCCACACATTGATTTGGAAGCGTTGGTGTCAACTCTGCCTACTGCATTATTTATGAGCCTGTGTTGGAGCATCCCTCCTAAGAGCTGGGTGAACAGAGGAACACCTATGCCATCAGTAAGTCAGTTGAAATCTAAGTCCTCTTGGAAAAGGGCCGTGGTGTGAGGAAGATAAACGTGCTGGATTTCTTAGGGTTAAATTGTGGGCTGGAATGTACCTCATTGGTAGAGTGCTTGAATAGTATGTATGTAAAAGGCCCTGGATTCTACTTCCCAGAATCACAAACCAAAAGCTATCAGAACCCATATCATATTTCTTATCAAGGGGATGGCATGGCCTTTTACCCAACAATGAGATGAAAGACTTTAAGTCAAAGCTGTAGGTGTATGTTGAATACTAAAATTTGAAAGGTAAAAAAACAAAAAAATAAATAAAAATAAAAATAAAAGCGTGTGTAAACTGGCATTTACCTTGATCTTATGTTGCTAACTTTAAGCTAAGTTCTCAAATTTGTTTTCCCTTAGTTTAATTTTTATTGGTTGTGATAAAATGAGAAAAGGCATGGGTGTTGAAATTCTGTTTTTAGAGTATTGACAAAAGAAAAAAAAGCTAAAAAAGCTGGACTTCCACTTTTAAAAGCAAATGACAACTTTAGCTGTATATATATAACAACTTAGGAGAAAAATTAAAATTAATAAAAGATAATATAATCTGATATGTATGAAAATCTAAATGCACATGGAAATGTTAAAAACTATGGTAACTCATGCTGTCTTCAACTTGATCTTTTCTTCAGAGTTCAAATGTAACTTACCTGGACAAACGAGCCAAACAGCCAAATACTGTTTTATTTCATAATAACACACACACACACACACACACACACACACACACACACACACACACTTCTTAACATATTCTTTTTAAACTTCCTTACCTCAAATAAGTATGAGTTGTTTTAATCTAGAAGTTAGGAACTCTTACAAGTGTCACAGAAAATAGCACTAGTAATGAATACGGTAATTCTAACATTGTTAGGGGACGAGGTATTTCTCTTCTTCCAGGACCCTGTCACCTGTTAAAATAAGGCAACCTGATACTTCTTGAAAACCACTGCCCAGTGAAAGCACGTTTATTTGTGGGAAGAAGTTGTATTTTAATCTTGATTTGTTTCTTGGTTACCCAAAATATCTTGTAACCCTGACAATATGACTCATTCATTTTTAAAACCAAATGATTTTTCGCCAATAGAAAAATGAAATAAAAAGGCATAAGAATAACAAAACAGAGTTTATTTCCTCCTAGTTTTCCTAGCCAAAGAGCTTTTTGAATAATTACTTTGGACATAAAATTCACTGAATATATTAAATAATGAAGAGAAAGCTTACTAAAAGATTGACTTGGTAAGGTGCTCACTATATCTTCAAGAAACGTTTCCTTGCTAAATTATTCATTAGCATAAATAAGGAAGCCATAGAAGAACTAAAATAATCTTTGGCTGTGTTTTTGTTCTCTTTTTCTCCATTATATGAATAAGTTGTCTCTTATCTTTATATAGTGACTAACTCATTGACCTGTTTTTCTGATAACTTCTGAAATGACAGAGTTCACTCCCAAGAGTGATAAGTATGTTTATAAAACATAAATTAAAGATTTTTTTTAATTTCTGAGATATTCCCTCCTCTCCATATCTGTAAGGAAGGAAAGGCGATGTTAAATCTTTTTCTCTGCTACGGAAAGTCTTCCAGCTGTGTCTTGAAAAGAGGCTTTGGCTTCCACTGTCAGTCTATGGATAAGAGCCCGGCTGCTTTCATAAACAGTGACCAGCTGTTCAACCTCTAAAACCATGCAACAGTCTACTGCTTTTCACTAGGGAAATTCATCATGGTTGTATCTTCTTCCGCCACCTGTGCTAGAAAACTCATTAAAGATTTTTGATGTATTACTGTTCCTTAGTAGGTATATTCAGCCAGGTAGGCAACTATTGGTTTAGACCTAGAAGTCACCTAGATGTTCCAATGCCCTCCGATTACTCACTAAGTGAATTGTTTAGAGAAACCTTGGAATTTGAGCTAGTGCCATTAAAGCAGGGGACACTTGATGGACAGTATCTGCTGGACATTTAAGAAAACAAACCTAAGCATGCAAAAATATTTCATCATTTCCAGCCACGTAGAACATTAAGGGAGGAAAAGATTGGTTCCCACCATGTGAGTCCTTCTAAGTGAGGCAGCAAAATAATGCCCAGGGATAAAAATCATGACCAAAACAATTCTATCTTCTCGAGTATTGCAGCACAGAGCAGGCAAAGGCTTACACCAATCTGGGGTTTGTTTCTTTATTGAAGAATTTCAATTAAGTCTCCTTTACGTCGCTGAACAGAAAGGAACAGTAAGAATGAATACATAAAAACATAGATAGATTTTCAGAGAGGGATTAGAAAAACCAGACTTATTTTTCCATTAAGTGTTTGTCTTCAGGAAAAGAATGATGATAGTCTCTTAAATATTTTTGTGTAAAACATTTCGGGTAAGGAAAGATTATTAAAAGCCAAAACGTAAAAGCCTAGATGCAGTTATACACGCCTATAACATGTGACATAAGGACACTGAAATAACACATTATCTTAGAGATGCCTCCTTCTGCAATGCCCCATACTGGGGTTGTTTTGGGATCGAAGGTATGAGAAGCTGAGAGAAGCAACTGAAAAATGTTCCCCACGGAAACACAAGTATTTATTGATAAATTCTTGGGTGAATACTTGCTTAGCCATTCTTCTCTCAGACTATGCTTAATTCCTTTGCAATGCAACGCAAAATGACATTTAAAAACTGTTTTTAGTGTTACGAAGTCCAATGTAACTCAAAATCCACTCTGTGTTTTCTATACTAACTCAGTGCCTGGAAATTTGCAGTTCCCTGGGATCTTGGAGCCGGGAGCTTCAACAAAGAGCAGCGCAAACATTAGAAGATTTTTCTGGCAATGTATGAATAAAGTGTCTACAGACTGTGGTGTATAAGCATCTGGAGTGTTTTGAAATAAGATTCGGAGCACTCTTCCTTAATATCATTAGAGTGAGTTGACAAAAATAGTATTTGTATATTTGGTTAAAGATGCAGTGAGAATAGGACTTTCACACAAAGGAATCTCTCATTAGTAATTTGGATTTTCCTCAAACTTTAGAATTGTAGTTTCTAGAAATTAAGGAGTTGCTATGAATATATGCCCTTAAGAAAGAAAGAGTTTAAATATGAAGAATAATTTAAAATTTTGGCAATATAAGATGACTGAAAATTTATGTCAGTATAAAATTTCTCCATGTATAAAGGACCTTGACAGCCATTATATCATTGGCTTCTCTCAACAACCCAGGCTGGCAAAGAAGTGCTATTTTCCCCATTTCCCAGATGCAAGAGTGCAAGGCTCCAACTGTTTGCATGCCTTGCCTTTGAACAATGTGCTGCTTAACCTGTGGGGCTTGAACTCAGTTTCGTCTGATTCCCATGGTCTCCCTTTCCTCCATCATTTGCCAAAGCAGCTAAACTCAAAAGATGAGGATTGACCAGTTCTCTCCAGCATTAGGAATTAAATGATGCACCATTTTTATGCACGCGAATGGATTTCATTCTGCTTTAAATGAAGAAACAAATGTTCTGAATTATTTACATGCAGAAAAAATTTTTCCCTCATTTTGGTGCTTTGCCAATTCAAGAGATTTAGGGAAGCAGCTTCAGGGGTGAAGGAGGATGTCAACATTCCAACGTACCCTACCGTCAATGAAATCTTTGAGAGTCTCAGTTGTCACTGAAATTCAAAATCTCTGTGTTTTGTCTGGTTAATGAATATTGTTTTAAATAAACATGGGAGGGTTTCTTTGAGAAAAGAAAGAGAGAAAGGAAGGAAGAAAGAAACAAATCTAAGATTGAATGGAATTTACAAGCTCATTTGAAGAAAAGTCTCCACTGTTTTTTCCTTACAAATGTAATGCCTCCCCAGATGGCAGTCTTTGTAGTTTGTGGCCCTGATTCAAAAGGCATATTAACTGCTACTCTCCTAGCTGCATCAAGCATTTACAGGCCTCCCCACAGAATGGGTTCAGTAGTAATTAAAATAACACCCTTCCTCCGGGTGAAGTTACACTCGAAGAGCCCTGGGATGTTTTTCTTTCCTTCCTTTGGGTAAATCCCCCCTCAAGTCCAAATATGAAAAAAAAATGGAGATGGAGTTTAAAAGAGAAAAGTTGGAGTCTTGGGGTTAGGGAAGAGGAGAGGCACACAAAATAATATCACCAATGTTCCATAAATAATGGTCAAGTTGTCTAGCAGACACTGATAGACAAATAGGTAGAAAGAAAAAAAGAAAGAAAGAAAGAAAGAAAGAGAGAAAGAAAGAAAGAAAGAAGGGGAAATATCATTCACTCACTGTAGCAGCAGGAAATCAAGGAAAGAAAATAAACAGGCCTGGAATTGAGGGCCTTTAAGCTCTAGTCAGACAGTTTCGCTCTGTGTATTTGTGTGCTGGTAAATGGTGAAGGGGAGCTAAAGAAAGGAATGGGGGCTTATGGGATTCTCGGGACTCCCACAGCTACCAGACCAGCTGTACAAACATGCTCAAGCTTTGTTGAGGTACGGTGGGCAACAAGCTGGAGCTGCTGAGCTATCTGACCTATAAATCCCTCCCAAAAGCTGTACTTGAAGGGAAGCCAGGAGTTCTGTGTAAATGTTTCCTCCAGCCAGAAGCTGGTTGTCGGTCACCTCTGCCAGGTCTCTGTCTGTCTCTCAGTGGCTACTCTAGCTGGCTCTATTTGAAGTAGCACAGTTAGCTACACGTGTGAATGACAATATTAAATTCTGTTTCCCCTCTAGACCGAACAAAAAGGGAATAAAGACTCAAAAGCTCTACCTCCCTGACTTGTATTTTGTAGCAAATGTTCCACAATTAGGAACAATGTCTTTAGGCAAAGCCACAGAGTTTAAAAAATTCCATTTCACATGCAGTCAGTGCATCGGCTTAATGCATTGATGATCTTAAATATTCGCTTCTGTAAACACTGCGGACCCTGTGGATCTGAACCCTGTGCCCCAAGCAACATTGCTGCCTTTGTCCTTTCTTCGCTCTGTCTTTTGTGACTCACAACCTCATGGCAGTCAGAACGTCTTGAATGCAAGCAGCCCACGGACCTAAATTGCTAACCCCAAGGAGAAACTTGCAAGGTTTCATTCTCTTTTCTAAACATTTCTGAACTCCAAGTAACCTCCTTTTATGAAGTCTCCAATTGGCATCCAAACACCTTAAAACATCATGCAGTTGCTACGCCATGTATAGAGCATTAAAAACGAGGAAAAACCTTCATTAAAAAAAAAAAAGACAAGTGAAACAGATCAAATTTAAGTAGAAAAAAGCTTTTGTAAACAGTAAGAAAACTAGCGGTGACTCAATGTTTAAAATACTTAGAAATGGCTTTAGAGTTCCAAAACAAACAAACAAACAAATAAAACAAAACAAAATAAAACAAAACGGGAGTGGGGTGGGCAAAAGCACGATCTGCACTGCAAATGGAAGGCATCCTCCAGAGAGTTATTTGACTATGTGCAGTTTGCTCTGAGAACTTAGGGGTATATACTTTCCATAGCTTTCAAACCTATTAGATACATAGTAATATTAATCAAAAGTTACTTTCCCCCCCTGAGATAACATTCTGGAAAAGTCTGAAGTTTTCCTGAGCCTTTTCACACCACTCAGCACTAGAGTATGCCCTGGACTGGAAAAAGGAAAATTATTGACCTAGCCATCTTACCAGAACCTGTGCACAAGAAAGGGCATAACACAAGAGCGCGGCACATAAAGCCCAGCACATGTAAGAGTGAGTGGCAGGACAGCGGAGGCAAGCAGGAAAGACTCACAGACAGGGGAGTCAATAAAATATGCCAGAACATCATGGTCTTTTTATAATACATCCCATGACAACTGTGAAAAACTCCCATCCCATTAAAATAAGGATGAAGTGAGCACCGAGGGATGGCTTCTAGCGAAAGAGCTGAAGCCGTGAGTCATCTCCTGTGAAGTGTTTAGCTCAGCACGGCCAACCTAGGAGGAGTCACAAAGTCCTAGCTCCTGGCTCCCATTCAGAAGGCAGGATCTGCTCATTTAGATTACATAAAATAGCAAATAAACTCGCAGAGTATACGGCTTCATGTCTCTTGCTGAAGTGAAGGCGTCAAGTTTTAGCCGTTCTCCAAGATCCCAGAACAGTCTGGTAATACCGTTCCGTTATTTTTTTTTTTTTAACAGTTGTGACAAAATCGCTGTGATGATCGAACTTAGAATCGGGGAGAAGTCACTTGGGCTCACATTTTCTAAGGTTTCGGACTATTGTCCTTCGGCCACCCTGCTTTTGAACTTGTTCTGAGGGAGCACATCATGCATCTGGGAATGCACAATGAAGTCGGTTTCCTGACTCTCTGGAAGCCAGACAGCAATGCAAGACTTGAGAAGGGGAAGAGGCGGGTGTCCCACGGAGGATTACAACGTGAGGGACATTCACTGGATAGGCTTCCTTTACACTAGATGCCACTTTCAAAATGTTCCCTCAGCTCCCAATAGCGTCACGGACAAGGGTTTCAAGTCCTTAAGGGATGGACATTAGAGGCATATTTCAGAATCAAGCCTAATCCTCAAGGTCACATGCTTGCTTTAGCAAATTAAACTGATTTTTAAAAATGCAATTTATTTCATTGTAATGTTGGACAGATTATTCGTTTTTCTAATGTTCTCTTGATATCTAAATAATCTAAGAAGCAACAAATAAACTCACAATGCATGTAGGATTTATTAACAGGGCAAGCAGTGCACTTAGCCATTCTTCTATTTACAAAGGCTGATGTTAGTGATGACTCTCTGGGGGGGGGGGTTGTGCTTTAACTGCAGTTTTCTGCCCTTTCTCCTTCTTGGTACAAACTGAAGAAGATTTAGGTAGCCTAGTGGCCAGTACCAATGGCACCTTCAACAAAATTATCATGGTACCTAGTCCCTAGGGCAAAGCTTTTCTAGACATGACAGTGACCCTGGGTTTACAGGGTCACAAAATTATGGATGACTAACTCATTTACCTATCACATGGACCATTTCCTCTTACCTAAACTACATGGAACATTTACCTATGAAAAGTGTTTTAAAAAAGATTAAAAAGATCTTGCCAAACAGATCTTTCACTTGCTTGGTTAGAGTCACACCAAGGTAGTTTATATTATTTGTGACTATTGTGAAGGGTGTTGTTCCCCTAATTTCTTTCTCAGCTTGTTTATCCTTTGTGTAGAGGAAGGCTACTAATTTCTTTGAGTTAATTTTATATCCAGCCACTTTGATGAAGTCGTCTATCAGTTTTAGGAGTTCTCTGGTGGAACTTTTGGGGTCACTTAAGCAAACTATCATATCATCTGCAGATAGTGATAGTTTGACTTCTTCCTTTCCAATCTGTATCCCTTTGACTTCCTTATGTTGTCTGATTGCTCTGGCTAGGATTTCAAGAACTATATTGAATAAGTAGGGAGAGAGTGGGCAGCCTTGTCTAGTCCCTGATTTTAGTGGGATTGCTTCAAGTTTCTCTCCATTTAGTTTGATGTTAGCTACTGGTTTGCTGTATATTGCTTTTACTGTGTTTAGGTATGGGCCTTGAATTCCTGATCTTTCCAAGACTTTTTATCATGAAAGGGTGTTAAATTTTGTCAAATGCTCTCTCAGCATCTAATGAGATGATCATTTTTTTCCCTTTGAGTTTGTTCATATAGTGGATTATGTTGAAAGACTCCATCTTTCAGGTGAAACTAAAGAATATCAACACGGAACACGTATTTTTTAAGTTATCCCTTCTGTTTATCCATACTCTGAGCTGTAAATGTGTGTGGTTGTGAGTACTGAAGCATGCGAGCACACTTTTACCTGCTGGGCTAGCCTCTAGCTCAATGGCTCATTGTTGTTATTGATAGCAGAAAAAAATAAGCAAACCAATATTTGGAGCACTCGCCTGCTTTACTGAATCTTTGTGTTCATTGATGTTTCCCAGCTGGTCTCCGCTTTGCTGAATTCATTTTTAAAATAGAAAAGTAAACAAATGAATAAATAAAAAATAAAGTAAAAAAGTAGTTGTTATAGCCAATATGTATAAAGTTTCTCTAAAACAAACTACCACAGTACTGAAAGCGTGCTTCTAAAATATCAATTAATTACAAAAATATAGAAAATGATGGAAAGCATCAAAATATATCAATTTACCCAATGTCAAATGCAATGCTTTTAACTTTTCATTATATTCCTATCCATCACATTGGTTAAATACCAAATAAGAACTATTAAAACTACTTCTAATTTCTTTGCACTTTATCATTGTAATTTGTGCCAAACAAATACAACAAAGTATATTGGAATTTCAACGTAACAGGTTCAATAATGTTTGCTAATTTTCCCACTTGTGATGAAAGACATTGAACGGATTGTTCACTGGGCGGTAAGATACCTCTTTACACCTGGATACGTGCTGTCATCTGGACACCTTTGTGTTGTTACAGACTACGTCATAATGTCTGAATGTTGGGATTTCTAAGGTATTCCACACTACACATTTTTTTGAATTATTCAATCGCAATAGCTGTGTAAAGAAATGGATTCTGCGGCATTGACTATATCCTCCGTCTTTGTCATCCTGTCTCTTTCTCCCCAAGTTCTTTTCTCTTCAAGCTTAAAGTAAGTCTTCCAATTTCAGGCCTTTTTCCTTTTCAGTTTTCAAAATGAGAGGAAACATGAAATGTCTTTCTTTCTATATCTAGATGATTTCACTTAACAGGATGTCTCCCACTCTCATCAGTTTTTTTTTCCTGTGGGTTACATCATTTCAACTCAGAGCAGGCTGGCTGGATCCAGGCAGGGTTTCCTTTTCTTTTTTTTCTAATGTTATATGGTTTTCTATGGTGGTTTCACTAATGGGTACCTATATCCTCTCTAGCCCTTATTACATGGGGGTGTATTTTGCTTTTAAAAAATTGTTTCTATTCTTTTTATAAAACCATTCTTTTTTGTTTTATTGGATATTTTTATTTACATTTCAAACGTTATTCCCTTTCCCAATTTCCCAGATATAAGCCCCCTATCCCATCTCCCTCCCCTTCTTCTATAAGGGTGTTCCCCTTCCCATCTGCCACCTTCCCGGCCCCTGACATTCCCCTAAACTGGGGGATCCAGCCTTAGCAGGATCAAGGGCTTCTTCAATTGGTGCCCAACAAGGCCATCCTCTGCTACATATGTAGCTGGAGCCATGGGTCAGTCCATGTATAGTCTTTGGGTAGTGGTTCAGTCCCTGGGAGGTCTGGTTGGTTGGCACTGTTGTTCATATGGGGTTACAAGCCTCTTCAGCTATTTCAATACTTTCTCTAATGGTGATCCTGTTCTCAGTTCAATGGTTTGCTGTTAGCATTCGCCTCTGTGCCTCTCAGGAGACAGCTATATCCGGCTCCTGTCAGCATGCACTTCTTAGCTTCATCAATCTTATATAGTTTGGGTGACTGTATAAATATGAGATGTATACAATGTGGGGCAGGCTCTGAATGGCCGTTCCTTCAGTCTCTACCCCAAACTTTGTCTTCATATTCCCTCCTATGGATATTTTTGTTCCCCTTTTAAAGAAGGAGAGAAGCTTCCACATTTTGGTCATCCTTCTTGAGTTTCATGTGGTCTGTGCATCTTGGGTAATTTGAGCATTTGGGCTAATATCCACTTATCAATGAGTATATACCATGTGTGTTTTTCTGTGATTGGGTTACCTCATTCAGGATAATATTTTCTAGTTCTATCCATTTGCCTGTGAATTTCATGAAGTCATTGTCTTTAATAGCTGAGTAGTACTCCATTGTGTAGATGTACCACATTTTCTGTATCCATTTCTCTGTTGAAGGGCACCTAGGTTCTTTCCAGCTTCTGGCTATTATAACATGCTATGAACATAGTGGAGCATGTGTCTTTGTTGTATGTTGGAGTTTCATTTGCATATATGCCCAGGAGTGGTCTAGCTGGGCTTTGAGTTGTACAATGTCCAATTTTCTGAGGAACCTCCAAACTGATTTCCAGAGTGGTTGTATCAGTCTGAATCCCTCCAACAATGGAGGGATGTTCCTCTTGTTCTACATCCTTGCCAGCATCAGCTGTCACCTGAGTTTTTGATCTTAGCCATTCTGACTGGTGTGAGGTGGAATCTCAGGGTTGTTTTGATTTGCATTTCCCTGATGAATGTTGGATGTTGAACATTTCTTAGTCGTGGGGTACTTCTTAGCCATTCGATATTCCTCAACTGAGAATTCTTTGTATAGCTCTGTACCCCATTTTTAATTGGGTTATTTGACTCTCTGGAGTCTAATTTCTTGAGTTCTTTGTATATTTTGGATTTTAGACCTGTATCAGATGTAGGATTGGTAAAGATCTTTTCCCAATCTGTTGGTTGCCATTTTGTCCTAATGACAGTGTCCTTTGCCTTACAGTGTCCTGTCCTTTGCAGTTTTATGAAGTCCCATTTGTTGATTCTTGATCTTAGAGCATAAGCCATTGGTGTTTTGTTCAGGAAATTTTCCCCAGTGCCCATGTATTCTAGACTCTTCCCCACTTTTTCTTCTAAAACCCTTCTAACTGGAATGAAATGGCATCTTGTCATATATTTGCATTTCCCTGGTGACTGATGAAATTAAACATTTTTATGTGTTCACTAGCCATTCGTATTTCTTCTTTTGAAATTTTTTTTCACAGGTCACCTCCACACTATATTGATTGCAGTACCATTCAGAGTAGCTAAGTAATGGAATCAAGCTACATGTCTATCAGTGGATTACATGTTCTATGTCTTATATGCATGTATGATGTGTTGTGGGTAATGTGGCATATATGCACAGTAGAATGCTTTTCAGCTATAAAACAATGTATGTTTTTTTTCAGGGACATAGCATCACCTTATGCAGATCAAGTTTGTTTCAGGAAAACAAATACCACATATTTTCTCTCATTTTCAGTGCCTTATTTAGACTCATGAAATCATAAGTATATGATAAGGATGTAAAAATGAAACTGTTTAGAGGGAACGATGGGGGTTAATCAAATGATCAGAAGAATGAAAAGGAAGACAGAGAAAGTAACACAGAGTGTGTTCCAAGAGTATTACTTACTGTGATATTCTGTATATGCTTGACCCAGGGAGTGGCACTATTTGGAGGTGTGGCCTTGTTGGAGTAGGTGTGACATTATGGGTGTAGGCTTTAAGATCCTACTCTTAGTTGCCTGGAAGTGAGTATTTTGCTAGCAGCCTTCAGATAAAGATGTAGAACTCTTAGCTTCTCCTGCACCATGCCTGCCTGGATGCTGCCATGCTCCCACCTTGATGATAATGGACTAAACCTCTGAACCTGCAAGCCAGCCCCATGTTGTTGTCATAAGAGTTGCCTTGGTCATAGTGTCTGTTCACAGCAGTAAAACCCTAACTAAGACACTTACCTACAGAACATTGCCTTATATAAAAATTTAAGAACTTGTCAATAATTTCCATTATTGATTGGTTTCTGGGAAGCTTTTGACCTATTATTATTTCATGAACCTAAACAATATCTTTAGATGGAAAACAACACAAAACTCACTTCAAACATATTTGGCATTCTTCCCAAAATATATGGTGCCTTTCATGATAATAACAAGCAAACAAGAGGGTTTTTATATAGTTGGATATCTGTAAACTTTACTATCTTGACAATTTTTCCATAACTGTAGAACTTTTTCAAACTAGAAATGGTTTTAAAGTATTTTTTGTTAATTGTGCTTTGATGATTTCATACATGCATAGGGTGTACTTTGACTAGTCTCATCTATACCCTCTCTAATCTCCCTCCACTATTGTCAAACCCCCCTCCTCTCTACAAATCTACCAGTGTCTACTAGTGAACACACAACTAAAGACAAGACTTTTCCTCTGAAAAATTGATCAGTGGCCAATGGTTCGGGAAGGATGGGGCCCCATGAGATCCTCCTCCATTCATGACTGATTATTGACAAGGCCAGGCCTGTCCAGATGCAGAAAAAAACAAAAAACAAAAAACACCTTATGTTCTCTCTCATACAAGAATCTTAGATTGAATCTTCAGTTCTTTGTGTTTAATTATGAGTATATGAGGAAGAATCCAGGAAATGAAAAATGGCCATTTCAAAGGAAATATGCCTTAAAGGAGCAGGAAGATAGTATGACATATATAAATGAAGGTAGACAAGGAGAATGCTGTGGGTGGAAAGATGTAAGTTGGAAGGGCAGTGGGGGAAAATTGAAGACTACAGTGAAGCTCTAAGAAAAGCTTAAGCATGTGTGAGGGTAGGGAAGTAAAGATGGGTTCCCATGCCCCTCAGTACGTATGTGTATGCAGAGGGCAGAAGTCAGCTCTACTCCTCACACCTGCTCCACCTTATTTGTTGACAGGGTCTCTCACTGAGCCTAAATATCACCAGTTTGGCCAGTGATCTTCAGGAATCAGCAGGCCTCTCTACCAGCCCTACTGGAGCAGAGTTGGAGACATGGCTAGGTGTTTCACTGCCTGGCTTTCTTCTGAGTACTGTGGATCCAGACTCTACTCTTCCTTCTTTATTCACTAAGGCATCTTCCCTGCTCCCACCCATGATTCTTTGAAAGAGAACAAGACATATTTATGCTTCAAACAGATAACTAAGTTTCGGGCTGATTTACTTCATCTGTGTGAGTACAGAAACTAGGGCGATCATAAAATGAAACTTCTAGGTCACTCTTAACTAGGAATGCATGGAGTGAACTATCTACATTCATTAGCATGCATCTTAATTGACTGTTTAAATGATATTTCAAAATAGAACATGTATGTTTCAGTAGTGTATAGGATCAGATCAAATCAGTTTGGCAGCAGGAAACGGTATCATTATCTATTATACCTGTGAATAATACACTCTTCATTCACACGTGTGCATAGACATCTCAATCAATTGATCGGTAAAAAATAGTAGTATCTTTCAAAATGGCAACTTCTGTCATTAGCTTTCTGTTGCTATAACCCAAAGCAACATTTAGGAGGAGAGGGGTTTATTTTATTTTATACTTCAAAGTAATAGTCCATCACTGAGGGAAGTCAAGGCAGGAGCTTGAAGCAAAAACTGAACCATGAAGGGATATTGCTGACTGGTTTGCTCCTTAGGACTTGATCAGATTCATTCATTCTCTCTCTCTCTCTCTCTCTCTCTCTCTCTCTCTCTCTCTCTCCTTTACAACCAAACATCAGCCCTTCTTCTCTTCCCAGCATTCCCTTACAGAGTCCTCCTCCATTCCAGCCTCCCCTTTTCTTTTGAGAAGGGGAAGGTATAATTTTTCTCTCTGTGTGACATGTGCATGGTATACATACAGATAGATTTTCAGAGTCCAGAGAAGAGAATATCCTGCTTTACCATTCTATGCTCTATTCCCTTGAGACAGGGGCTCTCACTGAATCTGGGACCAGGCTGCTGCCAGGCAGCAGAGTCCAGTGAACTCTCTGAAGCCAGAGAGGGCAGCCCATTTAGGGGCACAGGATCTACAGGAAAGCACAACCTGCTTTCTTATACAACCCAGACTCACCTACACAGGGTGGCACTGTTCAAGTGTGCTGAGCCCTTCCTTATCAATCACTAATCAAGAAAACGCCCCACAAATATGCCTACAAGCTTGTCTGATCCAGGGAACTCCTCAACTCCTTAGCCCCCAACTTACTCGTATTTGTGTCAAACTGGCACAGTAGTCTAGCATTAGAACTTTAAGAAAACCCATAAGTACTTATAAAGAGTTAGTCAAGCACTTTGTTCCTGGATATGATTATTTCTTTTGGAATCAAAGTCTTTTTCACTTATGTGGGCTTCTACTGTCTGAACAAAAAGAAAGAAAACTTTCATTTTAATCTTAGTTTATGCGTGAGGTTTCTCATCTTACATTGTCGATGCAGCAGGTTCAACTGTTACAAACCCACAGAACACTAACAACACAAAAACTCATCTTGCTGGCAGCCCATACAGTGCCACCCTAGACACACACACACACACACACACACACACACACACACACACAGAGAGAGAGAGAGAGAGAGAGAGAGAGAGAGAGAGAGAAAGGCAGAGACACACAGAGTCACACAGATAGACACACACAGATTCAGACACAGACTCACACAGACATATACACTGATATACACATACATATATACATACAAATACAGATATATGTACACACAGACACATACACAGACATACAGACAGAGAGACATACACAGAGACACAGAGGTATACACACACTGGCACACACAGAGACACATACATACACACGTACACACATGCTGACATACACATGTATGCACAGAGACACATATAAACAGGCACTGCATAAACCCATGTTTCATAAGAAAAGATGGTGTTTTTTTCTTAGAGAATCTTAGCCATTCCTTGCCACTCACACTGAAGTTCTTTTTGAGCCCATCCATCTCATTCAGATCTTTACCTCCTTCCAGTTTGTGTTTCTCCTGATCCAGTTGCTTAAACAAGAGGACACATCTAACCGATGTGTTTAGGTTTTGTGGCCAACTCATAAAAAAGGTACTGAAAATAATATATATGTACACACATTACTACATCCCTTCTCTGATATTTTCTGATATTTATGTATAGGACTGAAATTGTGCCTGGTTGGCCCTTTTGACAAATCCCAGTCTTTGCTCACTAACTGGTCACTTGCACTCCTTCCTATTTGTAAGAGGATTCCAAGTCTTTCCAGATGTTTATTCTTCTGTGCTCTTACAAGGGCTACCCTTCCCTGAAGAGTGAATACAAGTCAGTCTTTCTAAGAAGTCCTGGTCATCCCTGTCCCCTTCACAGTAATTTGACTCTAAATTGGACTTACAGAAGATGTAAGCCTGACCAATGAGACCACAGAATTAGAGATTTCCAAGACATCTTTTCATGTCTGGATAAAAATTAGAAAGTATGCTACCTTAATTGTGTATGCTGTCTAGCAGTGTGTTGGAACCAGTTTATACTTGCTCTGAACCGAGAAATGCTCCCCTACTCCATGTTCAGAGACAAATTGTTGGAGCATGAACTCAACCATGGGTGGACAGTTTACAACATGGAAATAAAAAAAAATTACTGTGAGTTTGGGTGGGTTTTGTTTCTGTTTTACAAAGAACAGGTAATTAAACAGTTATCAGGACATTGATGAGAGTACCCTCTGAGGATGTGGCATTTGCCTGTGGTACAGTCTTGTCACTGAACAGAGATAACAGTGACACTGGGCGCAGAGATGACGCTGTAAGCACGGATTAACTGTGATGAAAGTGTCCTGAGCTGTTTACGGTGCACTTCAGCAATGAAATACCTCATTCCGGGCATCTCACAATATGCACATTAGTGCATGGCTCCCTCCCCCTTGATAAATAATGCAAGTGATATATATTCAAGTAAATGAGGTAAACAATGTATATATATTCATGTAAATGAGATAAACAATGTAACTTTATAGTCTGTGAAAAAAATAGGACGAACTCATTTTTATCAGTAAGAGTTCCAAACTTACATGCCTTTTTTTATACCAGAAGCATGAAGATGGAAGAATATTTATTGAAAGTGTATTTATTTTACTTGAAGCTTCAAATTTTAGTATGTTAGTGAGAACGATAGTAAAACTGCACCCAGTATTTGTTTTTGAAGTTAGGAACATGATCACTCATGATCCCCTTAATTATGTGATTAGATACACATTTAATGTCTGTAAACAAGGTGTTCTGGGAAAATTAAAGAGTTATAGCTATAGTATTGGGGTGAACCCAGCTAAACACTAAAATAATATGATAACTCCCAGCACCATTACTCGGGGACTACAAGAATACAATCAGATCTAGTTCAGCAAAGAAGTGGCATACTGGGATTTCTATGAAGCTGGGCTTTGCCCTGAATAAGCCATGCCCTCCATTCCATTGGACAGCCGGCTGAGACTGTATGTGGTGAGTTGCTCTGCTCACCTGTAACCAATTACTGTGAGGGGATGCAGGCTGCTAACTAAGACCAGTGCAGAGCAGCTGCGTCCAAGCACAGCTGGGATCAGCTGGCCAGGGCTGTCAAGAACGCTCCCAATCAATTGATCCCGGGCCAGCTGTGACTGCTTTCCGTCCGCAAGCATCACTGTGCCGCTGCTCCAAAAGCTGTTCCAAATGGGAGGAACGTGCATATATCATGAATTGAGGGAGAATAGTAGAATTGCCTGCAGGAGAGAAGGACCAAGTTGGTGTCCAATCTTAATTATTTTACTGGTAATTTTTCATTATCTCAAGGAGCGATTTTACAATGAAATTCTTTCCCTCTGTCAAAATACCTTCATGGAAGTAGAACCCATAGAGACCCTGTTTTACAGAACTCTCCTTCTTGACAGAAGTGCAAATAAATTGCTCAACCTTCAAGCTCTCTAATTTTTTACTGGAAGATAAGTCTTAGCACACAGGAAATACTACTTAAGAAGCATATAACACAAATGGCGATTTGCTCTTATATTTAAGACGGAGCATTGCATAAGCTAACAAATGATTATCCTTTTTATCGTTCTCAAACTACTGTGTGTAGGACTTACTTCAAACCTTTTAAAAGCCCTGAACACTCCAGTATAATCAGTATGGGCTAAAGGACTCATTATGAGACCACAAGGATATTTGACCAATACGGCACTCATCCATAGAACAGTAATATTAACCATGACCTTAGCTTACAAGAGAAAGGACTGTCATTTCCAACATTCAATATTAAAGTCATACATATTTGACTTTATTTCATAGTAATAATCTCTGAAAAATGTAAAGATAATTACTGTTAAAGAATATTGAAGATCAATATGATGAACTCAAAGAAAATTGATGAAAATGAAGATGAACACAGAAATTAGAGATTTAGAAAATAAATGCACACTTTAAAAAAAAAAACCACGCAGATTAAAATCTAGCTTTTGGCTGGCAGGATACCTCCTTACCGAACGCCATCTCTACATGGTAACACAAGTCTGATGATCTGAGACGAACTCTAGGAGCCAACACGAGAATGGAAGGATGGAGCACACTCCACAGAGTTGTCCTCTGATCTACACGTTGTGTCCCAGCACAGAATAGAATAGATGTGGTAAAGCAGAATCACACTCCTCCAAGACATGTCTTCCCCAGTCACATTGACCCTTGTTTAAAGTCGTTGGTACATCAACTCATCTTGGAAATAAACTGAATCTATTTTGCCATCTCCCCAATTTTAGATTCTTTTCTGAAGTATATGTAGAATATCTTCCTCAGGCATGGTCTTAGTCATTGTATTGCTGTGCAGAGAGACACAACGACCCAGGATATTTTTTTTTTAGTTACACACACATAAGAAATGATATTTACTAACTTGAGTATTTCTTATATACATTTCGAGTGTTATTCCCTTTCCCGGTATCCGGGCAAACATCCCCCTCCCCCCTCCCCTTCCTTATGGGTGTTCCCCTCCCAACCCTCCCCCCATTGCCGCCCTCCCCCCACAGTCTAGTTCACTGGGGGTTCAGTCTTAGCAGGACCCAGGGCTTCCCCTTCCACTGGTGCTATTACTAGGATATGCATTGCTACCTATGGGGTCAGAGTCCAGGGTCAGTCCATGTATAGTCTTTAGGTAGTGGCTTAGTCCCTGGAAGCTCTGGTTGCTTGGCATTGTTGTACATATGGGGTCTCGAGCCCCTTCAAGCTCTTCCAGTTCTTTCTCTGATTCCTTCAACGGGGGTCCTATTCTCAGTTCAGTGGTTTGCTGCTGGCATTCGCCTCTGTATTTGCTGTATTCTGGCTGTGTCTCTCAGGAGCGATCTACATCCGGCTCCTGTCAGTCTGCACCTCTTTGTTTCATCCATCTTGTCTAATTGGGTGGCTGTATATGTATGGGCCACATGTGGGGCAGGCTCTGAATGGGTGTTCCTTCAGTCTCTGTTTTAATCTTTGCCTCTCCCTTCCCTGCCAAGGGTATTCTTTTTCCTCATTTAAAGGAGTGAAGCATTCACATTTTGATCATCCGTCTTGAGTTTCGTTTGTTCTAGGGATCTAGGGTAATTCAAGCATTTGGGCTAATAGCCACTTATCAATGAGTGCATACCATGTATGTCTTTCTGTTATTGGGTTAGCTCACTCAGGATGATATTTTCCAGTTCCAACCATTTGCCTACGAATTTCATAAACTCGTTGTTTTTGATAGCTGAGTAATATTCCATTGTGTAGATGTACCACATTTTCTGTATCCATTCCTCTGTTGAAGGGCATCTGGGTTCTTTCCATTTTCTGGCTATTATAAATAAGGCTGCGATGAACATAGTGGAGCACGTGTCTCTTTTATATGTTGAGGCATCTTTTGGGTATATGCCCAAGAGAGGTATAGCTGGATCCTCAGGCAGTTCAATGTCCAATTTTCTGAGGAACCTCCAGACTGATTTCCAGAATGGTTTTACCAGTCTGCAATCCCACCAACAATGGAGGAGTGTTCCTCTTTCTCCGCATCCTCGCCAGCATCTGCTGTCACCTGAGTTTTTGATCTTAGCCATTCTCACTGGTGTGAGGTGAAATCTCAGGGTTGTTTTGATTTGCATTTCCCTTATGACTAAAGATGTTGAACATTTCTTTAGGTGTTTCTCAGCCATTCGGCATTCCTAAGCTGTGAATTCTTTGTTTAGCTCTGAACCCCATTTTTTAATAGGGTTATTTGTTTCCCTGCGGTCTAACTTCTTGAGTTCTTTGTATATTTTGGATATAAGGCCTCTATCTGTTGTAGGATTGGTAAAGATCTTTCCCCAATCTGTTGGTTGCCGTTTTGTCCTAACCACAGTGTCCTTTGCCTTACAGAAGCTTTGCAGTTTTATGAGATCCCATTTGTCGATTCTTGATCTTAGAGCGTAAGCCATTGGTGTTTTGTTCAGGAAATTTTTTCCAGTGCCCATGTGTTCCAGATGCTTCCCTAGTTTCTCTTCTATTAGTTTGAGTGTGTCTGGTTTGATGTGGAGGTCCTTGATCCACTTGGACTTAAGCTTTGTACAGGGTGATAAGCATGGATCGATCTGCATTCTTCTACATGTTGCCCTCCAGTTGAACCAGCACCATTTGCTGAAAATGCTATCTTTTGTCCATTGGATGGTTTTGGCTCCTTTGTCAAAAATCAAGTGACCATAGGTGTGTGGGTTCATTTCTGGGTCTTCAATTTATTCCATTGGTCTATCTGTCTGTCTCTGTACCAATACCATGCAGTTTTTATCACTATTGCTCTGTAATACTGCTTGAGTTCAGGGATAGTGATTCCCCCTGAAGTCCTTTTATTGTTGAGGATAGTTTTAGCTATCCTGGGTTTTTTGTTATTCCAGATGAATTTGAAAATTGTTCTGTCTAGCTCTTTGAAGAATTGGATTGGTTTTTTGATGGGGATTGCATTGAATCTGTAGATTGCTTTTGGTAAAATGGCCATTTTTACTATATTAATCCTGCCAATCCATGAGCATGGGAGATCTTTCCATCTTCTGAGGTCTTCTTCAATTTCTTTCCTCAGTGTCTTGAAGTTCTTATTGTACAGATCTTTTACTTGCTTGGTTAAAGTCACACCGAGGTACTTTATATTATTTGGGTCTATTATGAAGGGTTTCGTTTCCCTAATTTCTTTCTCGGCTTGTTTCTCTTTTGTATAGAGGAAGGCAACTGATTTATTTGAGTTAATTTTATACCCAGCCACTTTGCTGAAGTTGTTTATCAGCTTTAGTAGTTCTCTGGTGGAACTTTTGGGATCACTTAAATATACTATCATATCATCTACAAATAGTGATATTTTGACTTCTTCTTTTCTGATCTGTATCCCCTTGACCTCCTTTTGTTGTCTGATTGCTCTGGCTAGAACTTCAAGCACAATATTGAATAAGTAGGGAGAGAGTGGGCAGCCTTGTCTAGTCCCTGATTTTAGTGGGATTGCTTCAAGTTTCTCTCCATTTAGTTTAATGTTAGCAACTGGTTTGCTGTATATGGCTTTTACTATGTTTAGGTATGGGCCTTGAATTCCTATTCTTTCCAGGACTTTTATCATGAAGGGGTGTTGAATTTTGTCAAATGCTTTCTCAGCATCTAATGAAACGATCATGTGGTTTTGTTCTTTCAGTTTGTTTATATAATGGATCACATTGATGGTTTTCCATATATTAAACCATCCCTGCATGCCTGGGATGTAGCCTACTTGATCATGGTGGATGATTGTTTTGATGTGCTCTTGAATTCGGTTTGCCAGAATTTTATTGAGCATTTTTATGTCGATATTCATAAGGGAAATTGGTCTGAAGTTCTGTTTCTTTGTTGTGTCTTTGTGTGGTTAGGGTATAAGAGTAATTGTGGCTTCGTAGAAGGTATTCGGTAGTGATTCATCTGTTTCAATTTTGTGGAATAGTTTGGATAATATTGGTATGAGGTCTTCTATGAAGGTTTGATAGAATTCTGCACTAAACCCGTCTGGACCTGGGCTCTTTTTGGTTGGGAGACCTTTAATGACTGCTTCTATTTCCTTAGGAGTTATGGGGTTGTTTAACTGGTTTATCTGTTCCTGATTTCACTTCGGTACCTGGTATCTGTCTAAAAAATTGTCCATTTCCTGAAGATTTTCAAGTTTTGTTGAATATAGGCTTTTATAGTAAGATCTGATGATTTTTTGAATTTCCTCTGAATCTGTAGTTATGTCTCCCTTTTCATTTCTGATTTTGTTAATTTGGACGCACTCTCTGTGTCCTCTCGTTAGTCTGGCTACGGGTTTATCTATCTTGTTGATTTTCTCAAAGAACCAACTTTTGGTTCTGTTGATTCTTTCTATGGTCCTTTTTGTTTCTACTTGGTTGATTTCAGCTCTGAGTTTGATTATTTCCTGCCTTCTACTCCTCCTGGGTGTATTTGCTTCTTTTTGTTCTAGAGCTTTTAGGTGTGCTGTCAAGCTGCTGACATATGCTCTTTCCTGTTTCTTTCTGCAGGCACTCAGCGCTATGAGTTTTCCTCTTAGCACAGCTTTCATTGTGTCCCATAAGTTTGGGTATGTTGTAACTTCATTTTCATTAAATTCTAAAAAGTTTTTAATTTCTTTCTCTATTTCTTCCTTGACCAGGTTATCATTGAGTAGAGCATTGTTCAATTTCCACGTATATGTGGGCATTCTTCCCTTATTGTTATTGAAGACCAGTTTTAGGCCGTGGTGGTCCGATAGCACGCATGGGATTATTTCTATCTTTCTGTACCTGTTGAGGCCCGTTTTTTGACCAATTATATGGTCAATTTTGGAGAAAGTACCATGAGGAGCTGAGAAGAAGGTATATCCTTTTGCTTTAGGATAGAATGTTCTATAAATATCCGTTAAGTCCATTTGGCTCATGACTTCTCTTCGTCTGTCTACATCTCTGTTCAATTTCTGTTTCCATGATCTGTCCATTGATGAGAGTGGGGTGTTGATATCTCCCACTATTATTGTGTGAGGTGCAATGTGTGTTTTGAGCTTTAGTAAGGTTTCTTTTACATATGTAGGTGCCCTTGTATTTGGGGCATAGATATTTAGGATTGAGAGTTCATCTTGGTGGATTTTTCCTTTGATGAATATGAAGTGTCCTTCCTTATCTTTTTTGATGACTTTTAGTTGGAAATTGATTTTATTTGATATTAGAATGGCTACTCCAGCTTGCTTCTTCTGACCATTTGCTTGGAAAATTGTTTTCCAGCCTTTCCCTCTGAGGTAATGTCTGTCTTTGTCTCTGAGGTGTGTTTCCTGTAGGCAGCAGAATGCAGGGTCCTCGTTGCGTATCCAGTTTGTTAATCTATGTCTTTTTATTGGGGAGTTGAGGCCATTGATGTTGAGAGATATTAAGGAATAGTGATTATTGCTTCCTGTTACATTCATATTTAGATGTGAGGTTATGTTTGTGTGCTTTCATTCTCTTTGTTTTGTTGCCAAGACGATTAGTTTCTTGCTTCTTCTAGGGTATAGCTTGCCTCCTTATGTTGGGCTTTACCATTTATTATCCTTTGTAGTGCTGGATTTGTAGAAAGATATTGTGTAAATTTGTTTTTGTCATGGAATATCTTGGTTTCTCCATCTATGTTAATTGAGAGTTTTGCTGGATACAGTAACCTGGGCTGGCATTTGTGTTCTCTTAGGGTCTGTATGACATCAGTCCAGGATCTTCTGGCCTTCATAGTTTCTGGCGAAAAGTCTGGTGTGATTCTGATAGGTCTGCCTTTATATGTTACTTGACCTTTTTCCCTTACTGCTTTTAATATTCTTTCTTTATTTTGTGCGTTTGGTGTTTTGACTATTATGTGACGGGAGGTGTTTCTTTTCTGGTCCAATCTATTTGGAGTTCTGTAGGCTTCTTGTATGCCTATGGGTATCTCTTTTTTTAGGTTAGGGAAGTTTTCTTCTATGATTTTGTTGAAGATATTTACTGGTCCTTTGAGCTGGGAGTCTTCACTCTCTTCTATACCTATTATCCTTAGGTTTGATCTTCTCATTGAGTCCTGGATTTCCTGTATGTTTTGGACCAGTAGCTTTTTCCGCTTTACATTATCTTTGACAGTTGAGTCAATGATTTCTATGGAATCTTCTGCTCCTGAGATTCTCTCTTCCATCTCTTGTATTCTGTTGGTGAAGCTTGTATCTACAGCTCCTTGTCTCTTCTTTTGGTTTTCTATATCCAGGGTTGTTTCCATGTGTTCTTTCTTGATTGCTTCTATTTCCATTTTTAATTCCTTCAACTGTTTGATTGTGTTTTCCTGGAATTCTTTCAGGGATTTTTGTGTCTCCTCTCTATGGGCTTCTACTTGTTTATTTATGTTTTCCTGGAATTCTTTCAGGGATTTTTGCGATTCCTCTCTGTAGGCTTCTACTTGTTTATTAATGTTTTCCTGTGTTTCTCTAAGGGAGTTCTTCATGTCTTTCTTGAAGTCCTCCATCATCATGATCAAATATGATTTTGAAACTAGATCTTGCTTTTCTTGTGTGTTTGGATATTCCATGTTTGTTTTGGTGGGAGAATTGGGCTCCGATGATGCCATGTAGTCTTGGTTTCTGCTGCTTGGGTTCCTGTGCTTGCCTCGCCATCAGATTATCTCTAGTGTTACTTTGTTCTGCTATTTCTGACAGTGGCTAGACTGTCCTATAAGCCTGTGTGTCAGGAGTGCTGTAGACCTGTTTTCCTTTCTTTCAGTCAGTTATGGGGACAGAGTGTTCCTCTTTCGGGCGTGTAGTTTTTCCTCTCTATAGGTCTTCAGCTGTTCTTGTGGGCCTGTGTCTTGAGTTCACCAGGCAGGTCACTTGCAGTAGAAAAGTTGGTCTTACCTGTGATCCTGAGGCTCAAGTTCACTCGCGGGGTCCTGCTCTCGGGCTCTCTTTGGTGGCAGCAACCAGGAAGATCTGCTCAGCCCTCTCCGGGAGCTTCAGTGCATCAGGGTTCCAGATGGCCTTTGGTGTTTTCCTCTGGTGTCCAAGATGTATGTGCAGAGAGCAGTCCCTTCTGGTTTCCCAGGCTTGTCTGCCTCTCTGAAGTTTTAGCTCTCCCTCCCACGGGATTTGGGTGCAGAGAACTGTTTATCCAGTCTGTTTCCTTCAGGTTCCGGCGCTGTCTCAGGCAGGGGTCCTGCCGCTCCTGGGCCCTCCCCCACGGGAGCCCAGAGGCCTTATACAGTTTCCTCTTGGGTCAGGGATGTGGGCAGGGGTGGGCAGTGTTGGTGGTCTCTTCCGCTCTGCAGCCTCAGGAGTGCCCACCTGACCAGGCGGTGAGGTCTCTCTCCCACGGGGTCTGGGAGCAGAGAGCTCGACCCAGGATATTTTTATAAAAGAATTCTATGCACCCACATATACAATAGCCACAAAGCAATTTTAATTAAAAAATAACAAATTGCTCTCTTTGAAAGTATGGTTTGAAGGCTGAATTAAAACTTTTTAACAACAGAGTTATATCAACTTTCTTTATACTGTGAAAGCATTATCAAGATCAACACACTTTTGTTAATGAGTGAGCCTGAATAATTATGATTAATAGTGAGCTTTCTTTGAAAGAATTTAAATTACAAACCATGTACATAGAAACTACCTTATGTATAGATCTTCATTTCTGTGGACCATTCTTAGCTAATAAATTGCTGAGAACAGCATTCCATAACATGGATGGCATCTGGGACCATGAGAAGCAGGAAACACATCCCTCCAGGAGACCCATCATCAGAAATAAGGAACTACCTGCAGTAGGCCTGGATGGTGACATCTCAGAAGCCTGCGGGCAGCTTGTTTGTAAAGAAGTTGTTCCCATTTCTCCTAACCTCAGCCCTGGACAGTGACTATACAGATTTCATTAGAGTTTCTTGGGATAATTGTTGTTCCTAAAGACGTGTCTGGAAAAGACTGAAGTGTCTAGGAGTCACACATTAGTAGTAGTAATGGCCAGGTGCATCTTAACACACCACGAAATACCAAGGTTCAAGGAAAGATGAAACGACAGCATTAATTATTTCAGAAACTAGAAATTGAAGAACAAAATTGACATGGGGAGTGAAGAAAAAGCCCCAAATTGCCTAAACTGATAGCAAAGCATTAAGCCAAGACAACATGGACAGATGTAAACACTCTTCCACAACCAAACTGCAACAGGAAGACACCGTAATGTTTGGAAGGGGTTGAAAAATACTAGCTTCCATGTCTTAGAATCAGAGACTATTTTAGAGAAATTAGAGTCTTACTTGTAAATTTATTTTAGATATAACTTAAAATAATTTCGCTCTGAGCATGGGCACAGCAATTTCATGGACTAAGACAGAAGATTTCAAGTTAAAGTTTCAAGTTCTAAGGCAAGCTCAGGCAACTTAATTAGACACTTCCTGAGAATCAAGTCAATTAAGGGCTGGGACTAGACCTTAGTAGTAGCATGATTGTCCAAGAAGTATTTGCAGATGATATGACAGTCTATGTAAGTGACACAAAAAATCCACAAGAGAACTCTTACAGCTGATAAACAACTTCATCAAAGTGGCTGGATATAAAATTAACTCAAATAAATCAGTAGCTTTCCTCTACTCAAAGGATAAACAGGCCGCGAAAGAAATTAGGGAAATGACACCCTTCATAATAGTCACAAATATAAAATATCTTGGTGTGACTCTAACCAAGAAAGTGAAAGATCTGTATGACAAGAACTTCAAGTCTCTGAAGAAGGAAATTGAAGATCTCAGAAGATGGAAAGATCTCCCATGCTCATGGATTGGCAGGATTAATATAGTAAAAATGGTCATTTTGACAAAAACAATCTACACATTCAATGCAATCCCCATCAGAATTCCATCTCAATTCTTCATAGAGTTAGAACGAGCAATCTGAAAATTCATCTGGAATAACAAAAAACCCAGGATAGCAAAAACTATCCTCAACAGTAAAAGAACTTCTTGGGGAGTCACCATTTCTCTCTTCAGGCTGTATTACAGAGCAATGGTGACCAAAACTGTGGTTTGTCTGGGACACCAACCTAGCCACAAAACTTTTGATCTACAATCTATTCTCCTTGCAAGATGTGCTAGGGCAATTGAGGCTTAGAACTTGTTAGAATAGCCAACTAAGGACTGGTCTAAATTAAGGCCCACACCATGAAATGGAGCCCTGACTGATACTGCCTAGGAAACCAAGAACCAGAGAATAGATAACCCACAGACCTGGGATAGAAAAAAAATCAACAAAGTGATTCTTAGGTTGATATCCCTGGGAAGTCTGCTCTTTGCAGAGGAGAGGAACTGTGGGTGACATTAGGAGGGGTAGAGGAAGGAAGAACTGTAGTTGGGATGTGTTTTATGAAAGTAGAATAAAGAAAGAGAAGAAATACCTCCTGGCTCTGTATTCTGATTTGTTTCCAGTCATCTCATCTATGGTGTTCAAAGTATACTTCTGCTGTTCAAAAAACTTCCTAAGAATATGCAAATATATATGAAGATATGCAAATATGTGTACATATAGTACATTTGTTTATCTTTTAGCTATGCAGATAAAAAATGTTGCTCAAGATTGCTAATTTATGCTATTGCAACAGATTTACCCTGCAGTAGATGGCAATTGCAAGCCATTAAACACTCTGTTAACCATCCTTCCTCCCAGGATGACCTCTTACTGAGTAGCAGGAGGATGGCACTGAAGTTCTTGCCTCCTTCTGGGATTACAGGTGAATAACACTGTGTCTGGATTTAGGGTTCATGACCTGTGCTTAATCTATAGTACGCTGGTGTTCTACTGTCTGAACTATAGCTACAGCTCTCAAATTAAAAAACTCTTGCAAGTACCTGGAGTGCAATGAACATCAGGAATAAACCATAGAGGAGCTGAAAAACCTCTCCGGGAGCCCCACCTGAGCTTGAGTTTTCTCTCAGGGACAGAAGTTAAACTGGATTAGAGATGACAGCTCTGGTCTCTGAGGAACACAATGAAATAGAGGGACAATCTAAGTGATGGATTTTGTAAATTTGGGAAAATTTGGAAATCTGTATTGTGAATAGGAAACTGCATGGATGGTTACTGGGTTTGGACACATTAAGTTAAATGTTTGTTAAATACATCTTCTTCTGGGTCTATTGCATTTCTTTAGATATACAAGTGATGGCGCCTTCCATTATAAAAGGCTGAGGATGTTCACACAATGAGGAAGGCAGTAGGATGCCATGTGAAAATCCGGACCAATGGGAATAGGAGTGTACCACCTTCAGGGTTAGGAGTGTTGACACAAAGATTGGTTTTCACAATTTCCTAGATCCCATAAAAGTTCATATCTAAGTAAGGCAAAAATATTAGCGAATTATGAGGCTATGAAGACAAAAATAAACAAAATAAACAAACACATGGGAAAAAAACCAAAAGATAGGAAATTGTTCAAATGTAAATGTTAATCTGCTGAGATTCTTACCTTGTATACTAAATAATATCACAAAATTTAAAGTACTTCCTAGGATTTTATAACTCCTAGAATAGTAGTTAAAGTTAACATAAAAAAGGAGAGCTTCTGCACAATAGAGAAGACAGCAAAATAAAAAAGAATGAGCAATCCAAAAAAAAGAATAAAGAAGACACAAAGGGATAAAACAAATTTAAAGTAAATGTTATTTTTATACCTGAATAGCATAGATAAAAATGCATAATCTCTTTGTAGAAGAAGCTAGCAGTTTCTAATGCATATTTTAAGACACATTGACTCCAGGTCACAATAATTTTATCATTAAATACATGCTAGGTATTCAGCCAAGGAAATGAATCATGTCCATGAAACTACTTGTACTAGAGTGCCCATAGCAATTAGAGCCATAATATGTGAAACTATAAACTATACAAACTTTTGGGATAGGAAAAGAGATAAACAAATCGATCCATTCAGAAGAGTGAATATCACCCAGTAAACAGAGATGAAATTGATGATAGAGTCAATATAGATATCTATTGACATTTTGTGGATTAAAAACATTGAAACACAAAAGGTAATGTCTTATATGATTTCATTTATGCAAATACTTGGATCTATAAACCATTCTACACTACATAAGCTACATTGATGTAAACCAGATTACATGTTGCTATGGAGAAGTAAGGAAAGAATGAAAAAGGAGGCTATAGATTTGGAAAAACCTTGTGTGTTAACTGGCCACAGATATACTCGTTTTTAGGGATTACTTGTATAGTTTGCTCATTCTATTATATACAACACCTTGAAAATACATTTTATCTTATTGGTTCATTTGATGCATGTCTAGTAATAATAGTTGTTCTGTGATTAAGCTCACCCTAAGAATACTTTTAAATGTTCAATTCTTCCTCATAGATAACATATTTTCTTGTTCAAACACCCAGTTTCTTAAAAAAGAAAAACCTTGTAAATGTGTGTATATATTGGCTACTTTTTGTTGTTATGACAAAACATAGCTTACAGAAATAGAGGATTATTTGATTATAGTTCCAGGGCATAGTTAGTCACTGAAGGAAGTATTGGTGGTTGGGTCTTGGGGCAGCTGGCCATAGAGCATGCAGAGTCAGGATAAGGCGAGGGATGAATGCTGGGGCACAGCTTGCTTTCTCTGCTTCACTCCATGCTGGTCACCAGCCTGTAGAATGGTGTCAGCCATAGTTAAGGTGGGTCTTCCCAACTCAATTAATCTAATACAGATGATTCCTTCCCCCTCCCCCAATGTAGACCGTTCCTTAAAGGTGTTCTCAGGCTTGACTCCTCAGTGAGTTTCATACTCCACCATGTATATGATTTATATTACATTATGTGTTATATACTATGCATTGTATGTATTATGTATATATGCATTAGCTGTATGCATTATACATATATATGTATCATATTACATTGCAGTTATATATTAAAGTGCATAACAAAGGCATAATAAACCAAGCACTCTCTGAAAGGAAACGAGGAGGCCCCTGGATAAGGTGGGGAAACATCAGACCACACGGCAAACTGGTATCTGGTGTAGAAGCAGGGTGTGGTGGTGTGTCACAAGCTTCCACGTACAGTCTAAACCTCTTCAATTATCCAGGCTAGGTCTGTCTCACTGTTCCATGGAGTCTGTGGAAAGCATTCCTGGAGTACACACTTAGAAACTACCGATCCTTGCAGATAGTAAGTTGGTCAATTAAGCTGTCGCTAATTGCCATTCTCTATAGCAATGCTTAAAATCACAAGGACTCAGAAGACTCCAAAACCTCAGCGTTATTAAACCAGTAGCAGCCCTGGAAACCACACTTCTAGACTGTCTTGTGAAAACCCAACAGAAGTTATCTCTGAGCGCTGGTAAGGCAGCTAGAGCTGCTAATACTAAGACCATGAGTCTCAGTGACCAACATCGGCAACACAGGCATTGTCCCTCTTCTGAAAAACAAACACCAAGAGAGGAAGGAGTTCTTGGAATTCCTTTATCACCAACTCCTTATTCAGTCTGGTGCCAATAAGTGTGATGAGGAAAATCATATTGTTCTGTACCCTGAGAACCATGTAACCTAGGGAGTCAAGGATAACACATTTTCTACTTTAACTATGAAGGGGAACATTCCTTCCCACCCAGACTCAAAGATGGAAAGATTTGGAAAGAAAGTGCACCACCCAGATGCAGTGTAATCCCAGAACTGGAGAGGCTGAGGCAAAGGAGGCATGGACTGAAGCCATAGAAAGGACCTATTAAAGAAAGAAGGATGTGGGGAGGGAGAAGAGACGGAAGAAACAGGGGAAAGGTTCCAATGTCTAACAAAGAAACAAAGAACGAAATGACCTACATCCACCGTTCCTTATGTAGAGGTCGGTGACGCTTACCTATTTTCCTTAAAAGAAATTATTGGGAAGAACAGACTAAAGCACATGAATAGAGAGGATTAAAAACAAACACCCTTGTCAAACATCTGGAGAATTCATTGAAAAAAATCTTTCTGACATGAATACGTCGACTATACCTATAACCTTAATAAAGTGGAGAGAAACTTCCCAGGTGTCAAATATTTCCAAACAATGTTAATGTATTTTAAAGACTGTAGCTGGTTGCTATACCGTATGGTTTTAAGGCTGTACTTTTAAAAGCTACATGTGATTTTGCTCAAGGGCTGTTTCCACAGCCAATTTGATTAAGAGTAACTTTAAAACATCAGGAAATGTGTTTGAATGCACTGCGTGAATCAACTACTCACAAAGTTAGTTAGACACAATTGTTTTACCCTTGTGTCTTGAAATTGCCTTCTTATCTAACTCCCTGTGTTCACTCCCTCTTTTGTTTTCCTTTTCTTTTCATTTTGACATCAGAGAATAATGGTAAGTTAGCTAACTGTCAGAAAATCCCTAACTATTAGCCATACTAAAAAGCAGAATTACAATGTCCATACAAAGATGATAGATTGGGAGAGGGAAGATGGAGAAGTTATATTCTTTTTAATTTACTTATTTTTATTTTATGTGCACTGGTGTTTTGCTTGTATGTATGTCTGTGTGAATGTGTTGGCTCTCCTAGAACTGGAGTTACAGACAGTAACTGCCATGCGGGTGCTGGGAATTGAACCCTGGTTGTCAGTAAGGACAGTCAGTGCTCTTAACTGCTGAGCCATCTCTCCAGTCCAAGGAGGTGACATTCTTAAGATGGAATGAAATACTTTCCAATATCAGTAAGCTAATCAGAGAATAACTCGTAGAAGAATGCTTTTTAATTATAAGTATAAAGTATGAAAAATAATTAATAGGTAATTTCACATAATCTTTTATTTATTGCTATACAACAGAATTATAGATTTATAAGAATATAGGTTAAGTGCTAATTACTATATTTTCAGTTTATAGTTTAGAAAATCATTTACTATTTATATTATACATTATATAGGTATATTATACAAACTAATATTTAATATTCATCTTGTGTTATACATTCACAGCAGGAACTTTGTAAGATAACATAAAAGCAAACATAAATACATATATAGCAATCATTTTTTAAGAATTATAATTTAAATTTATAATCATATGATTAATATAATATAATATTTTTATATATTGTATGTTTAGAATTATATAGAATTCCTTCTCCCATTTAGTCTGCTATATTTAAAGACATTTCTGTAATCTAAATTTAGTGTAGCTTATTGAAATGATTTTAAAACCATGTACTGAAGTTCCTTTATAACTAGGTTCTAGAGTTATCACTTATACTATAAAAATAAAATTGTTCTTCCTTTAATTTTAGCCAATGTAGTTATAATTATCAATGAATCTTCCAACTTAAGATATTTATGACATATGTAAATATATTTGGAACCAGCATCATTGGTTTTAGAAGGAGCTAATTCAGCTTCTGGCTATTACAAATAAGAACACTGAGAATACAGTGGAGCCTGTGTCCTTATTATATGTTGGAGCATCTTTGGGTATATGCCCAGGAGTGGAATAGCTGGGTCCTTGGGTAGAGCTATTCCAATTTTCTGAGGAACCACCAGATTTTCAGAGTGGTTGTACAAGTTTGCAATCTCACCAGAAAGTGTTCACCTTCTTCCACATCCGTACCAGCATGTGCTGTCACTTACGGTTTTGATTTTAGCCATTCTGATTGGTGTGAGGTGGAATCTCAGGGTGGTTTTGATTTGCATTTCCCTGATGACTCAGGAGGAGTGTTGAACATTTCTTTAAGTGCTCCTTGGCCATTCAAGATTCCTCTGTAGAGAATTTGATGTTTAGCTTTGGGACCTGTGTGGGAGAGGGGAGGGGGAAAGAAATAGGTGTTCAGGGTCAGGAATAAGGAAAGACAGGAGAGAGGCCCAGAAGGCCAGGAGAATGAAGGGAAATATATACCTGCCAGGGATGGGGAGTTGGGAGAACTTCTGGGAAATCCCAGAGACCCAGGATTGGGAGGTTCCCAGGACTCAATGTGGGTGATCTTAGCTGAAATGCCCAACAGTGTAGGACACCAACATACCTACAAAGATTTTGATCCCAAATTACTCCTGTCAAAAAATAATGCAGGGACAGAAAATGGAAGAGAGGCTGAAGGAATGGCTGACCACTGGCTGGCCCACCTTAGGATCCAGCCCATGGGTGGGCACCAAACCCTGACAATATTACTGATGCTATGTTGTTCTTGCAGATACTCACAGCTAAGAATTGGACTGAGGTCAGGGACCTCTATGGAAGAGTTAGAGGAAGGACTGTGGAAACTGAAGGGATGGCAACCCCATCGGAAGGCCAACAGTGTCACCTAACCTCGACCCGGGGGAGCTCCCAGAGACTGGACCACCCACCAAAGAGCACACATGGGCTAGTCCAAGGCTCCTGGCACATATGTAGCAGAAGGCTTGTCTGGCCTCATTGAGAGAGGATGTGGCTGAACCTGTAGAGACTTGATGTCCCAGGGCAGGGGGATACCTGAGTGGTGTTAACCCTCCTCAGAGGTGAATGGGAGGGCTGATGGGGGAAGGACTCTGTGAGCAGGGACTGGGAAAGGGGCAACATTTGGGATGTAAATAAATAAAATAATTTTAAAAAGGAACAAGAGGAAACTCTGAAGAGGTAAAGTCAGCAATATGGTTTTAAAGACATAGATATGTGTCCAAATGTGTGAGCTTGTACATGTGCAACATGTACAGTTTTAATACTGATTTTGCTTTAAATAAACATTATTTTAAGTTCCATTTTAACTTTCATAGCATCACTACTGCAAGCCTAACAGCAAAGCTCTCCACTTTGGATTTTATGAATATTCTGTCCCAGCCAATGAAAACCTGAGATACTTGGAGAGTAACTTTTAAAGCTGAACTTGACAGAAATTTAATTTGTGGCATACTAAATGTAGCTATTTTCCATTTTTCTTAGAAAAAGTCAAAGGGCGATGCAGCCATATGGGCTACAAATACATCAGCAGGCCGAATCTATTTCTGAAGCACATTCATCATTCTAACACACCCTCGACACGGTAGGGCAACAGGGATTGCGGTTCTTATTTTAAATAGGATTGGGAAGCCCTGACTAAATCCTGAGCTGCTGCTGCGGGCGACAGAGCAATTTGGTCTAGGGTCTCACTTTCACTTTACATGGATGCCAATTTGTAAATCATAAGACAAGTTCTCTGTGCTAGTAAAAGTGTACTTTCTAGATGGTATGTAAAGTCCATGCTAATTAAACCAGAAGACTTCTTAAGTCCCAGACTGAGTCAAAAAACCCATGTCTGAAGGCCTCAAATCCAAGAGTGCTCTTGTTCAAGGATGGGGAAAGATGGGTGCCCCAGCAGAATTAGGTAGAAGACAGCAAACTTCCTACCGCCTTTGTGATCCAATCAAGCTCTCAATGAATCAGATCTGACCCATCCTTATAAAAGGGATGCATAGGATCAAATGCTAGTCTACTCTGGAAATAACTTCACAAAAATACTCAGAACTAATGTCTCCTGACTAATCTCGTGGTCCAGACCCCATCAAAGCTGACCCATAAAATAAAATATCACAGTAGTTTTATCAGATACAATAAAATGAATAATCATTTCTTAGCATCACCTAATGCCTAGTATAAATTTTAATTTCCCTAGCCCTCGTTGTTCCAGAATATGTTTTGCAGCTACTTTCTTGAAACTAAGGTTGTGTCAAAAAGCTGGGTATGAAATGGGAGTGCTTGCTGTGAGGCTTGGCCAGGGTCCTCGGGCTCTTCTGCTCTCCTGTAGCCAAGATATTCGTTTACTGGAAGGATGGAGACCACAGACTTGTCGGTGGCTTCATATTCTGGAATTGTCTCCTTTTCTGTCATTTGGCTTGTTTGTCTATGTTCCTTTTTTAAACTTTTCTAAAGACATGAAAGGTTAAACATTTTTGCCAAGTGAACTTCTTTAACGGTTCTGGAAAGCCTCTGTTTATAATGGGAAAGTGGAGTCAGCCTTGGGTTTTAATTTGTTTTTACAGGGATAATATAATTAGTGCTGATTTCACGGCAGCTCACAGCTTCAGGTGCTAAGGACTTCGGAAGATTTTCTTATTTATTGGGTGACAATCTGGACTGACCCCCCTGGAGTTTAATTACTATCAGGGGCTAGAATAAGAAACGAACTGCAAAAATTCTGATGCTGAAGGTTTTTCTCGTCCCTTAACAAAATTAAAAGGATCAGAGGGAATTCTGGGAACCTACAAACCAGACTTGGAAACTACGCTTTGACTCCGGATGACATACGTTCTCAGTGAAGTTTCGTGACTAAGAGAAATAATCTGGACAAAAAGCAAACCAGTTCTGTTCACTCTGGTTGCTCTCTGCGCACACTCTTAGTCCTACCGTGTGTGTTGAGCTGACGACGGGCTGGTCAACTTCAGCATCCTCTCCCCATAAATATGTGTGAGACCCAGAAATTACTGTTGACTCATCATAGTGGTTAACTCATCTGGAGAGGCACAGAAAGCATCCCCCCCCCCCAATTTCAACCCTTTAATTTTGGATTAAACACATGAACAAGGAAGGCCAAAGTACTTTCCTCATCATGAGTGAAAAAGATAAGAAATTATGCATGGGCAGAGTTGATTACAACCACTGTAGTGGGGATACTGAGCTGCTAAGTTCCAGGCCAAAATCCTACAAATCCTTAAGTGGAGCTTGTAGTTCAACACTGTGGCGCGCTTCTGTGTTAGGAAGGAATTGATGAGGTCTTTATGAAGTCAAGGACTCACTCTGACAAATGACTGGATTCTTCAGAGATTTTTTTTTTCCCAGACCACACAAGATTAGGTTTTCATCATGCTCCCGAGATGTTCTTTCGATCAAGTCTCCTGCTACGTCTTCCAAACTAACATCTATGCCGCGTTTATTTATTACTCTTGCCAGCTACTCTCTCAAGGTAACCTGATAATGATGCCCGCTTTACAACTTGCTGCTAAATTTAGAAGTGGTCTTAAGCAAACTATTAGGGACTTGGGTCTACGGGTTTTTAAAATTTATGTAGTTAACATGCACATATTCTATAGTTTTAAAAAATTTAATATTATTCTTCAATTTAAAAAATAAATTCCAAGAGCTTCTGCTTTCCTCATCTTAATTTTAACTCGTTGAGTCTCTGGGTGAATTGCTGACTATACCAGATCCATCCTGATGAGTAATTTGTGGTATTGGATTGACAATTGAGCCTTAAATTAGTTTGTCACGAAAGAGTTATGCCAAGTTCCTAAAGAAAAAAGGTGGCACTATTGGGAATCAGCTAGACAAATGTAGTTGCAAAAGAGTATCCAATGTGTATGTGTGTGCGTGCGGTCGTGCCTGCATGTTTTAGGCCCGGTTGTTCACTGAGCATAGAGTTCACTGATTGGAGGAATAAGCTGTCCATCCAGCTCCAGGAAACTTCCTGTCACTGCCCCCGGCTTCCGGGTCTGGTAGATGCTGTGCTCTGGATCCACATCCTCATGCTTTCGCACACAGCATTTTGTTGACGCTTGAGCACTTAAGTCCCTGCGTTCATAATGCTGAAAAACCCGAATTCACTATAACATGGATGGCAAAAAACACGAATTCAATATAACTTGGACACAGGACTGTGGTTGAGCACAGGAAAAATATAAAGAAATAGAAGCATGGATATCAATGGCAGAGAACATGGGGTAGTGCCTTGTTAAGGGGTATAAGTCGTTTTTACAAAATATTATGTGTGAATAGAACATATTTAACCACCAATTAAACAAATAATAATTTCTTATCATAGATAAATCATACCTTGAACTTTACAGCATCTTTGAAAAAAGTGAGTGTGACTTTTTATGTAAAGAAACATTGTAGATGAAAGTATGTGATCACTAAATTATTTAAGAACACTAAAAGGCCGGCAGTGGTGGTCTACATCTTCAATCCAGGCACTCGGGAGGCAAAGGCAGACTTAATCTCTGTGAGTTTGCGGCCAGCCTGTTCTACAGAGCAAGTTCCAGAACAGCCAGTGTTACACAGAGAAATCCTGCCTTGACAAAACCAAAACCAAGCAACCAAAAAACAAACAAACAAACAAACAAACAAAACCACCAAAACAAACAACAACAACACTATAGAACAGCTTTATTCCAGACTTCCCTCCACAATCCCTTTCTTTACACTCAAAACTTCATTTAGCACTACGCAGTTTGACCTGTGGCACATACGTTTTTTTTATTCCCAGAGACTAAGGGATCTACTATTTTTGCCAAAATTATTGCCAAACAGTATAAATTCAATAAATAGTTTTGTTTGCCTTCTTCTTTTAATTAAGACCATTCTTTTTATATCCTATAAAACAAACTTCTAAAACTTAGCAGCTCCAAAATTATCTACTTAGCTCATGACACCGGGAGTTGCTTGGAGTTTCTTCTGCTGTTCTCCGGGAGCCTCTCAAGCTGTTGGCTGTAGCCTTCATGACCCAGGCAGGCCTCACTTAGTGGTCTAGAGACTGGCAGCTTGTTAGCCAGAACTGGGGACAACATGGACTTATGTGGCCAATGCTAATTAGAAACAAATAAAAAGGGATATTCTGGGAAAGTATGGTTCGGCCCTACCAAGTTGACACTTTACAAAGGACCACAATGTAGAGTTGCTGAAATGCTGGACAACTGTAATAATGTTCACATCCTGACCTTATGGTGGGAAGTACTGACCTGAGAAGATTCTAGCCCCGCCTTTCTCTAGAGGGAAATCATGTGTGTCCAGAGGAGTAACAGAGGTTATGGCCTGAAAGACACTCATGTTCTTCTGTATCAAGGTTTGCATGCATTGCGTTCAAGTAGGGAAGAAGTGTGATCTATGGTGAAACGGAAGGCAGATAAAAACCAGAACTCCAGCCAGAGCGTAAACAGAGAGTGGCAAGATGACAGAGTAGGACAGAGAAATTTGAAAGATGTTACTTAAATCCCAGACCCATTTCTATATTTGCCTTTTTTACATGTTAAAGGGATGTGCTATTTTCCTGTATAATCAACATTTAAAGTCTTGTGGTTTGGGAGATGATTGTGCAAGAAACAAACAAATAAAAACAACAACAAATGAAAAAAATAAAACAAACCTTGCCAACCAAGCAAGGGAACCTGAATTTGGATCCCAGCATCTATGCAAAAAGCTGGACATGATTGTGTTAACCAAGCTGTGAGCAGCTGAGGTAGGAGGATTAATGGGGCTTTTTGGTCACCAGCCTTGCTCCAAGATCAATGGGAGACATTGTCTCAGTGAATACCAAAGAGAGTGAGAAAGCTGGGTCCTCATCATCCTCTTTTGGTTTCTATATGTGCACATGGGCACACACACATCTGCACAAACCAGTATATATGTATCACACACTCATACATATGTACATAATCATTGAAACCCTTTTTCTATTGACTCAACCCATCGAAGTTACCATTTCAGATTACTGACAGAACAATAATGTTGACGTCTTATACAGTATCTGACTTATAATATAATTTATGAACAAATGCATTCTTGCATTGAAGTTCTTTTGAGTAAATGGAAAATAAGTGTATATGAGTGAGTTTGTGAGGTGTATATTGAGTGTTATCTGCAGTGGGCAACAAGAAAGGATTGTTTGTTTGTTTGGTGAGTTATTTAGGTTTTTAGAGAGGGTTTCTCTGTATAACAATCTATGGCTATCCTGGACTTGCTTCTTAGACCAGGCTAATCTTGAACTCACAGAGGTCTACCTGCCTCTACCTCCCAAGTGCTGAGATTAAAGGTGTGTGCCACCATACCTAGCCAACAAAAGAATTCCCATTGGTTGTGGTTTGTATCACTTTGCTTTGCTACATCATTTTCCTTTCTAGTAATTTTCATTCAGCCATTGGCAGAAATGATTATAATTGAGCAGGGTCTTCTTCATATTGCCTTTGTTTGAAAGAATTTTTGTTTAAAATTCTAATAATTCAATAAATAAGAAAAGGTTACCAAGAGATTTATAGAATTCGAACTCATTTTATAATATACCAGGCCAATTACATACTATGAGCAAAACATTCTATGACAGTTTTTTAAAAGGTGTTTCAGAACTGGGAATCTGACAGCTGCCTCTACACATTGCTCCCAGGCACTATTCAAATGTCATCTTTGTATGTATCAAGTGTATGGCCAAAGAAGTTCAGCTTTAAAGCTGATAGACTCTGGGTACAATCACAAACTCACTCAGGCCTCAGTAGGAGTGCTCCATTTAACGTTCTGAAGATATGATATCATTTTTAGCCAATTATTAAGGGATGCATTTTTAAACTAGACTTTGAAACTCTTAAGTCCTTTTCTGATTAAAATAAAAGTTGACTAACAAAGCCATCATTACCTAAACCTGGGGTCTCTGGAAACATATTGAGAGCAGTTATTGTTTTTATAATAACAATGAAGCAAGGTTGACTTCTTGAAGGAACTGTCTCAAAAAATTAAACTTTTGGCATCTAATATACACATTTTCTTTTTCAGCCCATTGATGGCACAGGTTGCATTAGTTGATTTTCTAATATTGAATAATTCCTGAATGCCTGGGATGAATGATTTTGGGTGATGGTGTTTATACATGGGGTTTTTAAAAACAGGATAATGTGTATGCTTATAAGAAATTCTGATCTGTGAAATCCAGTTCTTAGAGTCTTTTTGTTTGGCCATTCGACTAATGCTGGCCTTTCAGAGTGAAGGTAGAAGTATTTACTCTGATTCTGGCTTGTGAGTATGATTGTGGGGACAGCATAAAGTCATCTGTAAATGTTGGACTCTTCAGTGAACTCTTTTGAGGCTGGGACTTTCTGTTTTAGATGGTTATTATTTATTAAATCAGAGTTTAGATGAGACTTCTTTAGACTGCATATTTACTTTTTGAAATGTTATACTCCTATTGCCTTGTGAGTTACTTTCCTTTCTCAGTGAACTGAGGTATTCTTAAGACCTCTGCTCAGGAAATAGTGTTTTACCATAAGAATATAGAGTGGAAGCTGCTGAATTATTTGGTCAAGTATAAGCACGGCTAAATAGATTTCCTCTTTATTCCCAGACTCGGGAAGCTATCTTTCAGTGAAAACTCTGAAATTCATTGCCCCATTTTAAAGAAATTACTCATTTAAATGGAAGGATTCTCCCCATTCCGGGAAGCTCAGTTTCCCAGTATCCCTACTCATCCTGCTGCTGGGCTAACTTCTGCATGGAGTCCTCCATGGAGTCCCCTAAGTTAAGAATGGTCAGTTATTTCTTTCAAACTCTTTATTAGATGGATCTTTTGCATTTATCGACTCTCATTATAATGAATGACAAAGAGGATAGCCTAGGACACTGCAAGCCTGAATATGAATCCAACACGTGAAACCAATAACATAGCTTGGACAATAAATTTATCCTCTTTGGGCATTAGGTTCAAAAGAGAAGACAAGGGCTGGAGAGATGGCTCAGCGGTTAAGAGCACCCGACTGCTCTTGCAGAGGTCATGAGTTCAATTCCCAGCAACCACATGGTGGCTCACAACCATCTGTAAAGAGATCCGATGCCCTCTTCTGGTGTATCTGAAGACAGCTACAGTGTACTTATATATAATAAATAAATAAATCTTTAAAAAAAAAGAGAAGACAAAAAGTATCTTCTCATATATTTATACCTGGGATTAAACAAGATGTTGGTTTAATGATGTTCCCCAGTACTAAGAACATACAAGGAACGGTGTTATCTAGGTATTACTACTTTTAAACTCATATATGTACTTATGGCAAACACCTTGAAAATGATTAAAGGTAAGGCCTATATCTGATAATTTATGTTAATAATAATAATAATAAGTAAGTCTTTTATATGGAATGTCTTATACAAATATGTATAAGTCTTGTGATAAGTTCATTATTATTCTAGTGAGGGGTAGCTATTTGCAGGCGTTGCTGTCAGCAACAGAGCATATGACTAAGCAGCAGAACTTGGGCATCACTATGTTCACTATATATTCAAGGAGCCATGCAACACGTCCTTACAAACTTAGACAAATGATGTAGATCAATCAGCACAGCAAGACTGAGACTGGAAAATGAAACACGGTTGGCTGGTGACGAAGTGGCAGTGAGACTCTTGGTACTAACTAGACTAGAGTCAGTCGAGATTTCTGGCTGTTATTTGGTCATAAAGAAGAGTAGCTTAGAGAAAACCAATTTCCTCCTCGGATCTTTTGGATCACAGCAGTAAAACAGCAGTGAGGGGATATCGATATCACAGAGGGACAGTGCTGCCATCCAGAGACTGTCAGGGAAACCATCTTGTACATACACATTTTATGAGGACAATGGAGGCCAACCAAAGCCCAGTGAATTAAGTTCAAGCTAAAGAGTAACTCTTTTCAGACAGGCATTTAAGGAGATACTACTTAAAGAGAGAGCCAGAGATCCAGAGATCCAGAGACCCGGAGAACCAGAGAGCCAGAGAGCCCGAGAGAGAGAGAGAGAGAGAGAGAGAGAGAGAGAGAGGGAGAGAGAGAGAGAGAGAGCAAGAAAAAGAAGGTGCAGAATAGGCTGGGTGGGGAATTGGGGAAGACCCGGGAGGAGTTGGGGGAGGGAACCTTAATAGGAATATGTTATATAAGGAGAATCTATTTTCAATAAAAAATATTAAAACAAAGGTTGTAGGAAAGGTTTACATATTTTGTTAAAGTTGTTTCCAATATTTGCAAAATGACTTTAAAACTTAGTTTTAAAATATAGTTTCTATTAGAGTGGACATCTTACTACTTTCTTCAGAGAATGGCGTTCCATTGTCCTAGTTAGCTGGATAGAAACAGCCCCCCTAAGAGATTAAAAAGTTGCAGTACCAAGTACAATTTTGACTGATGTCCTGATCTAGAGGGAGGAAAGAAAGAGGAGTGGGGTAGGAAATAGAAAGCCAATCACATGCTGATTTGCTAATGTTGTTTTTCAGATTAACTGCACTTCAAACTACAAAATCTCCAGTACTTGAAGCTGTCACTTGGCTCAGCACTTTCTGGAGAAGTCTTGTCTTAGCAAAGAGAATGTTGAAAAACGGGATCCCCCAGGGGGCCACTAAACTTTGACAGAGGCTTGACAGTCCTTGAAATTATATCTTCAAACCTTAGGGAGCCTGCTGCTTCAGTGCAAAAGGACACAACCAGGGAAGTTATAGAGAAACTCTTTCATCAGAGGCGATGGTGTCATGGTGACTTCAAAGGCCAACCTACGGATAGTAGACTCTGAAGTTCTGAGGACAGCAAAAACTCTACTGTATTAGATGGGTCACTCTTGGACCCACGCTGAAATGTGATAACACTAGTGCATGCTTTCCCTTCCGTTCGAACAACTTTGAGTGGATTCCTATTGAATTAAGGACATTAGCGTATATCATTAAATTTAAAAGAAGCACAGTAATGTGCATTTTTGATGTAGTATTGATGTGTCTTCTCCTAATAGTCAAGGTTTTCTACTGTAAAAATACCATCATTCACGATGATGACCTTCCTGCAGTGCAATGCCTGTGAAACCCAATGTGCCTTTCTTAGTGCCACATTGTCCATAAAGGGCACAAATAATATTCTTACAGGGTCATTTCAATGCAAACACTTCACAGTCGAAAACACTAATGATAAGTGTAATAAAATACATATAGTTAATTCTTAATAAACATGTAAATATATATTTTAAAATCTTAAAAATTAGAATTCAATAATTTTCAAATATTTTTACCTATGTTTATGTGATATATGTGCCTCTCTCTCTCTCACATTCTGTGTGTGTATGTGTGTGTGTGTGTGTGTGTGTCTGTGTGTGTGTGTCTGTGTGTGCGTGTTCTTAAACACTGAACCATTTCTTCAGCCTGAATTCAATATTTTTTGAGATATAAACTAACTCCATATCCCAGGCTTGCCTTAAGTTCATGCTTTTTCTTCCTCTGCCTCTAGAACATTGATATTTTAGGAGCATACTACTACACAACCTCAAAGGGTATTTTTGAAAAATATTCATAGTACAATTTAAAAGTCACTCATGGAAGAATTTGAAGCACGGATACGTCAAAATGCATCACAAGTGAACTGAACAGCTCATAGTGTAGAAAATGCCTTGCTATATTAAAAAATATCAGCAATGAAATTAATTGTCCCTTCAATACAAGTTTGTGGACTTTATGAAAATGATACCAGAAATCTTTAAACATATAACTTGATAACTATTAATACATATTAGAGGAACAATAAGAACCACATTCAATATTCAATAAGAACATAATCAAATTAATTATGACATGATATGGACATAACAGTGAGCTACAGCCAACATATGTGTATGTCTGTACTTATTCTCTTGAGCGTGGGAGTCAGGGGCCCATGTTGTCATTGGGTATGTATATGGACATAAGTTGTAAATAAACAGTTGCCAGATGGATACTGGAAAACAACCTCACATACAGAATGTTGTCATTGGCAATGGGAAAAAACAAATCAAAGCCTCTCCACCAACAGACACTAGTGGGGAGGCTTCTCTCCAAAGGATGAAATGCTCCTCGAGCTGGGCTGAGGCTCACATATCTTGGACAACAAGGAAAGTAAAGTGATATAATGTTGTACCTGTGACTCGTACTGGAATATTGTGGTGTTGCTGTTAAACGTTGGGGACAAGCTTAGGAACTGTACTCTATGCTTGTCTCTGGGGAAAATGTACTTTTAAATTTTTTTTAATTTTTTAAGAACATTTTTATTGGATATTTTATGTATTTACATTTCAAATGTTTATCCCCCTTTTTCCCTCTCCCATCCTCCCTCCACCCCCTCTGCTTCTATAAAGATGCTCCCACTACCACCCACCTACTCCCACCTCAATGCCCTGGCATTACCCTACATTGGTGAAACAAGCCTTCACAGGACCAAGGGCTTCTCCTCCTATTGATGCCACATAATGCCATCTTCTGCTATATATGCTGTTGGAGCCATGAGTCGCTTCATGTGTACTCATGGGTTGTTGGTTTAGTCCCTGGGAGCTATAGTGAGGTCTGGTTGGTTGATATTGTTGTTCTTCCTATGAGGTTGCAAACCCCTTCGGCTCCTTCAGTCCTTTCTCTAGCTCCTCCATTGGGGTCCCCATGTGCTCAGTCCAATGGTTAGCTGCAAGCATCCTCATTTGTATGAGTAAGGCTATGGTAGAGCCTCTCAGGAGACATCCATATCTGGCTCCTGTCAGCAAGCCCTTGTTGGCATCAGCAATAGTGACTGGGTTTGGTGGCTACTTATGGGATGGATCCCCAGGTGGAGCAGTCTCTGGATGACCTTTTCTTCAGTCACTTCATTTTCTTCTATGAGTATTTTGTTCCCTTTCTAAGAAGGACTGAAACATCCACATTTTGGTTTTCCTTCTTCTTGAGCTTCATATGGTCTGTGAATTGTTTCTTGGGTATTCTGAGCTTTTGGGCTAGTATCCACTTATCAGTGAGTGCATACCATGTGTGTTCTTTTGTGACTGGGTTACCTCACTCAGGATGACGTTTTTCTTCCTTCCTTCCTTCCTTCCTTCCTTCCTTCCTTCCTTCCTTCCTTTCTTTCTTTCTTTCTTTCTTTCTTTCTTCCTTCCTTCCTTCCCTCCCTACCTCCCTTCTTCCTTCCTTCCTTCCTTCCTTCCTTTCTTTCTGGATATTTTCTTCGTTTATATTTCAAATGTTATCCCCTTTCCTGGTTTACCCTCCAGAAACCCCTGATCCCATTCCCCACCCCCTTCCTCCATGAAGGTGCTCCCCCACCCACCTACTCCCTTCCACCTCCCCACTCTGGCATTCCCCTTCACTGGGGCATTGAACCTTCACAGGACAAAGGGCTTCTCCTCCCACTGATTCCCAACAAGGCCTATCCTCTGCTACATGTGCTGTTGGAGTAATGAGTCACTCCATGTGTACTCTGGTTGGTGGTTTAGTTCCTGGGAGCTCTGGGGTGTTTGGATGGTTGATATTGTTATGGGATTGCAAACCCCCTCAGCTACCTCAGTCCTTTCTCTAACTCTAGTTTCATTCACTTGTGGAAGAATTTCATGTAGTCATTGTTTTTAATAGCTGAATAATACTCCATTGTGTAAATGTATCACACTTTCTGTATCCATTCCTCTGTTGAAGGACATCTAGATTCTTTCCAGCTTCTGGCTATTATAAATAAGGCTGCTATGAACACAGTGGATATACCTACAACCTACCTGCTGACGTGTCATACACAATCTAAGTCTACATATTTTGAGTCTCAACCCAAGACATATTAAATTATACCTTGAGAGGAAAGTGAAAATCTGAAATATCCCATTTAGTAATAGTTTACACAAAGTTTTTAAAATAAAAATGTATTTCTCTAATTTCAGTAAGTCATCTGTTGCATGATTCATGATTTTCATGCATATTTTAACATTATTTTCATAACATTGTATGAACAATTGAAGCTTGGTGTTATTCTATTCTAATTTTTCAATTATACATCAAGGAGGTTTATAAGCATCTATACATTTATATTACTGGAATTTGTATATATTATATTTATGGTATTTAAAACATAGGATATTGAAAATTAAGAAGCTGCAAATTCTGAAATTCTCACATAATAATTAAAACATGAAAGCGATGCATTGTCCATAAACATTTCACAATTTATTTTTACTTACTATTAGTGAGTTCATAAACATGTGTGCTATGTTTTTCTAAATGGATCTGAACACCCTATGTTGGGGTAAAATGATTCTTCCATTTTCAAACTCCAATGGTTGTTAGGCATTCAGATTTATTCTTCTCTGGGATAAAATGAATTCAGACTAAAGAATCATTTAATTGACATTAAAACACTGAAAGATAAAATGCCAGTTAATCACCAGACAGATCGGAAGGACAGTGAATTACTGGGGAGGCTAGTTTCTGCTTTTCTATTTTCATCTCTCTTAAAAGCCATTTCTAGTCTTGTGTCCATTGTTACAACCAAAGTATGCAAAGCAGAAACTGATCTCTGATTCAGTCTTTGGTTAGCGCTTGGAGACATTAAATGTACCCAACATAAAGCCATATTATAGATTACTTGTCATAACTTTTCTCTAAAACTATTAAAACATCTCTTACAAATGTTTCTGGTTTAATCTACATTACCAAAATGCATTTCCAATTTCACTGGTAATTTTATAAGTAGCTTTTAGGTTTTACATAACAGTGTATATATGTGTGCACACCCTCACACAAGTGTGTGCACACCCTCACAGAGTGTGTGCACGCACACATACACATACACACACATATTATACAGCAATATACATACACATATGTATATACATATATTACTTAGCAGTATACATATTTTCTGTACTTGTATATTTGTATAAGTGTATATATGTGCATTACACAAAAATATACATATATGTGTGTGCACGCTTATACATGTATGTATGTATGCATTTACATATATATATATATATATTGCATAGTGATTATACTGGTTGGTTTCATGTGTCAACTTGACCCAAGCTGGAGTTATCACAGAGAAAAGAGCCTCCTTTGAGGAAATACCTTCATGAGCTCCAGCTGTGAGCCATTTTCTCAATTAGTGATCAAAGGTTCGGGGGGGGGCATTGTGGGTGGTACCATCCCTGGGCTGGTAGTTCTGGGTTCTATAAGAAAGCAAGTTGAGCAAATCAGGGGAAGCAATTCAGTAAGCAGCACCCCACCATGGCCTCTGCATTAGCTCCTGCCTCCAAGTTCCTGCTCTGTGTGAGTTCCAGTCCTGACTTCCTTTGGTGATGAACAGCAGTGTGGAAGTATAAGCAGAATAAACAATTTCCTCCCCATATTGCTTCTTGGTCATAATATTTTGTGCAGGAATAGAAACTCTGACTAAAACAGCGATATATGTACATATATGTGCATATATATAAATATACATACATATTACATAGAGATATAATTGTTATATATGAATACATACACATATATCATATAGCTTAGTGTGATAAGGAGTAAAATAGAAAAAGAATGAAATTTATGGTTTTGAATCTTCAAGAATAAATACCATGGTTGTATTTATACCCGTGCATTTATAACAATGTAAGGCAGGGCTTAAGCTTTGATATTAGAGTTGTTCAGCCACATTCATAGCAGAATCAAATACAGTAACAAAGAGATAGATACAATATAATATAAAAAATAAATATGGGTATGAAATGTAGGAACAATATATGCATTCACAGTGGAACACTGTTAAGGAATATTATCACATACCAGAATACAGATGAACCTTGAGAAAATTTTACCATGAAAAATAAGCCAGCCATAAGAAGACAAATTACTCAAGATTTCACTTAAATGACACACATTAAAACATGAAAAATGTAAAAACAGAAAGTAGGATGTTGTCAAGGGCTAGGAAGAGAAGAGGAAGAAAAGTCCTGTGAAATGGAGTGTTGCAGGTACAGATGGTGGTGATGTTTGCCCAATGATGTATGCACACCCGTTTGACAGTAGTGACTGACGTACTTAAAAACAGTTAAGGTGGCAAGTTTTTTAATGTATTCTCTCATTTCTGGAAATAGAAAACACCCGAACTCAGCTCTGTTTGCTTTCCCATTTAGTGGTGCTGTGATTGATGGGAGTGTAAGGCAGTTACAACACAGTGCAATAGTTTACGGTTTCTGTGAGTGAACTCAGCGAATGCTCTTTCCATGCTCTCTATGTTCATTTGTTACATATTTTATTTACTTTAGATTCTACTCTTGAAGTGGGGACCATTATTATCCCAAAACCATACCTAAGAGACGTAAGTTAATGAGGGTGAAGTCATGCTCACAGTCACTTGTCAAACCAATGGTTGGGAGCTGATCTCTGCCAGCATCTATTGACCTCTCCAACCCTTTCTACTCAACAAATAAAGGTTTTCTCAAGCAATTGGTTCTTCCCCCTCAGTTGCAGACAATTATATGTATCTTGGCATTTCTTTAGAAAGCAGTTATCCCAAATCATTCCTGTGAGGTTTTGCGGATTTATTTGTTGATGTACATATAAAGGTCATACTGGTATTGTTCAGGGTCCTGGGGTGTAGGAATATAGGTATTGCTGTTACCCTTGCAGCGTGAGTGGTTGAGATTGCTGACTTACTGCTGACACTGTAGCCTTGCACACTCCTTGCTTTTAACCTTTTAATAGCAATGTAGGAAGCCTTCAGTTTTACTGAGACCGATGCATTGGCAGTATAGTGGCATCAGAATAAAAGTTGTAGTTTAATTTTAACGGATGCCTTGTGACTGAAAATCTCACTTCCTTGAGTAAAGTTCTCTTACTACAAATTCTCAATCCCTGTAAAATGTTTCTTTATAACCCTGTTTCATCAAGATGGACTAAAGAAAGATAATGATAAGAGAATGATTTCTGTTCGTGTTCAACTCTTATGCCACAGATTAATCGGAACTAGTGTGAATATGGTTAGCCTGAAAAACTATTGCTTTGAAAAATAAAACAATTCAATTTACAGCAAAACATTTTAACAGTATTGATTTTGAACGGGATTTTTAAATGTGTTTATAACCTTAGGAACATCACTGTAAATAGACGTGTGTTTTTAATGTAGCATTTACATTCTTCCCTTTTCCTTGCCCATCACACTTGCCCTATTCACTCCATCATTCTCTCACCATCTTTGACGGTCTCCAGCAACATTTCTTTCTTCCTTTTCATCACCGTCCTTATTTGGATGTTCCTTCAAGAAAAAAGAAAACAACTCTCTCCCCCCAAACACAAATAACTTAAGAAATTCCTAAGCACGCACCAAGCATGGTCTATCCTACCCACCCTCCCCAATGTCTTGGATTTCATGATGCTTCCTGTTGAATATAGATAAAGCTGTTTACAATCTATTCCAGAATATGGATCTGCTCCGTGTGCAATTTATCAATAATTTCAGGAAATATGATACTACTTTCAACCAATGAATAAAACGTGAAGTGTTAAAGGATGGTCCATTCAAGTCCTTAGAGGTCAACAAAACATTTTCTTGAATTGGCAGTAAAAAGATGACGGTTTAGATGAGGACATGATCTGATAGAGCCATTAGGATTTACAAATGCCAATTTGGTTTGTGTGTTTAGGATGCTTCAGTATTTCAAGTTTCATACATGGCACATGGCTATGTTCCATGAACTTTTAAGTAATCATGCTATTAACCATGTTCCCACTCATGTTCATGTGCTGTGTGTCTGTTGAATGGTAGACAGATGTGCTCTGAGCTACATTCCTCAGTCCTTTGGTAGTCTGAGATAGCACCTTTAACTGGGGCTGGAACTCACTACGTAGCACAGGATGGACCAAAACTCATGACTTTTTTTTTTGCCTCAATTTCTTGAGTACTTAGATCACAAGTACAAACCACCATCCTTGCTCTGTTTCTGATTTTTAAACAATATTACCTGTACATGAAGTGAAATATCTGCATTTGACCTTAGAAAATACAATAAACAAAAATTACTCAAGAGATCCAACTTATTCAAATGTCTACAAAGCTCATCATCAAGTATAATATTTTAGAAATTTTATATTGGAATTCTATTTATATAACTGGGATTTAGTTTTGAGTGCAGACCTGCTGCTGATCAACAAGGTCCTTTGGACATCCTTTTGCCCTGAGAAAGATGAGGTCAACTATTACAGCCACACTTAATTCAGTCCCTAAGGTGCTGTATCGAAGCAGTCTTGCTAATTTTTACTTTGTGTTGCTTGATCCATAGGAATGGTTTTATTTCAAAGATGAGTGCATTGTATTTAATCACTAAAATGGTTTCTATCAGGTTTTATAATCAAATTCTCTAATTAAACCAATACTCAGAAATAAATTAGTGATGATTCATTATATATAATAAGAAATAGTAATTCTTCAGAGGCAGTTTGAGAAAATTTTACACTATACCTATGTTATTCTATTGTAAGATTAGAAGAGAACATTTGCATACATTCATAAAGGAAAAATGAATTAAATAATTGTGTGAATAAATTTGAACAATTATCTTAAGTATTCTCTTCCCGTTTTAAGATTTTTTATTATTTTGTGTGTTTGATGTATATTTGTGGATGGTGTACATACCACAACATGCATGTGTAGGTCAGGGGACAAGTTTGTGGAGTGACTTTGCTACTTATGCTTTATATGAGATGTGGGAACAGAGTTTAAACCCCCTGGAGTACACAGAATGTTACTTAACCTCCTGCACCATTATATGGTTCCCATTCTGTCTTACATGGCGAGCTAAGCACACTATTAAAATTGCAGTAGCATCATGATGCCTGCTGATTCCTGAGCAATATCTAAGTACACTGTTGTTTAGGAACTCACTGCACAGTATCAGTGCTGGTTCACCATCAGTGTAGAAATTCAGAATAACACAGAGGTGAAGGACCGGTTTTGGCTTGCGTGAGCCTAGTCCCCACAAAACACCACAATAGACTGATTTCCTTTCAGCCTTTCTTTTCTAAGATTTGGTGCTCATGTATATCGAAATATCTCTGGTAATGCTGAGGAATAAGGAAACTAAAAGAAAATGTACCTAGATTTTTATTAAAAACATTTGATTATTTTATGTGTACGAGTGGTTGTCTGCATGTATGTCTATGTTGTATTGCGTTCCTCATGCTTTCAGAAGGACAGGACTGTTTTATTATTATATTTTTATTATTCAAAACAAATTTTAAATTTAAATATACTTGATTGCATTTTCCCCTCCTCAAGTCCTTCCAGATCTTCTCCCCCTCTCAACCCACTCAACTTTAAGATCTTTCTTAAAAAACCAAAAACCCAGTATAACAACAACCCCCCCCCAAAGTAACCAAGAAAAAATAAAACACCAACCACAAAGAAAAAAAATTCACCAAACTGTAACTAAATGAAAGCACACATGCACGTGTTCACGTACACACACACACACACACACACACACACACACACACACACACACACACACACAAACACACACACCAAAAAAAAAACCCTCTGTGGGGTCCATTATATATTGAGAAGACATCTATCTTATGGGAGTCTGCATAATGTCTCCAATTCGGTAAGCTGTCTCTTTACATTTCTATTCTTTAAAACCTATTATATAGTCACTTAGATAATTGTTATCAAAATAGACCCCTTGATTGATTTATCTGAAAGAGTGCTTCTTATCTTCTTTTGGAAACATAGTACTTCATATTTTAACTCCTCTCGGGGACTTTAATTGTCAGCAATTTATCATTAAATCATATGCCAAGCACGCACGAGTGTGCACAGAGAGAGAGAGAGAGAGAGAGAGAGAGAGAGAGAGAGAGAGGCAGAAACAGAGACAGAGAGAACACAAGAAATAGGAATTCCAGGAGGATTAAGCATGTTAATTAATCATTCACTTTTGCTTCCAATGACAACACAGATGAGGTGTGGCTTCGAAACTAGTCTGAGGTTATTCATATTAGAACGTTTACTTCTTAATGGGGGAGGAAACAAAAATACCATAAGACACATCACTATTTTTCTACAAAACAGTCTCACTCACTGCCCTGTTCAGATAGTACACTGCGAGCTGAAAATGCTAACATTTGATTTCAAAATTCAGAAGAAATTCCTTACTGTGGTGCTTCCCCATATGAAAGTGTTTTGCATAATATAAGTCTGTCACTTTCATCGTTTGTTTTATTATTATTATTCTTGACAGTGACTTGACAACCATCAATAGATCGATTTTTACTGTTTCTCTAATTCAATTTCAGGTTTAGGCTCATGAATCATTTTCTCTGTGTGTTTCTAAAAGAAAGGCGCCTTTCTGTATAGACTCCAGGAGATATTTATCATAGGCTCACGGAGAGAGAATATCCATCCACTTCCTGCAAAAATAAGTTGAGAAGTAAAAAATTAGATTAATTGAGTGGGTAAATTTGGCTTTGGTTTAATGGAATTGTTTTCTGAACATTGTATCTTCTCTACATGCTGGGTGTAATGGCCACCCGTCTCTCATGCTGGGTGGGTGGCATTCCAGGCTGATGAATTTAAGATTTGAGTTTCATTCAAATGTCAACAGTTGGGATGTTGGTTTTTCAATATTGAAGACCCACCAAATCTATAGCCAATGAAAACTCTAACTTTTAGTTTTGTGCCCAAAATACATCATCATGTAACTTTAATAGATCAGACTATTTTATTGCAATATCAGATGGACTAAGTTTGTTACCTCCCAGCAGATTAACCTCCGAGGCTATACCAGTTTATTACATATGCACATCAGTCATCAGACTACAGCATAATTTATTGTAATTAAGCACTTCTGTGTTGGGGAACACAAATGAGACTGTCCATTATCAGTGCTGTTAATGGTTTTCTGAACAGCTGCCCGGTCACCCACCCCTCCCACCCTTCAATAATAAAATAATTTTGACTAAGGGCCCATGTTTCAACATTTTTAATAAAAACAAAATAGAAAAACCATCAGTAAGTGAGCAATAAATTTTCCTCTCTATTTCTTCTTTGCCAAGACTAACAGAGAAGAAAATGTCCATCCGGCAACTTGCCAGAAGAAGAGGAAATTGAATGATCCCAGTTTTTATTCTTTGACTAGTAGCATTGTGTACAGAGCATACTTGGTTCTTGGACTCTTTTTGACGGAGCTACAACATAGATAAGAAGTTTGAAGACTCCATTCTGCAATTTATAGGACTTGATTCTGACTATGACTTTTTAGTGCCACATAACAAATCAATGTGATTTGCAAAACAATGTTGTGTCTCACTGACATAAGCCATATGTGTGCCTCTATACTACGATGCCAGCCACAGCTATAAATTTTGGTCACTTGCAGGAGATTCCTATTCTTAAGGGGTCAGGATTATCCATACCATTATCATCATCCTGATTAATGTCTCCCTAGATTGCTGCCTAGAAATGAGCTGAAACGCTTGTCACAGGACAGGAAGACGGAGTTGTTCTCAAATTAGTTTCCTAGATAATTCGCTTAGAATGATAGTGAAATTGTCTCTTTAGAAGCAAAACCTGCTATATTAAAATCATGAACACTCCCTTCACAGGCACTATGAATGCAATCTAAGGCACACAAGTGCCAAGGAGAGACAATGTTTGATCCAGACATCAGAGCAATTACAAGGAACACCTGATAGAGAGTGAGTGAACGATATCCGTCACTCTACAGATGACAAGGTGTGTTCTTTCTACACTTCTAAGTGGACTTACTCCAAATGTCTTACCAACAAGAAACTGAAGTGCTTGTCCTTGTAGCTGAACACAGCTGAGATGATGCACACGACTAATAAACGAAACGGTGACTTCCTGTGGAAAATGGATATTAGCATTCTGTCTTTCTCTCTTCATAATGCTTTCAGAGCAGTATCAATCTGACCACAGCTGAAAACAAATTTTAAACGTATTAGACTGTCACCAGGTTTACTTATTTATTCTATGTGGTTTTGTTTGCGTATATTTAGAATACACACCACAGAACCAGTGTGATGGTTAATACTTACTGTCAATAACAGTTATCAGGGAGACAAGCCTCTGGGCTTTCTGGTGAAAGATTATCTAGATTATGTTAGCTGAAGTGGGACCCATTCCATGGGCTGGGGCTGGGGACTACATAAAGTAGGAGAGTGAGCTAGCCCCTTCCCAACCCCTCTCTCAGTCTGTGGATACAATGTGACCCACTGTCTCAGCACCTGCCACCATGACTCCACGTCATCCACAAATTGAACAATAATTAACTCTGCCATCCTGAAGGAGTACGTTGTCAGATCAGTGAGAAAAGTCCAGAGGTGATTGTAAACACCACAGCTTGTTGTAAAACACTGCAGCTCATGATTGAACCTTATTTGTCATTCTGTGGAAGCATACTTTTCTAACAAAATAATATTAGAACATCAAACATGTTCACAAAGTATTCAAGGTCCTATATGCCCACAAGTCACACTTAAAGCTATTCTAGTCTCTCTGATTGGTCTTCTGCTAAATGTGTAATTTTAATGGAAAGTACCTCTTCGTTTACAACTGGAAGAAAGTCATTCAGTTAAATGCATTCTCTGTGGTAACCATACAGTAACTATTTAATTGCTGTATATAAATTATTTTATTCTAGAGTCTAAAGACACTACTTCATATGCATATCCAATTAGGCTTTAAAACCAAACCTCCTGCCTGCCTGGCTGCCTTTCTTTCCCTCTTTCTTTTCCTTCTCCTCCTCCTCCCCTCCCCCTCCTCCTTTTCCTTCCCTTCTTCCTCCCCTTCTTCTTCCCCTTCTTCTTCTTCTTCCTCCCCTCCTCCTCCTCTTCCCCTCCCCCTCCCCCTCCTCCTCCTCTTCCTCCTCCTCTTCCTCCTCCTCCTCCTCCTTCTTCTGCTATATTTGCTTCTATCCTAGGTCTCTGGGCCATCTGGCCTCTGGTTTCTGGTCCTCCAGGAAGTATTAGACAAAGGGAGTTGGTGGCTAGTGAATGGAGTCTATCCTGAAAGGTTCTTCTGTAAGTTGACCAATTGGTGAGAGGCCGACATTTCCAGGAGCAAAACAAAAGCTGAACAAATAAAGTGGGTACTAACACTGTTCATCTTTCCTCTCCTCATTCCTCTCCCTCTCCTCCCCTCTTTCTCTAGATCCCTTTCGGGTTATTTTTCTTCCAAGGGGAATGTGCTTTTAGCTTCCAGGATACTGTCAGGAAAGGACTTTCTGAAACTGTTGTCATTCCAGACCCCAGATTCTCCCCTGACCTTCAGTTTCTTTGACCAAACAGACCAGTTGACAGTGATTGATTAAGAACACTGTCCCATGCCTTTCTATGACACTGAGCTTTAGCCTATCTTCCACACAAAGGAGCTGAAGAGGAGCAAGCATCTGATCTCTACCCCTAGAGCTGTTAGTCTGAGTCTTAACTGCTGCCCAGCTGCTCCCAGACACTCTTGCCAAGGACACTGAGGTAGGTCTGGGTGCTCTCAACATGCACATGCTTACCAATACACACCTATGCTAAGCTCTCCGAGCTTAGTCGCCTGGGGTAGTGTTCATGCAGTCAGGACTCAGGGCTCCATTCAATAGAATTGAGGTACTAAAACATTTGGCCAAGCAGAACATTTCCCTGAGAATTATCTTGCCAGCCATGTATGGCAAAATATGGCATAACTGAAATCACATTTTTACTGTAAGTCACTTTAATTGTGTATAACTGTGCAAAAAAGTATTCATGTTTGTCTGAAATCTTGTTTTCTGGAATCATTTTTCTTTTTTAGAGGCTTGAATAGGTAGATAAAGTGGGTCAACTCTTGTGTAAGCAGGACTCTATTGAAATTATGCAATAATTAAATAACACAACATTTTATTTTCATAATTGAGATTCATGCTACCAAATGTGTCATAACTTGAACATTTGCTGCAATATCATCTAGTTTAGATTATTTTCATTTTAAAGGGCAAGCATTTTAAAATAGAAAGTGGCTAAGCAGAAGCAAAAATAAAAAAGTTCATATCTCCTTTCATAGCTTTAATTTCAAGATACCAAGGCCTACCTGTGATATGTCACCATTTCCACCCCAGGATATAAGGAACCACTCTCAGTACCTCATACATCAAAATATAGAGTAGAGTCACTCAAATCCAGGGAGCAAATCTAACTTCTCTGAAATCGTTTATATTTTACAAGTTCAGTAAACTGAAAACAATCACTAAGATTTGAAAATTGTAAGCTTAACACATGGGGAACGTTGATTTCGAACATAAACATAAATCGAAATCATAAAGCGAATGTAGCAGGAAACGAGGGTGATTCTGTACGGGTACAAATATCAGCTGATCATGAACAATCACAGGCAGCAGCAGAAGGGGAGTCATCGACGCTGACAGCCCCTCCTGGGGGAGTACGCTCCCTGAATGAAGCGACTGTGTTTTCACACTGACATTGGAGGATGGTGAGATCCCTTGCTCTAAGGATCCCTCCAAGGAAACCATAAAGTCCTACTGTAAAGACACCACCCAGAACCAATAAAGTGGTTCTGTTTCTCCAGCTTTCTTCTTCCCATTCTACCCCAAGCTGGGTGTATATCGTTACGGAACAGACTCATGGGAGATTTCCATTTGCACTTCTTCCCTCGGAGGACTAAGAGTGGGTCAGTTTTCAAGTTAAAAAAAAATACTTGTAGTAAAATTGGGGGTGGGGTGGGAATGACAACCAGAACGCCGATCAAACCCAGGCTGCACAGTCGTTAATTTTTGCCTGGGGAGTCACGTGGTGAGTGGAGTGGTTAGTTACAGCTGTAATGCAGTTACCCGCCCCAGATACTATGACATTTGTGCGTCTGTTACTGACTTGGATGTCCACCAGAATAAAACAGGGGACTTCCCCCACCCGAGCCCCCTTTAAAGAAACAGTATTTAATAATCCTCTAGCAACAATTTTTATCTAATGTTTTTACTAATTATTAACATAGTTACTAATCATATATACTGCAAGTCATTAAAGTTATTTTTAATGAAATAAGACTATGTGCTCTTGGTAGCCTCTGAAAGCAAAAGAGGAAATTTTGTACATTTAGATGTTTTTCATAGAAATAGAAATATAAACAAGTCTACGGAAACATGTATACATTATACATTAGTTGGGGATGTTATGTATGTAGGTCAGTATATCAAAGGTAATGTATAAGGCCCAAATGAGAAAGCCTTTAGTTTTCTTTGAATCAGACACACCTAGAATTCAAGTACTAAAGAGATTGAGGAGAACGGATCTGTCATTTCTTTTCCTCACTTCCCATGCCTAGACAGATGCCTGGAAGAGTGGCTGTCTTAAAGTATTTATGGAAACAAAGCTGTGTTCCACAAACCCATCAGCAGCATTTCCCACATAGGGAACACAAGGGGACTTAAAATACGTAGGCCCTTCCCTGACATTAAATTATGTTACTGTTCTGCTGATCTGTGCAAATTTTAAATAACATGCAGCTGTGTGTGTCTAACTGCGACCCAAACACAACTCTTTACCCTTATCTCATTATCAGAGAACAGAGGTGAACTATTGATATAATGCATTCTTCACAACACACATAAAACACACCACACACACACACACACACACACACACACACAATTAAGCATCTTAATATAAATGATAAGAGGATCTTGCACAACTCCTCCATTGTTGTGTTCCTTTCTAACAAAAATTCTCCTTCATCTCTCCAGCCTCTACTCGTTCTCCACTCCACGATTTCCAGGCAAAAACTCTTCTTCATGTCTTTAGGAAAAAGGGCTTTCTCTGCCATTAGCATCTCATATGTACTAGCATTTTGGCCAATCATAGTCTCTCTTTTTCTCTTTATTTTTTTATTGAATAGCTTATGTATTTCAAATGTTATCCCTTTTCCCCACTCTCCCATACTCCTCCACCCTCCCCCTGCTTCTATGAAAATGTTCCCACTCCCTCCCACCCACTCCTACCTCAACACACTGGCATTCCCCTACACTGAGGAAACGAGCCTTCATAGAACCAAGGATTTCTCCTCCCATTGATGCCAGACAATGCCATCTTCTGCTACATATGCACTTGAGCCATGGGTCCCTCCATGCAGACTCTTTGATTGGTGGTTTAGTCCCTGGTGCTCTGGGGGGTTTGGGGAGTTGATATTGTTGTTATTCTTATGGGTTTCAAACCCCATTCAGCTCCTTCGGTCCATTCTTTAACTCTCCATGTTTAGTCCACTAGTTAGCTTCAAGCATCCTCATCTGAATCAGTAAAACTCTGGCAGAGCCTCTCAGGAGACAGCTGTATCAGGCTCCTGTCAGCAAGCACTTCTTGGCATTCAAACTAGTGACTGGGTTTGGTGGCTGCATATGGGATGGATCCCCAGGTGGGGCAGACTCTAAATGACCTTTCCTTCAGTCCCTGCTCCACCCTTTTCCCCTGTATTTCCTCCCGAGAGTATTTTGTTCCCCCTTCTAAGATGAACTGAAGCATTCACATTTTGGTCTTTCTTCTTCTTGAGTTTCATATGTTCTGTGAATTGTTTCTTGGGTAGTCCCAGATTTTGGGTTAATATTCACTTATCAGTGAGTGCCTGCCATATGTGCTCTTTTGTAACTGATTTACCTCATTCAGGATGATATTTTCTAGTTCCATCCATTTGCCTATGAATTTCATGATGTCTTTGTTTTTGATAGCTGAGTAGTACTCCATTGTGTAGATGTACCACATTTTCTGTATCCATTCCTCTGTTAAAGGGGATCTGGGTTCTTTCCAGCTTCTGGCTATTATAAATAAGGCTGCTATGAACATAGTGGAGCACGTGTCTTTTTTATATGTTGGGGCATCTTTTGGGTATATGCCCAGGAGAGGTATAGCTGGGTCCTCAGGTAGTGCAATGTCCAATTTTCTGAGGAAACTTCAGACTGATTTCCAGAATGGTTGTACAAGTTTGCAGGCCGACCAACAATGAAGGAGTGTTCCTCTTTCTCCACATCCTCACAAGCATCTGCTGTCACATGATCTTAGCCATTCTGACTGGTGTTAGGTGGAATCTCAGGATCGTTTTGATTTGCATTTCTGTGATGACTAAGGATTTTAGGTACTTCTCGAGATTCCTCAGTTGAGAATTCTTTTTTTAGCTTTGTACCTCCTTTTTAATAGGGTTATTTGATTCTCTGGAGTCTAACTTCTTGAGTTCTTTGTATATTTTGGATATAAGGCCTCTATCTGTTGTAGGATTGGTAAAGATCTTTTCCCAGTCTGTTGGTTGCCGTTTTGTCCTAACCACAGTGTCCTTTGCCTTACAGAAGCTTTGCAGTTTTATGAGATCCCATTTGTCGTTTCTTCATCTTAGGGCACAAGCCATTGGTGTTTTGTTCAGGAAATTTTCCCCAGTGCCCATGTGTTCAAGATGCTTCCCCATTTTCTCTTCTATTAGTTTCAGTATATCTGGTTTTATGTGGAGGTCCTTGATTCACTTGAATTTCAGCTTTGTACAAGGTGATAACAATGGGTCAATTTGCATTCATCTACATGCTGACCTCCAGTTGAACCAGCACCACTTGTTGAAAATGCTATCTTTTTTCCACTGGATGGTTTAACTCCTTTATCAAAGATCAAGTGACCGTAGATATGTGGGTTCATTTCTGGGTCTTCAATTCTATTTCACTGATTTATCTGCCTGTCTCTGTACCAATACCATACAGTTTTTATCACTATTGCTCTGTAATACTGTTTGAGGTCAGGGCTAGTGATTCCCCAACAAGTTCTTTTATTGTTGAGAACAGTTTTCACTATCCTGGGGTTTTTGTTATTCCAAATGAATTTGCAAATGGCTCTTTCTAACTCTATGAAGAATTGAGTTGGAATTTTAATGGAGATTGCATTGAATGTGTAGATTACTTTCATCAATATAGGCATTTTCAATATATTAATCCTGCCAATCCATGAACATGGAAGATCTTTCAATCTTCTGAGATCTTCTTCAATTTCTTTCTTCAGAGACTTGAAGTTCTTGTCATACAGATCTTTCACTTGCTTGGTTAGAGTCACACCAAGGTATTTTATATTGGTTATGACTATTGTGAAGTGTGTCATTTACCTAATTTCTTTCAGCCTGTTTATCCTTTGAGTAGAGGAAGGCTACTGATTTGTTTGAGTTAATTTTATATCCAGCCACTCTGCTTAATTTATTTATCGGGTTTAGGAGTTTTCTTGTTCATATTCTCTGTATTCTAGAAACCCCTCTTCTTCTGAGGGTTCGCCGTTTCTTCTTTTCCTCCTACTACATTGACCTTTGTTTCTCCATCTCATTTGAAAATACCTCTTTGTGAAAGATACCTATCTTATATCTAATAAAAAGGCTCACTCAGACAAATAGTATCCATCTACCTCATTCACCCGTGTTTACTACATTGACCCTTTTGCTCATCCTTAAACTGGATGAATTGATTATAGCCTTAGGGAATTATGGGTCATCTATCTGCTCAGAACATTATGCTTAAAAACAATCCTAACTGTATGTGTCTTCACTGACATACCATTACTATGCAAAGGTTTGTTTTGTGACTTATTTCACTTTGCCATTTTCTTCATGGTCACTGCTACATTTTGAACATGCTATGGGGCACTTTCCTAATAGTTATATGCACTATTTTCATGCTTCTCTTGTTTGTGTCATTGGAGTGTAAAACTTCAGAGTCCTTAGCTCTGCCTCATTCACTAACTATAGTGGTGCCTATAGTAGAACCATTTCACAGTTCCCAGCTAATATTTTTGGAATAAATGCATAGACAAGAAAAATTACATTTATGATATGTCATCTGTCTAGTCCATCATTTGACTTACATGTTCAATATAAATGTTTTGGCAGCCACACCATACTATGATAATGTGCTAAACGAAGTATGTAGCTAGTCATAAGCTGGTATATGCATCCGTGAGTAGATAACAGAGACAATTCAGCATTGCAACTCACACAGAACTTAGAGATTATAAATACACAATTTAATTGCAGTACAAGTGAAGATTTTAAGTGCCGCAGAACCATTTTAGAATTTTGTTCATTCACCAATCTTATTCTGAGCATTTCTGCATAGTCTACAGTAAGGAAAAGAATCAGAAATAAAAGAAAAAAATGTAAAGAAGAAATGTTTGCTGGGGCACAAGGAGCACAGCAAGCTTTAAAGTTTGGGGCCAGTCTAAGCAACACAGCGAGGCTATTAAAAAAAAATGCCAAGAATAGACAGCAGTATTCCACACAGATCTAAAACTTACGAAAGGCACAGGTCAGAGTTGACTTAAGAGAGCTAAGAATACACAGATAAGAAGGAGGGTTTAATGCGTCCATGTAAGGGGGGGGGCAGTAAAACTGAACTGAGTGACATTTCTAAGTAAAAGCACCTGAGAAACTCCAGGCTGTGGAATATCCTGTGTAAATGTGTGCTTGCCTCAGTCACTCCCTAGAGGAGGGAGATATTTTTGTTCTGAACACTTACTATGCTGCAGAGACATAGACTCCAGAAAATTTATTTCAGGCATAAGAGGAAAAAGCCAATACTAAGAAAAATATGTTCCAGACTATGACTATCAGATCAAATCATAATTTTATGAAATACGATGTGGGAGCATCCTGCGCGGCTTCTTGTCCTAAAGAAATCCTAAGAGCAAACTAGTTAAACGTTCATCTGGAATTATTACCCTGTTGTGAGTCTGCAAGAGTAGATGTTACAGGATTGTCAAATGATGTTAGCTTCAGAATTTGAGCTTTTGCATTCTTATGCGCTTTAAGAATCACTCCATAGGAATGTTTGACATTGGCTTTGAAGCCATTTTCCCCCTTTGAGAAAAGTTATTTGAGATCTTAGACAAACCATACAGCTTATTGTCTATGGCTATTTTTAAACAACAAATGCTTTTGGTTCCTTATTTAAGTACTAAATAATAATGAGTTTGAAATTATACTACCTGCTTAATCGTCACTGAAGATCTTAAATCAATCCTTAGTCTTTTAATTAAGTATATAGAAAACCATAAAGACAAAATATTCCCCCAGAATTAAGTATAATATTAGGAAAAACTGTTAAGGAAGTCATATGTTTTATTTTTAGATGCACACATAAATTGTCATTTTAGCAAGTTCAAAAATAAGTGTTTGGCTTGAGTTCGGCACTCGCTAACTCCCTAATACATTCAGACGTTCATGTCAGACAGCTGTGATCCCCATGTTCTCCCAGAGCAAACTCATATTTATTATCTACAGCAACAAAAGAAAAATTAAAGCAACAGTACCTCCTTTGCAATGAAAAGGATTAAGGAGCAGTGGTTAAAAGAGACACAGAGAATAGGCTCAGAAGCAGACTACCTATAAATCTACATTTATTAGCCTAGCTCACATCCTGCTTGATTCTCTCTGTCTCTCTTCTTCTATGTGTATCTCTGTCTCTCTGTTTCCTCTCCTTCTTTCTCTCTCTCTCTCTCTCTCTCTCTCTCTCTCTCTCTCTCTCTCTCTCTCTGTGTGTGTGTGTGTGCCTCTATTTCTGTCTCCCTTCCTCCTCCTCCTCCCTCTCCTTTTTCCTCCTCCCACCTCTCTCCAAGAGGAAATTCCTGTTTACATGGACAATATCCTTGGGACCATGGGGGAGTGTGAGCTGCGTGCTATGGAAAGAGCTGCATTCATATGTGGGAAAAGTTCGCTTAATATGACCTGAGAGGGCTGTACCTCTCCCGACCCAAATTCCTCTTAAGAAATCCATCATTCTCAGTCCAGTGAACTCAAACAGGGACCTCCTGTGAGCATCAGCGACTCCAAACCTCCTCAGCTAATAAACCAGTACCCGCTGACCGTACCGTGAGAGCAGCATTCTGAGCTGAGAAAGTGAGAAAAGGACAATGCAGCTAGAGAATGAAATGTAGTCTTGAGACAATTACCTGTCTAGTACTTAAATACAAAATGACTGGAAAAAAAAACCAATGGTTTTGTTGAACGAACCACTATTCCTATTCATGAAACTAAAATTAAATGGCTGAATTAACGCAAGAAGGAAGGGAATAGGAGTTAACAAGTTAGCAGAGGCACCCAGCAATTGTCTGGAGGAAGATGCAGTCTTAGGCTGAGTCACAAACATGTGAGGACTATAAAGATACAGATGGCCGGTTACAAGCAAATTTTGACAAATACCTCATGCAACTGCACTTTTAACTGTGGAGCGTTTTGTCTCGAGGTGAAGTGTTGTTTAAATCACACTACAGAGAAATGTGAAGCTTTCAGGACAGCACGCATGTGGCTGAGGATGGGCAGGAGCATAAACAAGGGCTCAAGGGCACGCTTCCGGAACCAGCATCAAATAGCTATGAAGAAAACAGCATTGGAATCTTCCACTACATTTGTTACAAGTTTTCCGGCTTAAACTCTGTTACTTTCTCAAATCTGACTTAGCCCTTACTGCATCTCATCAATGGATAGATGACCCACTCAGTTCCCAGAAACCTTTGCAATTGCTTATAAAATTCCATATGGTAAATAACAAAAATGCTTTAATTTAGGTAAATCAGAGAAGAAAGAATGGTCCTATGCTATGAAAAGTCAGATAGCAGAATATTTTTGCAAAAAATATTTCTACAAAAAATAGTAATTTTTTTTTCTGCAAAGATTTTAAGAAAGGACTGTCAATTTAGCTTTGAGGCTTCTATCAGGCAAATTGAACTGAGAAACATGATCACTTATAAAAAAAACACATGAGAGATTTTTAAAAATACCAATTATCTCAGAGAAACACACATTTTCTTACCATGAAGTTTGCACGAAGCTCTCTTGCAGTTCTTTGGAGAATGGACACTGGGGCAGCATCACCATGCATAGCCCTGCATTACTTAGTCTCACAGAGATGTTTTTACTGCGGCTGCCCCACCACATCTCCTGGGCACTTCAGTAAAAGCACTGTTTGCTAAATTCAGGACAAAAGGACTGCCAAGACCACACAATCTAAGCACACATTTGCGTGGCTATGTTCGAATACATGTTTATGCTATGTAGAAAACAAGGTAGACTGGATTTACATGCTTCAGGCAGTTTTCCTGCTATTTCTCACAAACCACAGTTTTGATCAGAGTTGGGACTGCCAAGGTTGTAGTCTCTGCAACACCTTACAGTGTAAGTGCAGACTACGGCTGGTTCTGTCAGTCTGTCTAAACCAGCCTCCAAAGAGTTCCTGTTTGAAACCTATGAATAGAGTTTGAACCAACCCCACTCCATCTCTATGGAGAAGTACCAAGGCAATGAGGTTTTGGTCGAGCCAAAGTTTAAAGAAGAGTTCTGGCTCTGGTAACATACATATGTTAACACAACACACATGGCACTAAAATGTCATCTCCTCAAAGCTGGGGTTTCTTTGTTCATTTTCCTCCTTGCTACGAGGAATGGTCACATGGAGCTGAAACTGAAAATGGTTGGGACAGTGAATGTACAATCTTAATGAAGTGTTTCTAAATCAAGCATTACATAGTAGTAAGATTTAGCATTTTTAAGGATGCTTGCTAGGCAAGCGCTCTACCACTTAGCTAAATTCCCAAACCCGAGAAAGGCTTCTTAAATAAGCCACGTTAATATTGCTGATTCTTGTGCATTGTCTGTACTCTTCCTTTTATGTGATAAGTATGTAACAAGCAATGAAGCTTCTAGAATCCGCAGTGATTAATAACCGAATCCTATTCACAAAGCCTACATTTGCATTTAATAAATAGCCCTATATGACATCTTTATTACATATAGGTAATGCTTCATGCATATTTGGATGCAAGGATGCCTTATATTAACTTGGATGTCCCCCGGGGAGTCATGATCCAAAAGTTGGAAAGCATTGCCTCTATTATTCTGGCTTCAAAATGTGTCTCAGAGGACCTCCAAGTCGTGCTGCAGAGCCAGTGACAAATGGTGTGGTTGCGTGCGTGGGATGCAAACACACATTTGAATCAGAGCCCCTCACGATCTGGATGGATGGCCTTAGGAAGCGATATCCACTTCTCTGAAGTTTCCGGAAAGTGCATAATCACATCCACAGAACGGAAGGCCATGAGTCAAGGAGTGGGAGTGGCCATGAAGATTTGCATATGCAGGAAGAGGTCTGACAGGTGTTCCTTCTTTCTATGAGATGCTTCTTGGATAATGAAGACCTACTGACGAAGCCACTCTGCATTCTTCACATCGATTTATTTATTCTATAGCACCACGTTGTCTCCCACAGCAGAAACACCCACAGATGTAGCTTCTGAAAATCTCATGGTAACACCATGATACAGGCTCTAATCTACAGCATCCCATCCTGAATGTCCTGAGTGAACTTTACCTCTGGATCTCTCATGTAGGGCTCTTGAATGGAGTGCCCTGAACCAGAGGGGAAAAACACAGGATATACATGGCCTTTCGTGTGGTTGTCAGATGTTCATAAGTATATTTTTAGTGAACCAATTTGTAAGCAGGGACAATAGCAACTGTAATAGGTCCCTGGTGAAACACTGTCAATGAATGCATATCCCTTTAATATTTCACTCAATCCCCAAAGGTGGGAGTAAGAGCGTCAATGTGCCTGTAGTGGGTAGCAGTGGAGAGTTGGGGGTCCTTTTGAACTTTGCCCTTTCTGGAAGAACCAGACAATCGTCTCTTTCTTGTAGTCCCTGCTGACATTGATGCAAACGTTTCTGACAAGTGGAAAATCTCCCTGTAATTAAATTTCTGTTGTACTTTAATGTTTGTTCCCTGAAGAAAGTTCCTGTTAACAGATCTCAAGCTGCGATAATAATATTTTCTTGCTATGTTATCAAAAGCAGTAATCTGTTTTCTTTCCTGGACAAAACTCAAAGTAGCTGTTAGATTTAAGAAAAACTTAATGCTATCTTCTTTTTTTTCAAAGTTTGAGTAAGTCATTCTTGGATAGCAACTTTTATTTTCAGCAGAACGGAGAAACATCAGCCCACCGGCTGCAAGCACCACTCCAGCTGTCAGGCTCTCAGTCAAGATCTCAGTTTAGAGAGTGTCAGCATCTTCAGAGCAGGATGCAGAAGTGGGGGTGAGCAACATCAAAGGGATGGACTGGATCCATGCCTTGGGAGTCACAGCCTCTGATAATTAGGTTATAACTTCAATGTGGTGGAAGTAAACTGAAAATGATTTCATTAAGCTTAATTTTTTCTTTTGAGGGTTTTGACTATTTTTACTTAGGAATAGCTTACTTAAATATGAAATGATGCACTCCAACATGGTAAAAGAGAAAATGTACCTTCATCCGATGATTACCTTTAGGCCATCTCTGGTAACACGTTCTTCCATAAATAATAAATTCATCATAAGATGGCCTTTCAAAACCTGTTATGTGGGATTTTACTCCTTATTTTTTCATAAACCTGTCACTTATACCCCGCTTTTGCAATTCCAGATAAATCATTGATTTTTGAAAGTAGGATTGAACAAGGTAAAACATTTACGGAAGAATAACTTGTCCTTTTGCATGAATCAGTGCGTCTAAAGTATAGCTATAGAAAAATATATCGCTGCTATATATGTACATATAGCAGAGCCAAATTCTTCATTTAGTATCCTTAGTTATGTCATTTTAGCTTTTTAGTTATAGAAGAGTTAGAAGCATTCATTCTTAATGAGGTGGTTATAAAAATCAAAGACAATATTTTTCTATCATTCTTCAGTATACAGGAATTAAACTAATATATCTTTGGATTTCATTGTATCACAATTTTCGATTTTTAAAATTTACTATTTAAGCTTGAGTTTATTTTAACATGTTAAATAACTTGCTGTCTTAGGACTAGCTCACAGTTTTTAACAATTTCTGAGGTGACCGTAAACAAGCCTCTGGCAGTGTATCATGAATATTGTCTAAGCCATGACAAACATAAAATCAAATTATCAATCAACCTGAAAACACTGAAGATGTTTGTTCCCACCCTGCAGTCTCAAGTATTCAGTTGATCTCTAATTCCTTATGTAAGAAGAGTGTTCATCTCATGTGTAACAAATGTGCTCTTGTTACACTACTTGCTACATTTACTAAATGTAACCATGTCTACCAAGGAATCAGTTGGAAACAAATTTGTGATTTGTTACCAGTAAACATTTGACTGGAATACCTGTGTTATATACTTACATACCTGAGGCTGCAAAAACATTTCTCAGCCAAAAGGGAGTAAAGAACAGAAAAAGCTTAAGAAGCCTTACTCTAAACCATTTGATGAAAGGAGGGTTTCCAGTTGTCAGAAGCTATTCAAATGGCCACGAGGTAGAACGGCTCAGAAGATTCTGGCTTTCATTAGTAGATAAAGACATAAAATCCTTTTCCATTTCAAAGATGAATTGCCTATGATAATACTTAACTAAAGAAAAATAGACTAAGAAGAATTCAGAGCTTCCCAGACTTCAGCTGGTTCTCTGGCCATCAGTCCTTTAGGTAAGCAGTGTTTCCTTCAACAAAGACGGGATTGACAGCAGAGGAGGTTCATTGAGAAGGCAAAGATAAAACTAGCATTAGCGTTGGCTTTATTGCAAGGACCTGACGAGCTAATTTTGCCAATGCAGCTATTAAAGATGTGGCGTATTGGGCAAATAGTCACTTGTACTGAGCACGATACCTTACTATCGTGACTTAACCTAGCACAAATAAAAGTTTCTAATAAAACGTTCTGTGTACAGAAGCTGATGGATTGATGCACAAGTCAATGAATACGGGAGTGAGCTGGGTGCCCTCACCCACACACAAAAGCCATTCCTCGTACACCTCTGTGGACCTAAACTACTGATCAACAGATAACAATCCATTGAAATATATTAAGAATTTTCTATCACTCACCAATCAAGGTAAGACTGGTGTGAGATAATATGTAAGGTCTTTCTGACTGGCTTCAGATGTACATAGCAATACATTTTAGGATTACTTTGATTTATGACTGTCTCTGTTCTGCTCCTGTAAAACAGCAAAACTCCTTCCACACTGGAAAAAGGAATAAGCTAGCTCCATTTTACCAAGCCATGGTCACTTACATTTGGCTCTAGAATAAGCTATCCTTTCTTCCCTTTAATGTAAGAGCTGTGTTGCTGTTGTTATTGATTTGCATTGGCATTAGACTTTGAATGATCTTTCTCTATGACTTCAATTTTTCAGTTCCCAGTATGGGAATACCAAGAAAGAGATTAGTCCATCCTAAAGACAGAATTTTACATCCCAACCAGTTAATCATTATCAGACATCCCAAGACCTAAACTATCAATGTACAGTGGCTGCTTCTCGCGCTGTAGCCCTCCCTGGAACACTCACAGTCTAAAGGAAGAGGCCCCCCAAGAGTAGCACTCAACAATCTTCAGCCCTGACAAGAACCCCTTTTTAGTCAAGAAAAATGGGAAGTAATTGGTACTGGTGATTTCCAACAGAAGGAAATTAATATCTCTGTGGCCAAGTTAACCAAACTGTAGACCAGCAACAGTAGAACAGCACAGCGTAGATGAAAATTACTTTGTTTAATGAGTGGTCTGATTTTGCAAGGCCACGGAGTTCAAGGCTTTTAATTACAATATTATCACATGCAATATAATTGTGGACTAGTTATTTAGAGTAGAAACACTATTTTTCCTCATATGCAACATGGTTATAAAAGTGTTTCCAGGGGCAGGAGAGATGGCTGTACCCATAAAATGCTTGTCTGACAAGCATGAGGACTTGAGTTTGGTATATAAAACCCAAGAAGGAGGGCTGCTCTACTTCTGTAAGTCTGTACCTGAGAAAAAAGAAGGTGGCCTAAATCAAAATCATCCTCTGTTTTTAAAATACTTTGAACACTGTGAAAAATATCAAATGAACAAATCAGAATCAAAGGAAGGAGGAGGCGTAAGAAGTGGAGAGAAGGAAGATAAAGGGAAAGAAAGAGGGAGAAAAGAAGAAAAGAGAGAGGAGGGAGGGGGAGGGGAAAGGGAGGAGAAGGAAGGGGACAGTGGTCACTAGTATTTGGGAAGATGGGGAGGAGATAGGAAGAAGTTAGAATAGAGCTCCAAGATAGATTTCTGGTGTTCTGTATCACTGCAGGTTAATTTTTATTGGATATTTTATTTATTTACATTTCAAATGTTATCCTCTTTCCTGTTTCCCCTCCAGAAACCCCCTATCCCATCCCCCTACCCCAGCTTCTATGAGGTGCTCAACCACCTACCCGCCCACTTCTGCCTCCCAGCCCTGGCATTCCCCTACACTGGGGCATGGAGTCTTCCCAGGACCAAGGGTTTTTCCTCCCATTGATGGCCGACAATGCCATCCTCTGCTACATATGTAGCTGGAGTCATGGGTCCTTCTGTGTGGACTCTGGTTGGTGGTTTAGACCCCGGAAGCTCTTGGGACAGGGGGATCTGGTTGGTTGATATCGCTGTTCTTCCTATAATAGCTGGTGATATTATTTCAAAAGAAATAGAAAAGACATGGAAAATTTTCAGTGTCTAAAATCTGACTAGAATGACTAAAATTTGAAGGGATAAATGTAAATGTAACTTGTTTTCCTGAAGTAATTGTCTCCAAGGCTTACTACCTCAACCTGGTTTCTCTAGGCTTCTCTTGAATTTCTCTTTTTGATCTCAAACAAACTTTAATAGTCTGCTCTGATCTTCTGGCCCCTTCTCATTCTCTGGCTCATTCTGTTTTCACTGTGTATCCTGTTCCCTGTCTGTAATTTCTCTCTATAATTTTCCTGTTAAGACTGCCTCCTTTGTCCTCTCTCTGTCTGCACAGCTCTCTTAAGTGCTTAAACTGCTTCCCTTTCCTCTCTCTTCTCCTAAGAGTTGGGTATATCCTATTCTGTCAAACTTTTCTCTGATTCATCACTTTGTCTGCCACTCAATAAATTACATATCACTTTCAAACATGGCTGCTTCCTTCTACAAACTAACTTTACTTCATTATCTGGGATTAAAAGTATGTGCTAAAGATGAGAACCACACCACCATTAGAAACAGGTTTGTCCAGTAAATAATACAATCTTGGGGTTCACAGTGTGATCAATTATCCTGCGACAGATAGAAATGCTTATTATCCTGCTATGATGATTGCGCATTATATCCATATATTAAGTTATCATGAATAGATATAAATACTATATCTAAATACAATAAAATTAAAATTTATATGAGGATGAATGCAAATATATTTAGGAAAAGAAGTGACACTGTATGCTGAGCTTTCACAAAACAACTTCCATTATTGTCAGTTCTGTTACAGTTCCACACTATGATTAATGTACATTTATTAAACACAAGAGTAGCATAATACCATATTCTGTTAGTGACATGTTTACCTATTATTAATAACAAGTATTCATCTCCAAATGTACTTAATCAAAAGACTGAGATAAAGTTTATAAATTCATGGAAATTCTGGATTTAGTCTAGTTAATCCTATGCTATAAGATGACTTGTAGAACATACTTTTTAAAGAGACCACTGAGATGTAAGTGATACAGAAACTTCTGGGAGAGGCATATGTTTCTATATTTTTATATTTCCTTTCCTGTTCTCTCACCTTAAAACTGGGCCCTAGAATCTCACATTGACTCTGCTGGTGTAAATACTGAGGACAATGACTCAACCCTAGAGCAATCTTACTGACATTAGAGTAGCAAACAGTGCAGTGCTGGAGTGCCCACTCACCCACAGAATGACTCAGCATGAAGCATATCTTAATGTAAAGCACGTAAAGAATATTTAAGATAGTCCCAGAGTCTCTACAATAGATGTGTGTCAATAAACAGATCACAAATACATTTCTCCATGTCTAGGGAAATGAAGTAAATAGGAAAAGGATGTTGCCACACTAATCTGAATCTAAATTCACATAAAATATTGTCGATGTGTTTGAATTAAATAAATCCTCTGTTACATTAAATAAACATGGCATGGGAGACAGTTAGAGAGAATTCATCTTTTCATCACACAGCTCCTTCTTTAAGACTTGTGTGTTTAGGTTTGGGCCAATCTGGATGACTTAAGAACATATCAGAATAGAGATACTGTCCCTTGATCTTTTACTGCCCAAAGGCTCCTTTTATTTACTTATTTTAAGTAAGGGGCTTGGAGAAAGGGGCTAATCATTACTAATGAATTTGGTGCTGGTGAAAAATACCAGATGGGCCGTCACAGGGTCTGGAATCCTTTTACCCACAGGCTAAGGCAAAATACTTCTCTGTGTTGTTTGACTCCAGACGCAACCTGGAGTCTAGATTATCTTCCATGTCCAGACCTGTGCAATCTCACCTTCATGAATCAGTACCTCCACATTTCAGCACCCACCATTTCCTGTAGGTCTATCTCCATAGTACAGAAACTCTCTTTCTTGGCTTATTTAAAAAAAAGAGAGAAAGAGAGAAGGCATGAGGTTGGGAGGTAGACTTGGTTGGGGGCATCTGTGGGAAGGGGAAAAGTCGGGTATGCATATAGTCCAAGTACACAGTATACATGTATAAAGTTTCCAGGAAGAAAATGACATTATTTTTAAAAGAGAAATAACTACTTCTCATCATTCTCAGACACTTTTCTAAGAATAAAGGCTTCACACCAGCCGTGTCTTTTGGGAGACAGTTCCTGTAAAGTTGAAGGGAAATAAATATGGGGCATGCAAAGTACAGATAATAATACGTTTCAGCTATCAAATGAAAGGCAGATTCATATTAAACCAATGGACAGATAGTACCCACCTTAGAGCCTTTTCAGCTTAAATGAAAAGCAGAAAATCTCTATGGACTCGTGATGGTTTTTCCAGCCACTATACCAAAGGATGTGTTCAATTACAGAGAAACAATGATGGGAACATTATGATTGATGATGATGATGATGATGATGATGATGGTGATGATGATGGTGGTGGTGGTGGTGATGATGATGATGATGGTGATGATGATGATGATGATGATGGTGGTGGTGGTGGTGATGATGACGATGATGATTTCTTTAGAATAACTAACACTTTAATTTTTCCATTAACATGCTAGTCGCCAGAGTTGTAAAAGAAAGTTTTTACTTTTTTCCAAGACAGAGCTGCAAGCCCTGAGATTTTGGTTGCTTGTCTGACGTTATCCAGATAATAAACAGGAAGGGTCCTAATATGCTCTGGGCTTATGTGAACATGTAGTGTCTGCCATGTGTTTCCCTACGGCTAACCCCACAGTTCCAGTGCAGACCTTAAACATCCCTGTGTCCAGCTGTCCCTGGGATATGTTCAAGCCAGTAGCACTATGTCCAACACTGAATGCCACCCTTTACTCACAGCTCACCCCCAGTCTCTTACGTGCACCACCTCATGAAAGCTACCTTGAGTCCTGCTTCATTTGCTGCCCTTCATGGCCACATTATTCAGGCTCTCGATATTCTATTCATTTTCTTTCAATTTTCTTCTGGCATTCAGTGATGTGTTTTTTTAAAAATACACTAATATAATAAAAAATAACTCAATATTCCTTTGAATGCTATTATGAAAAGTGGCATAATAGGGTTATAAAATATGCATATTTATATATTCATGGCAACGAAGACTGGGAGGTCCCTGTCTACATCAAAGTCACTATACTTTAGTTGGGCATTTAGCAGTGGCTTCCTCATTTTTTCAGGATAGTGTTTGTTACATTATTTCAAAAGTATGGAAAATATCAGGTACTCCCACAAAACCTGTTAGCAATCTGTCTCTCCTTCTTCCTCTTCTTACCACTCTTTCTCTCCCTCATCTTTACTCTCTCTTTCATTCACTCATTCTATGACCTGTTCAGTTCTTAGTAATGAAACATTTAAAAAAAATCTAAGTTAAAGTATAGAAATTTTCCACAACCTCTTTGCCAAGTGGTTCTCATCTAAAGCATTGGTAGCATTGTCACATTATGGTTGGCTTCTTATCATCATTACCTTTTTGAATGAGCAAGTCTCCTTCCCCAGCCCCCAGCCCCTGCGACCCATGGCAGTCCCCTCTGCTGTGTTCTGTATGTGACTAGATACTGTCACCTTGCTTTAGATCCACTTAGCTTCTCAGAGCTGTATTTTTGAGCTGTTTCCTTCTTACACACAGTGTAGCTACCTCATATTAAATGTGTACACTTAATGCTGACTTGTTTCTTTTGTATCCTATATATTTTCTTGAAAGCAAAATCTATCCAACTTAGAGCCCCTTTCTTGCTTATACAATGATGCTCATTAAATACAAAGGAGGAATAATTCTTTGCTGATCAAGCTTAATACTGGCATTGTAGCAGGCATTTAAACAGATGTGTACATGAGTTTTCAGAAAATATGGCTCTGTCTCTAAATTTGAGCATTAGAATATTAGATAAAGGTTGAAATGTTCAGGACTAGGTAAATCATGAGTTCTTAATAATTATGTTAGGTTTTAAGTACATGATCATAACAGTAATTTCATACATCGGCAATTTCTTTGTTTAAAAAAGTAGGTTTTAAATTTTGTATTTTTAATAAAAATATCCCAACAATCCAATTGATGTTTAAGTGTAACCAAACCTGAGATTCTATTATTGAAATTTCCCATTTCAAACAAGTGTTAAAAACATTGACTATATAAAGATAAGCACTGTTTTAGTATACTTAATTCTACAAATCTAAATTTTTTTAAAGTATAATGCCACATAGTGACATTTCAGATATTTCTAGAATATTCATAGATTCCAAATACAAACAAAACAGAAACTGGAAATGATGTGGGCTTTGTACTCCAGAAGTTCATCCCTACCGACGTACTTCCTTCAGCAAGGGTGCAAGCTTCAAACCTCTCCAAGAGGAGCCACCATCGGGGCATGTGTGTTAAATACTGGTGGCTATTGAGGACATTTCTCACAGAACCCACTGCACAAGTCATACAAGAACATCAAAACCTTCACTTACAATCAGATTATCTTTTCTCGACCACAAAATCCAAGTGGAACAAAATATAAAATAATAAAACAAAGAGA